>NW_026057577.1:88268608-88374683 GCF_023721935.1 Panthera uncia
CAGACACCATTCAATTTGGAGACAGGCAGGAAGTCAAGAGGGGGCAGAGTAATGAGACAGGGCTCCTTACCAAGGGTTAAATCATGGATCCACCTTGCCATCCACTCCCCACCTGGCATTAGGGCCTGGAGACCCACTGACAGTTGAATGCACTTCCCATGTGCTTCACAAACATGCTTTCAATGTTACAGAACAGTCAGTCAATGCTTATTTCTCTACCTTCATATCTTATTTCCTGAGTTTAATTGAGGAAATTATTTTTATACATATCGTTATTATACCTAAGAACGTTCACTACTTATTTAGTTGTTAGGGGTACGCCCTTGTCAGATACTGCACTAAAAGCACCACATGCAGCATTAATTTAAATCGGCACAACCTTATGGGTAGATATCACTATAGTCCCCATTTTACAGATGAGAATACCGAGGCTCTGACTTGCCCAAGCTCACACAGCGAACGTGGCAGAGAGCTGCCGCTTGAGCTCAGGCCTGCTGACAATTCAGTCACAATCTCGATCACTGAAGTGTAATGCTTTATGCTTGAGAAATTTCCATTAGATCTGAAAAGCTCCACTTATTTTGCCAGAGCAGGTGGTTACAAAATAACTTAGCTGTTCTTTGAGAGAATAAAATTATCTTGGATGTATGTGTTAATACTTTGTTGTTCTGAGACTTTCTTTCAAAACCCACTAAATGTGAGCTTCCTGTAGCTAGAAATATATTTGATTCATCCCTTCCATCTCAGTATTCTGCATAACATCACTTGGCACATAGGAGGTGCCCAGTCGATGTCCAAAGGAAATGAAATAAAATACAGTAAAATTCAGGTTTTTGCTGTAGATGTTGTCCCAAATAAGCTCTTCAACAAGTGCGGGGGGGGGGGTGGGGACCAGCAATGACAAAAATAACACCAAACGAATAATTCCTTCAGGGGTCAAATGGCCTAGCCCCTCTTCACAGCTCTTTAAGGACTCTTATCACACTTTTCTGTCTCTAACCTGGTTAGGGAGGCCACACTCCTGGCTGCAACCTGGTGAGCCGTTTTCCAGATTCCGAAGAGCCATCTCTCCCTCGTGAGAGAAACTGTGAGAAACACAGACTCCCATCCTACACCAACACACTCGTGCTTCTTATACACCTCAGTGGATAAATGAAACCTTGCACACTTGCCAATATGATGCAAAGGGGAAGGGCATGCAGTCTGGACATGAACCTGGGTTTGAATCCTGACATAAGTGCTCTTATCGGTAAGTGACGGCTCCCACTCGCCTGTCAAGGTTGACATGAACGTTGAGGGCGATATACACCAGACACTTAGCACAGAGCCTGGCACCTAGCAGACAACGGGAAACAGCAGTGGCTCTCTTCCTGCGTATTTCTGCCATGGCCGCTGGTTCTCCCTGGCAAAACAGAGGCATGCCCCGAGAGCCCGGCACCTGTCAAGACGTTCTCATCTTCTTAACCTGGTTCTGCCTAAGCCTTGGCTTCTTGGAATTTCCCAGAGATGGTTCCCCACCCAGGAGGACCCAGCTTTCTGATCCTTGAAGTGAATTTCTAAGCCCACCTCTTCTATCCCTGCCATGTCCCCATTTCCAATTTGCGCCTAACCTGGCCCTTGCCCCCCCACCCCCCGGGACCTGTGAGATGGAGCCAGACAATCGAAAATGGAATTCAGTCATACACGTGGGGAAAAAAAGATTATGAAAATGAAAAGTAAATAAATATGGATGTTGAGGACCTAATTCTGATAAGCGGATTTTCAAAATTAGCCATTTGCAAGAGTAGATTAAATGCATTTAATGTGGTGGGTGGAAGGAAGTCGATTAAGATGCACAACAAACCCCAGTTCAGCAGATTCCGGGGAGAAGGCATTGCAGGCCCCCTTTGCGGTGAGCTTGTTTGCTGGGATAAATGCTGAATGCCTTTTAAGAGCACTAATTTGCTGTTGTCGTGCTGGTAAACAGGCCTCCTGGAAAGGGGCCACTCACTGCCTTCTGTGCACGAGGCGGACCGGCAGGACAGGGAGGGGACTGCTGGGGGCCGGGGCTGCGGAAGGCCCAGCTCCGGGGGTGTGGGGGGACCATTCGCCGTCTGCAGGGATGCAGAAAGCGCCAAGGACAAAAGAGGCACTGGCTTCCCCATCACCTTCCCCAACCACCCGCCCCCCCACCCAGTCCTCTGCAGTGAGAATTTTGATCCCAGAATACCTTGCAGCTCCTTCCATGGCAACAGTCGCCCTCCCTCCCCGCACTGCCTCTGCCTCCTTCCTTCCTGCTCCTTCTCCCTGCAGCCCACTCCTGTCCCCAGAGCCAGGCCTCCGGAGAGGGTTAGTGCACCCCTCAGGCAAGTGGCCAATCCAGTCATCCAAGGAGGAGGGGCAAACACAGATACCAAGCCCTACCAGGTCCCAAACCCGAAAATGACCAGCTCTTTCCTTCCCTGGGGCACTGCATTTAAAGACCTCTGAAAAGAGCTCTGAAAGAGAAGCTCTGGCTGGATTTAGGTTTGAGGAAACAAAGGAGAGAAGGGATATTCTTTGCTGTCATCCCATGGCAGAGATGTGATCTAAATGAACACATCCTGATATCTTCACATGGGATCCCAGTGCCCAGACTTGGGAACAATCTTAAGTTCCTTATAGGACCTGAGGCCTCAAGTCACCGAGTCACGAGTCACGGTGTGACTTTATGGCTAGGACCCTGCAAGATGCGCCCGCTGCTGACCTCTGACCTCTCTCTCTCCGCGGCTCCTCCCTCCATGATTCTCTGCTAGCCACACCAGTGCCCTTCTGTTCCCTTGGTATTCTATGCCCGTTCCTTGGCCTCTCTGCCTGGGATGCTCTGACACTATTTACACCAGGTGATAACTTGCCACTCAGGTCTTGACTCAAATGCCAGCTTCCCAGGGAGGTGGCTCCAGGCTGTTATTGTCCATCAGCGCCCCCTTTTCCTTGCTTTCACAACAGTCATCACTTTTTTCAGTTACTTTGTTTTACCGATTTGTTTGTGAGTTGATGTCTGCCTCCTCGCCCTGTGAAAACAGGGGCTTTGTCCTGTGGGAGAGCTATGCCCAGCTCTGAGGACTTGCCCACGGTCACACAGGCAAGAAGCGGTGAAGCCAGGATTGGAAGCCTCATGTGTGTCTGGCGGCAGACGCTTTCCCCACCCGACAAATATCACCACTGGTTCTTGATGAGGAGAGGGACCAGTCCAGGGACTGGCTCCCATCTGTGATATCTCCTACCTGAGACAAGATGCTCTCCACCCCTTAGGAAGTCGGGCTTGGAGGAGGCTGAACAGAGGCAGTGGGTTCTGCTTCTCTCCCATTTCACAGATGAGGCAGCTGAGGCAAGGACGTGAAGTTCCCAGCCAAACTCCTACATCTCATAGTGGCAAAGATGGGGCTCAAACTCAGGTAGTCTGGGGTAGGAAAGGAGGAGTTTGGGGGGGGGGTTCTGTCCCCAGAAGCATGACATCTAGTCTAGGGGAAAGGGTCATAAACCTCTCGAAGCAAGAGACTCTCTGGAGTTGTTTGAAAGGTCAGTTTCATGGCCCCGGGGCAGTGATACTCACTCAGCAGGACTGAGGTGGGGCCCTGGAATCCGGAATCCACATGTTTACCAAGCACCTCAGGTGACTCTAATGCAGGAGCTACAGGGACCCTTGTGCTTTGATGGGGTGGTATCCGGGCCGGAAACCAGAGGAGCTATCATGTGATGTTCTCTCTAAAGTCATTATCCCTCTCCACCCCATTATCCCTCATCTCCAGCCCAGTTCGTCTCCAGAGTGAGGCCATGAAGCCTGATGGATGCAGTGGTGGCTTTGTGCTTGCAGTCAGTGGAATCTGAAAGTGTAGCTTTCTGCAAGGAGGGCGGAGTGGGCGGACGGGGGAAGGAAAGGCATCTGGGCAAGTTCTTCGCTGTCATCCCTGCGCCTGGCCCAGACACCATCAGCAGCAACACGTGCAGGGGGAGAATAAGAAGCCTGGTGTCAAGTGACAAACTCAGTTCAGAGGAGAAGGGTCCCTCCGCGTGGCCCCTCAGGAGATGGTGTGTTGACTTCAATGCCTGCTTGGGTGTCTCGGGCCCTGCTCCGTTCCAGCTGAGGGTGGATGTGAGGTCTGGCTAGAGTCCTTCAGGGCCCAGCTGGGGACCTGAAGGTGAATGAGCCGGGCTGTCTCATCTTTGCTGTCATGACCCCAAGAAAGGACACCGTGCTCTGTGTGGTGTTCCATAAGCTGGTTTGCAAACCTGTTCCTGGAGAAGGGGCCTGGAACAGGGAGAGGGCAGTTATGGCCGCAGCTGCCCCGCTCTGTCTGGATATCCAGACGCTGGTCTATATGTTGTGATAACTTATCTCACTGCTCTATGGTCATGTTTGTCAGAAGATGGTGGCTGGACCGAAAAGCAGGCTTGGAAATCAGAATACGGCAAGCGTTTGTTGAGTAGTGGCCTCATGCCAGGCTCTAGGACCAGCACTGGACAAGGGTCTCTTCTCCACCCAAGGTTCCAGAACACAAAGTGTGAGACTTGCTCCCAATTCATGGATCAAAAAACTGAGGCCAGAGAGACTGGCCAGATGAATGACGCTAGAGCTTGGCCTCCCACCTTCCTCCAGGCCTCCCAGGCCTGTGTAAATGAGGACAGGAAGCTGCACGGCATGGCAGATTTGGCTTCCTCAGAAGCTGGGTCTGCGTCCAGGTAGTGGTTGGAGCAGTGCTGAGGATCGCCCGGGGACGCATGGTGGTGTGAGCCAGTTGCTAAAATATTGAAAGGCTTCCATCTCAGATAGTGAGTAGCAGCTTCCTCTGCTCCCGTGGCCCCCGGCCCCTCTGTCCGGGCCACTCCGGCTTCCCTGGGCCTCCAGGACCCCCTGGACCTGCCCCATCTCGTGGTTGGCCACAGCTCTCACGGATCAGCCCCCGGGCCTTCAGGTTGTTAATTATTTTGATGGTCACCCAGGGTTTCAAGAGAGGATTTGTCACAGATCTGACCTGAAATCTTCCCTGAGCCACGAAAATCTCGTCCCCTGTGGAGGCTGTCCACTTAGTTCAGCAGAACGACCCAGATGGGAGCCTCAGACTACCACAGATCTAGATCCAGGACTGTCTAGAAACAATCTTCTTTCTATGCCTCAGTTTCCTTCTCTGTCAAAACCAACGACAAAAGATAACACATTCTGCCTACCTCCCAAAGCCTCCCCAGAGTAACTTGGCAGGGGAAGGCAGAGGCTGGCCCCTGTGTGCACCGAGAGCCCTCCAGGCCACAGGGCTCTTTGTCTCCTGCAGAAGCCCCCACCCGAACCCTTTCTTTCCTGACAACCAGTATTTCAGAATTAGTCTTCAGTTCTGAACAAGAGTAAAAATCACCAGAATTTTTCATCAGGGACTTGTTTCATCTGTATTTGCCAAGCCCCATCCGAGGGTCTCTGCAGTTCATTATTTGTATTTTTCCTTTGTCACCAACAAGCTGTTTTCCAAATCCAGTTGCCCATGTTGGAGGGAAGCTTGGGCCTCCCACACGGTGCTCAAACTGGCCTTCTCCAGCTCACATGTGGGGGAAGGGGAAATGGAGAGCCAGATTCCAGATGGCTTAGGGAGCCACGGTGGGTTGGAGGAGATGGAGGGAGAGACGAGAGGGAGAGGGAGCGTTGAGCGCTGAGGTAAACAAATTTGAGGCCAATTACCCGTGGCAACCTTGCCCCCCCAAGGAGGGAAGATGGCTGGAAATATATGAAAATAATATCTAACCAACCACATGATGGTGGAAGTTGGTACCCAGCTGGGAATTTGCTGCCACCCCTCCCCCAACTCTGGGAGGTGGAGGAGGAGGAGAAAATTCCAGAATCTAAGAGGACAAGGGAGGTTGGCAGAAGAGTCTGTGAAGCTAACAAGTACAAAACACGGTTTGGAGGGAGGGGTGTGTGGTTAGGAAAGAGGAGAGAGAATAAGAGCAGGTGCCTCAAGCTGAGATGCTGTCCACCCCTCGTTGGCCACCCCATGCCCCCACCTGCAGTGCCTGCTGGGTAATGAGGGCCCAGGTCTGTTTCAGACACAGGGCACTCCCTTCCTGCAAGAACATCTTTTGTCCTTGAGCGGGTGGTGATAGATAGAGAAACCAACTCAGAGTAGTGAGGTAAGTAGCCCAGGGTCACTGAGAGAATTAATATCATAATTGAGAATAACAAGTAGGCCTCCTATTTACTAGATAAAATAGCGCCAGGGGATGTGCTGAGAGAGACGGGAAAACAGAATTTGAAATCATTTTTTATTTCTCTGCAAATGTAGTTGGTGTTGCATTTCCCCCCTCCTCTCCCTTGGAGATGCTGGAGCTGCCACTCTTTTTTCTGGCCCATGCATGGATGCTGAGACCCTGTGTTCCCCTGGATTTCATATCCTCCCACCTGTCAGGCAAGTTTCTCAGAGCAGGATCCAGGGATGGGCAGAGAATCATCAGGGGCGGAGCTGGCATGGCCACCAAGTTCACTCCAGGGCCCACCTCAGAAGATCAGAAGTACACCTGGGAACCGGGACTGACCACTAGCTCTCCCTGTACCAGGAGCTCAGGACAGAGGAAGGGGGTGGTGGTTCAAATCCCAGCTCTAGGGCCCCAGAGCCTCAATTTTCCCTCTCTGTAAAATGAAGCTACTCTTTTTTTTTGTTTAATTTTTTTTTTTAACGTTTATTTATTTTTGAGACAGAGAGAGACAGAGCATGAACGGGGGAGGGACAGAGAGAGAGGGAGACACAGAATCGGAAGCAGGCTCCAGGCTCTGAGCCATCAGCCCAGAGCCCGACGCGGGGCTCGAACTCACGGACCGCGAGATCGTGACCTGAGCCGAAGTCGGACGCTTAACCGACTGAGCCAACCAGGCGCCCCAAAATGAAGCTACTCTTGAAAGCTGTTATGAACACCAAATGCAACCAATGTGTCCAAATGCTTCGGAAGCAGTAGGCGTGACTAGATCTCCATGCTTCCAGAGATGTCGTTCTCACATGCAGTGGTTAAACTGGAAGAGTTTACAGGGCAACTTATGTGAGAACTTTCAAGAGCTATGAAATTAATTGGAGGTGTTAACTGTAGAAATAAAGTAACAGAAAAAAATTACCTCTAAAGAATTAGAACAAAGCAATTAGCGAGAAAGAAAATGTTGTAGAGGAGAAGTAAGACGCATGCAAATAGCTGTAGCATTGAGACCCAGGAAAGCATAGCCCCTCCATCAGGGCACCAGAGCCACAGCGCTCTTGGGAACTGAGTGAGGCCATGGAGAAGCGAGAAACTGAGGCCAGCAAGCAAATGGACACCAGGTCCATGCAGTTAAGACCAGATTCCCAGGCAGAGGGGCAGACGGGACAATTAGATATAGATTCCAGTTTCTGTTCTGCATTCACTGGCTGTGCGACCTTGAGCATGTGATTGAAGGAAATTGGAAGCCATGAGCTCCAAGATCCTTTCCAGGTCCCAAATCTGGGAGTCTAAATGTTCTGGAATATCAAGGGCAGTGGGGTGGGGGGTGGGGGGAGAATGGGCTGAATGAGGAGAGATTGGAAAGGACTTGGAACAAAATAGAAAAAGGCTGGAATCCTCTGGGGATGTGGCCTTGGGCAAGTTCCTCTACCTCAGTGTTCTCATCTGTCAAATGGGAAGAAGATCTTGTTAGAGGCTGTTGAGAAGGGAAGTTGGATAAAGCATGTAAACACAGGCTAAGCTGTCATTGTCAGCTAGCGTCCTGCTTTCTTCCTAGCCAGGTCTTCCCTGCTCTGGGCCTCCTGCCCTCTGTGAGGCTTGAATAAAATTGATACTCTCCCCATCTCCCTTGGCCCCTTGAAGTGGGCCAGAACAATCAGCATATACTGTCCTTCCGGCCACAGCGACTGGTTGGGGGAATGGGCATGTGACCAGTCAGAAAGAATCTCAGGACTTGCAGGGAATGCCTGGCCAGAGACTTGCTCTTCCCCCTCACCTCAAATAGAACATGTGGTCTCGGGAACTACTAAATGTTCTCACAGGAAGTCCTGGATCCAGCCATTCCTGAAGATGGTTTCCACATGAACCAACACATCCCCTTGTTTGCTTGAAGCCAGCTTGGGTGCTGGCTCACTCTCAGCCACTACTTAATAAAGCCTCTTCCATCCCACCAAATCACCAGCTCACTTGCAATTGAGAGTCTCTTCTCACAAGTGCTCCTGCCTGGCTCCAGGGCAGGAATTTTCACCTCCAGCATGCTCCATCATCCCAGCAGCAGAAAGCACTGGGTTGCCAAATGTGGCCACTGCTGCCTGGCAAGCTGCTCCTCCTACTCGGCACCTCCATGTGCTCACCTCGTTATTGAGCATTGACAGGAGCCGGCCTCCTCTTAGCTCTGGGCCCCTGTGCAGCCAGGCTCAGAGATGCATTAAATAGACTGCAGCCCTGAAACTGTTCAAATGGATCTACATCAACAGGGACAGCGAGGGGATGCCTTTAAATAGATTATCACCAAGAGCCAACCAGGGCAGGCAAAGTTTGCCTTCAGCATTGTTCTCCCCCTATTCCTATGCCCCTCCTCTGTCTACTTTTACCAGGCCTCACCCCAAACCCTGTCATAAATTAATTCACACTGTAGCGGCTTCATGTGTTACTCTGCTAGATTTAAGAGAGGAACAGAGCACGGGAGTGGGCAATGTTCAACCTAAGGGATAGGTACCGAGATGAAGGAATTTTAGACATCTCAAAACCACAAGAGAACCATGAAATACATGCCTGGGGTCAGAGAAACTGTGACGCATCTCAAGCCACACCACCCAGCGCTCACTATGTCCATAATTTCTTTCACTGATGGCAAGCCCTCCCTGCTTTACTTTCTCCTGAAAGGCTGTACCTTGAAGTATATTCTGCACAAAGTCCAGTCCAGGTCCGGGTACACCTTCCTCGGAGTGGATGGGAGTGGGAAGGGGGGCGCTTGAGTTCTTGGGGCAGGGTGCCTTAGTGCCCGGGATCAGATTTCCTGCTTGGCCAGGGATAGGATTCATCATTGGCTGAAAGACCCTGAAGGAGAGCCTGCAGGGAAATTTGTGCCCAGGAAGTCAGAGCTTCCCTGGGGTAAGGTCGCTACAGAGCTCACCGCAGAGCCAGGCATAACCCCACCTCCGCCCAAGGGGCCAGACTCCCCACCCAGAGAGTGCTCAGAGCTTTGTTTGCTGTCCTTGCCAAATGCCAGACACTCCTTAATGGTCTCGGGTGCATTGGCTCTTTTACTCCTCAAAACTAGCCTATGAAGTAGGTGTCATTTTACAGATGAAGAGAGTGAGAACCAGAGAGGTCAAGTAGCCTCGCCAAGGAGCCATAGAGTCAGGATTCAAGCCCAGGGAGGTTGGCTCCAGAGCCCAGAGTCTTGACCCCTACACTACACATCCTCCCTGTTGAGCCTTGTATTTATATCCTGCTGCATCTATCGGCTATTGTTTATTGCCTACCATATGCCAAGCACTGAGCTAGGCGGTTCACGGTACATTTCATTTTCTCTTCATTACCACTCTACAAGTTAGGCCGATGAGCCCCATTTCACAGACTGAGGCTGAGAGAGGAGACGTGACATGACTGACCTCAGATCGCTCAGCTCATGAATGGCTGTGCTGGGGTTCAGGCTCGCGTCCCTCTGATTCCAACATCCATGCTCTCTGCCATTTAGGGTCCAAGAACTTCTGGGTTGTGACAGCCTACCAAAAGTTTCCCTTTTCATTTTGGAATTATTATAGATTCACAGTAAGTTGCATAATTAGCACAGAGAGGCCTCATGTACCCTTCACTCGCTTTCCCCCAACGATTACATCCTACATAACTCCAGGATAATACGAAGACCAGGAAACTGGCATTGGTACAATGTGTGCGTATCGTTCTGCCATTTTATCACCTGTGGAGATTCGAGAAATCACCACAGCAATCAAGACACAGAGCTGTTCCATCACCACAAAGATGCCCCTTGTGCCACTCCTTTATTGTCACATCCACCTCCCTCCCTTCCACCATCCCTAACCCCTGGCAACCACTAATCTGTTTGCCATCTCTGTAACTGCCATGTCGAGAATGTTATGTAAATGGAATCATATGATACGTTAGCTCTTGAGAAGGGCTTTTTTCACTCACAAAGGCCTTATTTTAAAATAAATGCTTACTGAGTACCTACTGCATATCAGGCAGGTGTTAGTCCCTTTTAGGAATGTATCAAAGACTCTTCTGGTTGCAAGTGTCAGAACCCAACTCAAACTACATTGTAAAAGGGAATGTATTGGCAGGGATAATGGAAAAGTCCAGAGGTGGGCTGGCTTCAGGCCCAGCTGGATCTAGGGGCTTGTTAAAACTGCTCTCATTCTCGGTGTTTTGGCTCTGTTCTCCTCTGTGCTAGTTTCCTTCACAGGCTGGCTTTCACCACTTGGCAGCCAGGGATAGCTCCCATTCCACCACCCACTCACTCCCAGGCCCAGGGGAAAGGAATACCCCTGTCCTTAGAAAAGTTCAGCAAAGATTCTGGCCCTGATTGGCCTGGCCTGGTGCCCCTGAACCAATCAATCACTTGGTGGTGGTGGTGGTGGTGATGTGTGTGTGTGTGTGTGTGTGTGTGTGCGCGCGCGCAGTGTTCTGGTTGGCTAATTCTTGGTCATGTGCCCTCCCCTGGATCCAACCTGGTGTCAGCCCCACCCAAATCCCAGGAATTGGGGGAGGGTCTCAAGGAAAATTCAGGGTGTTGTCACTAGGGGAAGGGGAAAATAGGTTCTCGGCTTATGGGGTATATGATGGTATTATACCTCCCCAAACTCAAAACTTTTTTTTTAATTTGTTAATGTTAATTAGATAGATAGCTTGAGTGGGAGAGGGGCAGACAGAGAGGGGGACAGAGGATCCAAAGCGGGCTCTGCACTGACAGTAGAGAGCCTGATGAGGGGCCAGAACTCAGAAACAATGAGATCATGACCTGAGCCAAAGTTGGAAGCTTAACTGACTGAGCCACCCAGGCGCCCCTCAAGCCATTTGTTTTTCTTTTTTTTTTAAATTTTTTTTTTTCAACGTTTTTTATTTATTTTTGGGACAGAGAGAGACAGAGCATGAACGGGGGAGGGGCAGAGAGAGAGGGAGACACAGAATCGGAAACAGGCTCCAGGCTCCGAGCCATCAGCCCAGAGCCTGACGCGGGGCTCGAACTCACGGACCGCGAGATCGTGACCTGGCTGAAGCCGGACGCTTAACCGACTGCGCCACCCAGGCGCCCCAAGCCATTTGTTTTTCAAAAAATATAAAGAAAGTCAGACTTGGAAAGACTCGCCGAAATTCAGAGCTCTAGGTCCTGGAAACTGCCCTGCACGGACTTGCATCCTGGCTGGAGATGCCCACCCCCCACCTCATTTCTGTGCTCAGATGCAAATTAAAAAGTCCTGCCTTATATCCAGCATTTTAGTTTGTGCGGGGCCCAGGCTGTGGCCTTAGGCAGGGCCCAACCACTCCGAGAGTCAGCAAATGAACCACGTGTCCCTCTGGGGTCAGGAGGAGACACAAGTGGAGGCTGGCCCTGACGACACCTCCCCCTGCCCCACGCGCAGGCTGCCACAGAGCTGCTCCCAGTCCCAGCCCCACGCGTGTGCTGGCACCCGATGCGTGCGTGGGCTGCCACGTGGCTCAGGGAGAGCCAGGAAGAGACGGCCGCTGTCCCACAGCGAGGACAGGCAGATGGAGTGAGTGACTCAGCACCGGGGACAGATGTGGCCAGATGAGAAGAATAAACAGGAAGGCCGGAGGCCAAACCTGCCATGGCCCCCCTCCGAGCCTGGCGGAGATGTCGGGGTCCCTTTGTGGTGACAGACAGACGGGGATGGGGATGGGGGAGATGGATGGCCCCATCAGGCTCAGCGGAGTGAGGAAAGCCAGACAGATGGTCTCGTTAAAGAAACCAGCCCTCATGCGGGAACAGGGCTCCGCAACAGAGCGGGGGAACCCAAGGCCGGCTCTTTCCTGACAGGGGCTGCTCTGGGCCTGGGGCGTTCTAGCTGGGGCCTGGGCTCTGCCCTCATGGTGCCTACAGTGGCCACCAGGTGCCGGCAGCCTTTCCCCTGGGTCTGGGTCAGGTGTGTCCACTGCTGGGACCAACTAATGGCTCGGAAGCACTGTTCACAACAGGCAGGCCATGAAGCCCTTGAGCTGGTGTCCAAATCCAAGAAGCACCCCACCCTCACCCCGCCCAGCTGCTCCTTCCTGTCAACACTGTTGAGGACCTGCCCACGCAGACACTGTACTGGGCATTCTCAGTGCATCACCGCCATGGTGCCTTTGGTGTCCCTCCAACCCGGAACCCTCTTTCCTTAGCAGTCACCTCCTCCCAGAGGCCCTCCCTGTCCACCCTGTGTGAAGTGGCCCCATCACTCTCTCACTGAGGACACCATTTTAGTTTTGTCACAGTCTCCTCGCTATCTGAGCTCATCCCATCCATTTTCTCCCTGGCTGATCCCTCTGTTGAAACAGGAGGCCCTCCAGGACGGGGACCAGGTCTGTCTTGGTCCGTTCTTGGCTGTGTCCCAGGTCCTAGAAGAGTGGCTGGCACATAATAGATGCTTATAAATGTGTGTGGACTGAATCTTCACAGCTCAGAGAGAGGCCTGCCCAATCCTCCTCTCCCATCCCTGCTTCCTTTTTCTCCTTAGCACTTCCCACTGCCTCCCATTCCATGTATTTGTCTTCTTCATTCTCCATCTCCCCCACTAGAACAGAAGTGCCATGAGAGAAGCAATTTTTGTCTGCATCCCCAGTGCTTTGTTGGTTAGCAAATGGTCCTGCAGGAGCTGAGTGGGAGGAAGGAACTGCTCCCACATTACAGAGGGTGAGGCTAGAGCAGGGCCAGAGCCAGGCTGCTTGGCCCCAAGTCTTGCTCTTCTGCTATGCCAGGACCCCCCCATCCCAGGCACTTTCCCCCCACCCCCCACCAACCCTGCTCCTCCTGGCTTCCAGGGGAGGCACCTACGCCCTGAGCAAAGTGCACTGGACAGTGTGGCAGCTGAATAGTGGCCCCTATAGATCTCCAGGTCCTAATCCCTGAGACCTGTGACAGTGTGACCATATGTGGCAAAAGGGACCATGCAGATGTGATTAAGTTACAGATCTTGAGATGGAGAGGCTTTCCTGGATTATCCAGGTGGACACTAAAAGCAGTCACAAGCGTCTTAAGAAGAGGTAGGCAGAGGCAGATTAGACACAGAAGTACACGTGACAACAGAAGCAGGAGGCTGGAGGGGTGTGAGGAAGGGGTCTCCAGCCACAGAGTGCAGGCGGCCCCCAGAAACCAGAAAAGGCAAGGACGTGGATTCTCCCCAAGAACCTCCAGAAGGAGCCAGCCCTGCCCACACTTTGACGTTAGCCCAGTAAGACTGATTTTGGTCTTCTGGCCTCCAGAACTGTGAGATAATAAATTTGTGTTGTTTTAAAAGTCACCAAGACACAGAGTTTCAGTGTTTCAAGATGGAAAAACTTCTGGAGCTGTGTTTCACAACAATGTGAATATACTCTTCATGACTAAACTATACACTTAAAAGTGGTTAAGATGATAAATTTTAGGGTATGCAGTTTTTTGGGGTGTTTTTTTGCCACAATGAAAAAAAAATCACCAAATTTATGGTAATTTGTGACAGCAGCCACAGGAAATGAACACAGCCAGCCTGCAACTGACCAGACCCAGGGGCACCAAGGCTGCGTGTCTCAGGAAGGCCAATCCTGGCCCCTTCCCTGGGGAGCCTCCCCAGGGAGCAATGGTAGGGAGGGAGCACCCTGGGAGCCAGCTCTGTGCACTGACTGGCTTGACAGAAAAAGAATAGAAACCGCTCTGGCACTTAACGAGCCCTTCCTGGGAGTCCTCCTCCTGTCAGTACCCTTGAGAAGCGGTTTCTACAATAATCCCAGACTTCCCTGCAAGGCGACAGAAGCTCAGAGAGGTGAGGTGACTTGCCCAAGGTCACACAGCCAGTAGCAGAGCCGAGTTCTTAATCACCATTGCTTACATCACTCAAGGCTGATTCAGCCAGTGTCTCAGAGCTGCTGTCACAGGCCTTCAACGCCCCAGTGCAGCTTTTCAGCAGCTTTTCAAAGAGCCATAGTATTGCCTTCTTTCTCTCTTGTTTGTAACCAGGCATTCTCTTCCAGTTAATCATAGACCAGAGAGTCTCATTCTGTCCTGATACGCCCACAAGCGTATGAAATTGCCTAGAAAAGTGCAAAGAACTGAGTTAGCTCATGTTCTATGTACAGTCCTCCAAGGTCCTACAGTGTAGCCTAAGATGCTGGGCAGCAAGCCTATGCCAGCAGGCCATGCCTAGCCTGCAGAGGGGTTCTGCTCGGCCTGCACTACCTTGAGTGTTACCTTTAATTGGTGCCCAACATGTAACATCAGAAGAGTTCCCTCCAGAATCAGAAGTCAGGATAGCATTTAGCTCTGCAGTGTAGTCAGGGTGGGCTGGGCTCTGGTGCAGTAACAAACCCCTCTAAGTCTCAGAGGTTTACCACATAGATATTTATTTCTTTCTCACACCGTATGTCTGATGCAAGTGGGTCAGGGCTCTGCTCCACACAGTCACTTAAGGACCCAGACTGATGGAGGCACCACCATTGTGTAGTGGCATTTGAGACGCATGGCCTGGTCGGTTGCTGCTTCAAGGAAAGAAGAGACATGAGAAGAGCACATGGATATTGCAAAGCCCCAGCATGATGCACGCATCTGATTTCTCTTCACTTGCCATAGACTGGATGTGATCATATGGCTCATCTGTATCCCGAGGCAGCTGAGAAGTAGTCTTCTGTGAACTCCAGTTCCACTAGTTCCAATACTGGTGAACACTGGTCTATCACACCTTCCCATCTGACTGCAATTCACTGGAGCTGAGTGAGCATGCCTCTGTCAGAGCTGCCATGGACAGGTGTTCAGAATGTGCACTGCACAGCACTTGGATGCTCCAGTCAGGTTGTATGTTCTGGGATTGGCGCCCCCTGCAGGTGTGCAGAGCACAACCTACAGGGCTGTCATTAGCAGCCCTTCCCTCCCTAGATGGACACATGTGTTCCAGTTTGCCCCAGTGCCTGACCAACCTCTTCACTGAAGTCCCTGCAGCATTCTGATTGCTCCCCTGTCCCCACAACTAGGCTCAGTCTTTCTCCTTCCTTGAGGTGAACAGGACATCTAGATTTAGCCACCCACAGCTGTGCTAATCCTCAGAGGCTGTCAGAGGCAGGAGAGTCTCAAACTACTTTTTTTTGAGTCCTCTTATGTCAAAAATGCAAGAAGTACCCCCAAAGTGTTGCAGAAACTGTGGGATAATTTCAATACTTACATTTAGCAATTCATTCATTCATTCAGCATGCATTCATAGGGCTCCTACTATGTGTCAGGCACTGTTCTAGGCACTGTGGAGATGCCAGGGAGAAAACAAAGGGTTCTGTTTTCATAGTCACCTACATTTAAGGTGAGACAGAGAAATAATAAATATGTAAAGGGTCAGGTGGTCCTAAGGGCTATGAAGAAAAACAGAGCAGAGCCAAGTCAGGAAGGAAGGCCTCCCTTTACTACTGGGTGGTTAGGGAACTCCCCTTTAATAAGGTGACATTGGAACAGAAATCCAAGGAGAGAGGGAATGAAGCACATGGAGATCTGAGAAGAACCTTCCAGACAAAGAGAACAGCAAAGGCAGAAGTCCTAAAGTGAGAGCATGCCTGCAAGGGGGCGGGCTATTGGAGCAGAGCCTGCAGCAGGAGGGAGAAGCTGAGACTTGGTGCTTCTTGGTGGGGTCACAGCAGATGGGACAGTGGGGTGCTGGAAAGACCCTGAGGACAGAGTTAACAGGGATTGCCGAGAGAACGCTCAAGGAGTACAAGAGAGAGCGGGACTTGACTATGACAACACTTAGGCTCCGTGGTGAATGTCATCCTTTTCGATCCTGACAGAGCCTCCCTTGGAGTCTACTATCATCTGGGGTCTGAATCTGAAGCTTGTTAACTGAGGCCCCAGCCAGCGGGCCTGCCCAGACCCCTTCCTTCCCTGTCAGAGAAGGTGCCAGCCCCTATAGCACCTTCTCGACTCCCTGGGGCAACCTGCAATGTGTGGATTGTTGGTCCATTTTAAAGCCTAGGAAACTGGGGCTTAGATGAGGGATGGGGCCCATGAGGAGTCGGCAAGGCCCCTGGGCCCTGAGGGTTAGTGTGTCCTGTTTCTGGAATCCTGCTGAGGAGCCTGCCAAGGGATGTTCTGTGGAGAGAGAAAAGAGGGCAAAACAGTCTGGTGTCCAGGGCATAGTGGAAGAGACAAAAGACCCATTGGGCCCATAGTGGAAGAGACAAAAGACCCAAGAAGCCCTGCCTTGACCCAAATCTGAAGCCGGTCCACTGCCGAGGGTGGGGTTCAAGTGGGCTGGCCATGTCTGGGGTTCATGGTCCTTCGTTCCATCCTGTCCTCGAGCAGAAAAGAGAGCCAGGGAGGCTGAGCGGGGAGAGTGACCACCTTGATGGTTCTAGAACTCCTTGTGGAGAAGAGCCGGGGAGTCTCCAGACACACACACACACACACACACACACACACTGCCTGGGCCTGTGTGCCAGCAGAAACAGAGGACTGAATGCCCAGTGCAGCAAGGCTGAAGGAGGAGCAGAAACCCCATGCAGGGGCCTCCTCCCACTGACCATGCCTCCCAGACCAAGACCACGCGTGCCGCCCGCCCCCACTCTGGGGCCTAGGAAGAAATGAAAGACCGGCAGGCAGTCCCATAGTCAGCCTGGAGACCTGCATTCCCATCTGGGGTCTCCCCACCTCTCTGTGACCCCAGGCAAGTCCCTTCACCTCTCTGGGCATCACTTTAGGGTGGTACGAAAGAGGGCCTGGGCCTTGACACTTTTGACGCGAAGTGTCTGTCTCGAGTAGGAACCTTTATACTCACATCTGCTGTTTAAACAGCCCCACGTGCCAAGTGCCACACAGCCGGACCTGTGGCAAACCGGCCAGGAGGAGATGACAGCCTCTGTATACAGTGCTGGGGCACACACTCCTTGCTGTTGTCACCTTGGTGCTGTTCCCGCTGTGCAGGTGAGGGAGCTAAGACCGGAGAGGGTGCCAGACTGAGCCGAGGGCTTCTGTGGGGCCACCACGCTGCCTGTGGTGAAAGGGCTAGTTGTGCCGCTGGTGGCCCTGGTCACTCCGGGAGCAAGTGGCGTTGCCAGTGCCCCACAGGCTTCCATGCCACACGTCCCAGGGTCAACCCCTGCCCCTCCTCCCCCAGACCCCTCCCTGCCCCCAAAGGAGAGTGCAGTTCTGGTTCTCTTAGCCACGTTTGGGGCTGCCCAGTGGTCTTTGGTCCTGTACCTTCTGAGGAGCTGGGCTGGTCACCCTGGCATCGTGTCCACGACAAAGCATTACCACTAGCCAAGTCTCCCGTCCCTGACCCCTCACTTCAACAAGGCCCCTGAGGGTTACCACAGGAATGCAGGTGAATGTCAGTGGGGCTGAGTGGGTCATGGGTTCTAAGCCCCAAAGTCCATTTGGAGGAGGCTCGTACCTCTCCTCTGGGGCCACTGCCCTGAGTGGCGTGGTGGAGGAAGTGGCTGAGACCCCCCTTTATGCTATGGACCCTGGTGTCCCCTGCAGTGCTCAGGTCTGCACTGCCCCCAAAGCAGATTCTGGCCTGGTGTTAGCTCATCTTGGAGACCTTGAGAAAGAGCAGGGTGCATCATTTGAGGGTTGTCTTTCTTACCAGCTCTGAATGTCTCCTGTTCATTATGCTTGAGGGCAGTTTTGAGAAAAAAGGTTTTACAGCTGCTGAGGAAAGAGTAAGTAATGCAAGATGGGGCGGGGGGAGCAAATTCACCAAGTCCTTTCTGCAAACGTTTGCCAAGCAGACACGCTGACAGAGGCAGATAGATGACCCGCAATTACCCGCCCAGATCTCCCCCCCCCCCCAGCCTTGCCCAGGCTCCCTCCCGCCCGGTCTCCAAGCAATTTCAGACTTTTTGTACAGCTAAAGCAGAGATTGTATACGATTTCTCTCTCCGGCAGAAGCGGCTTTCAGGTGGGGGGGGAGGCAGCCCTGGCGTGTTTATTTGAGAACAAAGGCAGTTGGAGACAAAACGGGCACATGGCCCTCCCCCAGCCTCCGCTCTGGCTCTCTCCCCAAAGCCCAAGGCCCTCATTCTGGCTGCAGAGGGGAGATTTTAAGTTGTGTGCCCAGCTCAGCCTCTACAAACGTCGCGATCTGGGGACCAGGGTGTGGGCCGCTCTGCTGGGTTCCCACACCTGGTGCAGGTCCACTGGGCTGTTGGGAACAGGTGGCCTCTGTCAGTATAGGAACCTGACTTTGGCTGTCATCAGGACAGTTCCCTAACTTGGGCCGGCCCCTCTGAAGTCTTCTGTCTTGGGAGGGAAGCAGGATTTAAGGTGTCCAGTTTCCACAAGAGGTCTCCTAATCAGTACCCCTAGACATGGTGGACAACTGGATGAGGAACAGGATGCTGTGGGCAGGTAGGCGAGCAGCAAGCCGTCACATGTGCTCAGCTGGGCAGGGGTCTGCGTTTATAGGTGCCACCCCCATTCTCTCCCCAGCTCCCTGTTGGCTCCCGTGGGTGAAGGAATAGTCTGGGAGTGAGAAACAGCCCAAAGCTATAATACAGAGCAGTTCCCCAATTCAGCCATCAACTGTCATCGTCAGGATTTGGGTCACATCTATGTCTCTGTGTGCCACCTATACACTCGGCTACGTTTGTTGTTTTTACAACACAGGTAATACAGTCAAGTGGGTCCAAAAGCAAAACAAGACTACGAGGTGAGTGGGGAAGTCTCTCTCCTACCTCCACCTCTGTCACTCGGTTCCCCATCCCCTCCACCAACCACAGAAGGCAAGTATGTTTATTATTAGGTTTTTGTCTATCCTTCCAGACTTATCTTTGTGGAAGTATAATAAATATAAAGACATATTCTCATTTTCCCTCTTTCTGGTGCAAAACATAACATAACCTGTAGACTGTGGTGTATCTTATTTTCTTACCTGATAAATTGCATGACGTTCTACTTTATACAAATGAGATGATATGTAGAAGGTATCCACTGCACTAGAGCAGCAAAAGGTCAAAAGCAACTCAGGTGTCCACCAAGAGGGGACTGGCTCAGTGAGCTGTGGCCTGTCTTCACAACAAAATACTACACTGTGGGAAAAAAGAGAGAGAGAGCCTAGTGGGGGCTGATTGGAGACGAAAATGGTTTCTGTGTTCTGATCAGGAAAGATCTCTAAACTCCAGGCTACAATAACTGAGTAGGATAGGAGTAATATAAACTCCCCAAAGTGGGAGTATTGTGTCAAAGGATATATGCATTCATAATTTTGATAGATATTGTTAAATCGTATTGGGAGTCTGTCTCCCTCTGTTTTTGCCCCTCCCCCACTTGCTCTCTCTCTCTCTCAAAATAAATAAAAATACACTTAAAAAAAAATAAAGGATATGTGCACTGCAAAGACCCTGTGGGAGGCCGAGCCTCATGCTTACAGCCTGAATATACAGGAAAAGACACAAAGCCACCACTGCCCTTCTCTTGGCTTTAACACCCCAACCTGCCCAGCTGGGCCCTGGGTCCTGTCCCCGCTGCCCCTGGAAGCCAGAGGAGAGTGCTTCTGCAGCCAGTGCAGCCACTGCCTATCAACAAACAGATTCTCGGAGTGTGCATGGTCCCTGCTTTCTTTGTGATCCTGGTTGGTTGGGCAGGTGGAACTGATGGGGGATCCTAGTGGTCAGGAGGGCCTGGAGAGCAAATGTCCAGCAGTCAGCTTCTACAGAGGGAGGCTGGCTCTTACTTGTCAGGAAGCAGGTTCTGGTAGTGGGTGCCAGAAAAAAAGGATGAGAGTCCACTCCCAGAAGGATGGGACCCTGTGCTGCACTGGACAGGGCAGGCAAGAACAGATGTCTCAGAGCTTTGCAAAGGGTGCAAGGCTGTAACCCCAGCGAGGAGCCAGTGGGCAGGCAGATTGTGGAAACATGTGGGGCAGCCAACCCAGAGTTCTGGGAGCTCCAGGAAAGGGGAGGGGAGACTAGAACAGGGGTGAAGGAAGAGGGCCTGTGATGGGGGTGTTAGGATGTGGAAGCTGGGAGGAGCTTGAGGAGGGTGAAGTCTCAGAACTGAAGCCTGAAAGTAGGGCAGGGGTGTTTAGGGAAAGGTTCTGAGCCTGGAGGGTGAGCCTGGGGACCTGGGAGGGGTGCTAGGTATTAAGGGAAGGCAAGCTGAGGGGACTGAATGGAGGACGATGGGGGCACAGAGTAGGTCAGGGGATGGGTAGACTCTCAGGAGAAGGGTCACAGAGCATGCACCCCCAAACTAGGCCGCAGGCTCCTTCCTGAAGCTGGCAGAGAAGCCACACCTGCAGTAGGGTCCAGGAGGAGAGCTCTCGTGTCCTCTGCGTTTCCCCTAAATCCCAAGGGATAAGTGGAGCCCTCTTTGGGAACCTAGAATTGTATTTTTCCTATGCCTGAGCTTCCCTCACACTCATGTAGCCACAGCAGGACAAAGAACCCCCTTGGCTGCAGGCTCTCCAGCCCCTTCAGCCCATCCTCTTTCTCTTCACTGCTCTTTCCATTTGCAGTGACCCCGCCTGGAGGGGTTGTGCCTGGCCCTGCTTCCTCACAGCAAGGCCATATCTTCAGCGAGGTTGGGGGGAACCCCATCTCCTCTCACACATCCAACAGCCACATACCCCGGGCTGTGTGTGTATCCTCCATTATTCATGGCCCTCAGATCTCAGCAAAACACACAGATCTGGGCTGGAACCGGCACAGTTTTCATCTGTAACTCCCAGCCCTCTCCTTCTCTCACGATGCCTTTGCATTTGATCTTCTGCAAATTTGTCTCTTTGTTCTTCAGACAGAATCATATTGCCAGGGGCTCCCGACGGCCCTTGGTGGCACAGACTACCATGGAAATTCTCTTTAAATAAAAAAATAAAAACGTCCCCAGAGCAATAAGCAAGACACCTCCAGGTGGAAATGTCACAACCTACCATAAGACAACAGCTCAGAGCAGAGAACAAAGGAGGCCGCGACCCAGTTGTACGTGGATGAGTGCCGAGAACTTGAGGGAAGAGAGGAGAGGCCTGTCTCGTTTTCTCTCTCCCTGGATCCTTTGTTTCCTCCGTGTATTTCAAATTCTAGGTTTGAAAGTTGGTTGATGATAATACCGGCCACTGACGAGCCTGTAGAGACGCTGGCTACTGATTCACTGCTGGGGGTGGCATATGTTTCTAGCGACTTCCAGTTCCTGATTATTCACTTATCTATTTGCTCACCCAACAACATTGTATCAGGCCTCGGGGAACCAGTGACCCACAGTCTCACTCAAATTTTGACCAGATGGGGCAACTATTGGCTCCCGTAACTGAAGAGTCAGGGAGTCGTGGCTGTTCCGGTTACCGCTGAAGCCAGGGGTTCAAAAGGTCTTCCAAACCCGTGCATCCCTTCAACTAGACATACCAAAACGGTTACGATGGTAAATTTTATGTCATGTGTATTTTAACCCAATTTAAACAATTTTTTAAAAACAAAACAAAAAAACCCCGTGCACCATGCCCCATCGCCTCAGGGCAAGGCCTTTAGTTGGCTGCTTCCACGTGGGAGGCAATCCCCTCGCATCACTTAAGCCTCCACGCCAACGCCCACTCCTCACAGAGCACGCCCACCCCAGGACCAATCTAAAGCGGCCACCCTCCTTTGTCCACTCGGTCTCACCCTTCAAAGCCTTTGCCTCTTGCTTATATATAGGCTTATTGTAGAGACTGATTTTCCCGCTAGAGTGTCCATGAGCTCGGTGAGAATGGCGCTCTGTCTTGTTCATGCTGTTTCTCCAGGGCAGAGAACAGGCCTGGCCCGGGCGGGGGGGGGGGGGGGGGGGGGGGGGGGGGGGGGGGGCTTAACAAATAGATGTAGAAGGAGTAAACGAAGGAATGTGCTCTCTGTCTCTCTTCGTCCTACTCGCCTTGCACTTGACACCATTCTCAGGTGGGATCTCCCCGTAGGATGACAAAATGGCTGCGGGCAGCTCCAATGTCCCACCATCGATAGTACCTCACGGTCAATATTCCATCAGCAATACCGCGTCATCAACGCACCATCCTCAGAGCGCCGAGTTCAACAGGAGGAAAGGCTTCTCTCCAAATAACCCAAGGTTGCAACTCATTGGCTCTGACTAGATCATGTGACCTTCAGAGCCAATCCCTGCGAGCAAGGTGCAGTGCTCTGACTGGCCAGCCTGAAGCCTCGGTCTACCTATGGGGCCAAGAATAGCCGTAGCACCAAAACCTCTCTGCGCTGGCTGGTTCCCCACTGAGAGGATGTGGAGAAAGCGGCGAAGATGAGAGGCGGCAGACACATCGGGCCAATGCTGTGAGCACCTCAGACACACCAGGTTTGTATCAGGCTCCAGAGAGTCCAAGAATAAACAGCACTTTAATACACATTTGCCGAATAAGAACGACTCAATCCCTGATCTCTCAGCTGAGCGAAGGAGACAGATCCGGGTAGTAGTCATAGGATGTGTTTAGGCCCAAGGGAGACAGGGTTGGGGGGGGCCTCTGTGTTCGTCTTGTGAGGTTGAAACGGGCTTAAAGCTCACCAGGTTGCCGGGATGGAATAGGCTCCAGAGCCAGGGACCTGCTCAACCCAGGAATTCCATGAATTTACTCAAAAGGAGAAGTAAACTGTATTGCACAAAACCGGTTGTTGCAGTGTTATTTGTGGTAGGGGAAAAAAAACTGGAAACAACCCAAATGTCCCCCAGTAGGGGACTGGTTAACTAAATTATGAAACATCCACTTGATGAAATATTCTGGAGCCGTTAAAAATGATCGTTATGAAAACTACAGAGCAACAGGGGGAAAGGCATCTGTTCTAATGTGCAGTGACAGTGCAGAATACAAAACTGTGACCATGAGAAGCAGCAGCACGTGCCCTGCCCTGGGCTTGGGGCACAGAGACTCTTGGGATACAATTCCTGTTCCCAAGAAGTCACTGGTCTCAGTGACCTGGAAACAAGTAATGACCCTTGGGGGGTGAGAAGGTCAACAACAGAGGAGGAAGGAATTACTTGGAGTCTCAGAAAACTGCCCTGGGAAGTGGTCTTTGTGCTGGATCTTAAGGACTGGAGCTTGTAAACAGGTGGGCACTCGTAGAAAAAGGCTTAAAGGCAACACATACACACACACACACATGCACACGCACACGAAACTAGTTGTGCTGGTAGAATTATGAATGATTTCCCCCTCTTTTTTTTTAAAAAAATGTCTTTCATGTTATATTGTTTTTACAATAAAAGCTAGTAGAAAACTGAACTCAGATAAGAAAGAATAATTTTCGCTACCAACATTTGTGTCTGTAAATCATACATGGGTTCATAAGCACTTTATTTTTTCAACAGAGCAGGGATGTGGGGAGATATTTATTGAACATTTTGCACAATGCCTGGTCCTGTGCTCAGCCATGAAGAGATGAGACGTTCACATTTTTCCAGGGGGGAAACAAGGCATAAACATACGACTTAGTACATTTTGAAATATGAAATAATTGTTTGAGATGACTCTGGTGGCCAAGGGCTGGGGCACTTCCCTCTGGGTGTCAGAGTACATGACCTAGGTGAACAGAGGAGGCACAAACATGGGCAGAGCAGATGGTGCTGTGCGATCAGTTTGATTTCAGCTGAGAGACACAGCCACAGTGTGGGGCTTGCCTTTGGATAAAGGACAGGAGGTCAAGGGTCAAGAATTGGGAAGGGCAGGAGAGGGTCAGTCCAGAGAAGTGAAGCAGGACAGAGCTCTGAAAAATTTGCAGGTGGGGAAGGCCCCCTCTGGGGAGGCTCCAGATGCAGCCTCACATGGCTGGATGGCACAGGAAGGACACGGTATCACATCAGAGACCTCCCCGTGGCGCCACAACCAGTCAGTTGTGTGTATCACTCAGGGTTCTTAGCTCATCGTGGTACAAATCCTGTGAAGAACCCAGCCAGAGGGGACAATGCTGCCAACACCCTGACCATGGCCACCACAGCCTGCACAAGATACAGCATAGTCCCTGCTGCTACCCCAAACAGAATATTCTCCCCTGCCCTGCTTCTTTGCTCACTAGCTCCTGAGTCAGATCTGGGGCAAGGAGCATCTTATTGGCTGGGCTTGGGTACAGACTCACAGACTGACTGCTAGGGACAGCAGAAAGTGTGTGTCTGCATTTTCAGTTTCCACATCAGGAGGTGAGCCTCATAAAGTGAGCATCTCTGTAAACAAAGGATGGGCTTCCAGGGCAGTTACTGTTCATCTCCCCAGGACGCCCCAAACTCACCCCCAGCTACTCAGTTGTAAGGTGAGGAGGCAGGATGGCAGACCGAACACCTATATGTAATTGCACTGCCTTCCACTTCCCACTAAAACTACAGCAAATGATTTTTTAAAAAACATCAACTCAATAGGAAGGTGGAGATGGTGGTGATGTGATGTTGGAAGCTGGAAATCAGAAGTGACACCTGACGGAGAGGTCCCAGATAGAAGAGTAGGCTGTTTGAGTCCCTAGAAGACACTCAAGTGCTTTCACCCCAAGTCCCAAAGCCTCAGGAACATGCAGCCCCAGGGACACCTGGAAATGGGGATGAATGAGACTTAAAACAAGAACACAGCAAAGGCTTTTGTAATCTGTGGGAATCTGGATCTCCAACTCACTCCAAGCTGTTGGGTAACTGCTTCTCAACTCCCGAGCATAAGTCCAGAGCTTATTGTCTCAGGAGAAGGCACAGCTAAGAGCTTAGATACTATACTGAAAGTGGGATACAGAATACTTTGACCACCACCCAGCTTCCTTCTCCTACTCGGCTCCAGAAGGCACAAGGACAGACCTCTTCCCAAGGAGGAGACTAAAAGAGTTTCTCTAAGGAATCTGACCCTCCCCAGATGAAAGACCTCAAGGCACTGACACTGGTGAATTCCCCTACCAGAAGTCCATCAAGACCTCAGTGTTTCTAATCAGTATTTTGGTACTTAAGCATGATCTGGTGACCACAAGTCACCAGACATCTGAAGGACACCTCTGTCATGGAATAGAGCAAACAAAGCAGACAAATAGAAGATACAGTGTACAGAAACAAAGGCTGTGCAAGGTGCAGAAAGCTTTTAAAGATTATTATTAATAATCCCAGGGAGATAAGAGGAAACATTACATCCATGAAGCTCTAATCAAAGGAACATTCAGAGAATAGAAAATTAAAAGAGATTTCTTGGAAATTAAAAGCAGAAAGAAGTGATTTTTAAAAAGGAATAGGTGGATTTAGAAGGCTGATGTGAGGAAACCTCCCAGAAAATAGAGCAAAAAGACAAAGAAATGGAAAATAAGAGAGGAAAGGTAAGAATATTGAAAAATCAATTCAAGAGATTTGACAGCTGAGTAGCAGAAGTTGAAGAAAGAGAAAACAGAGAGGGAAAAAAATTGTAAATCAAATATTTCAAGAAAATGTCTCAAGAATGAAGGACACACACTTTTTAGCTGAAAGGACCCAAATTTCTCACCACAATGGATGAAAACAGACCCACACCAAAGCACAGTGCTACAAAATTTCAGAAGCCTGGGGACAAAAAGAGAAGTCTACAAGTTTCTAGAGAGACTAGAAGACATGGTATAATGCTCTTAAAATTCTGAAAGAAAATTATTTCTTGGGCACCTGGGTGGCTCAGTCGGTTAAGTGGCCGACTTCGGCTCAGGTCATGATCTCGCGGTCCGTGAGTTCAAGCCCCACGTCGGGCTCTGTGCTGACAGCCCAGAGCCTGGAGCCTGTTTCAGATTCTGTGTCTCCCTCTCTCTGACCCTCCCCCATTCATGCTCTGTCTCTCTCTGTCTCAAAAATAAAATAAATGTTAAAAAAAAAATTAAAAAAAAAAAAGAAAGAAAATTATTTCTAAACAAGATTCTATACCCAGGCAAACTATCCATCAAATGAGAGTAGAGAAAAAAGCATCTGCAGGGACTCAAGATCTCAAAAAATTAAAATCTCTTCTGCTGTTTGTCAGGAAGCCCCTGTAGCCTGTGCTCCACAACACAGCGGGAGAGGAGATGACTGGAGAAAGTCTGAACATTTGTGGTCAAGCATAGTCAGGGCTCCAGAGCCACAATCACTGTTATTCCAAGATGAACAGACAGGCACGGTGAAGGTCAGAGGAGCCACCTCTTCCACAAGGTGATGCCAAGTAAGGGTGTGACAAAGTACATTCCTAACACGAATGGCCACACTAAAGTGGGGACTCTCGTCAACAACCTTCTTACATCCAACCCCATCTCACAGAAGGAAGCACAAAGAATTCTCTTTTATCTATATCTCTCCATATCTATATATGTACACACATATATACATATATATACATACATATATATACATACATATATATAGATATACAAGCCTGTGTATAAACAGGCAGAGGAGCATAAACATAAAACATATAACTTCAGATTGTGCCAAATGCTTTGGAAAAAAATAAAACAGGTTAGTGGAGTTGAGAGTGGCTATGGGGGAGAGAGGTTGAGACAGTCATCTCTAAAGAGGTGACATCTGAGCTGAGACCGGCATGATGAGGTGAGCTGGCTGTGTGACGATCTTGGGGGAAAGATTTATAGGTAGGGAGAATAGCAACTGCAAAGTCCCTGAGGTGGGAATAAGTTTGACATGTTGACGACGCCAGCAGACAGGGAGGAGGAGAACAGTAGGAGATGAGTTAGAGGGGGGCGGGTAGGGCTGGAGTCAGCAGGGCTGTGGCAACCAGGATGGAGGGGTACAGGTGACTGGAGGCTCAGGGAGTTTTAAGCAGGGCAATGCCTTGACATTACTTACTTGTGGTCACTATTAATATCCGGGGATGGAGACGGCTAACTGCCTTCCAACATCCACTCCTTCTGTCTTACTACAGAATCCTAGAAAAAGGGCTCAGAAAAAAAAAGAAAGAAAGAAAGAAAGAAAGAAAGAAAGAAAGAAAAAGAAAGAAAGAAAGAAAAGGAAAAAGCCCCTACATTTCCCAGCCTCCGCTGCAGCTAAGTATGGCCAATGCACAAAATTCTGGCCAATGAGATGCAGGCTCTTTGCTCTTTCCTCCTTCCAGCCTGACATGATGTCCGGAAGTCCTGCAGCCATTTTGGACCATGAGGTGCCCTAAGATAAGAGCTATGCCAAGAAGGGCAATGGACAAGTAGAAAGAACCTAGGTCCCAAATGACCACAGATGGTCTTAGCAGCCTTACACTGCCAACTTCCAGACTTGTTTTATGTGAGAAAATGAACCTTGTGAGACTAGGCTGCCATCTTTCAGGTCATCTTGATTCCTGAATCAACTCCAGGTAGGACTGAGATCTTGCCTGGGACTCTTGGAATCACTGATAGTTTGGAGGTGTCAGCCTCTTATCTGCCCATTTCCTCATTTCACACTCAGGCAGCAGGTATCTCAAAGATTCCCTCCACCTTCCAAATCTCAGAATGTCAGAAGAGAAGGGACCTTTAGGGGAAGGGAAAGACCCCCCAGGAAAAGGCACCTACATTCTTTCTAAAGGAGGGGACTATGGGGTTTTCCCTTTCTTGGCTTCGTGGGGAGAGAGTAGTAATGGGTCAAATGACAAGCAGTTTTCTATGCTTAAATTTTTGTATCCTGGCCCCTTACTCAGCAACCAGAACCCCAGGCTATGTTTTTTAAACACACAGAATTCAGCCTTCAGAGTTGCAATTTGAGAGCTCAGAGCTCCACTAGAATCACCTGGGTATCCGATCATTAAAAATCAGATTTCTGGGTCCACTCCCCTTAGTCAGGTGCCCATGCAGGCACCCCGCTTTCCTCCCACATGTTTCTTTGCCTCCAGGACTGGTTCAGACTCCAGATCCGAACATTCTTCGGCTCATCCCCTCCCACATGCAATCTACCAGCAAATGCTGCTGGCTCCACCCCCAGACCTATCCCAGACCCCTCTGTCCACTTCTCTTCATCCACTCTGCTCCCTTGGCCCAAGCCCCCTCCTGTCTCACTATCACCTCCTGAGGTTTCCTACCCATTTTCTCCATTCTGGAAGAGCATCCAGTGTTTTGTTTTGTTTTGTTTCTTTATAATACCCACCAGAGTGTGGCATTCCACATGTGAAGCTCTCCAATGGCTCCCATTACACTTTGAGTGAAATGCAAACTCCTTTCACTGCTGAATCCTTCTCACACTCTTGTTCCCTCTGCTTCAATCATTTTCCTCCTTTCCATCCCCGCCTCTCAACATTTACGCTGGTTCCCACCTCAGGGCTCTTGCCCCTGCTGTTCCCTCCGGCTGGTATGCTCCTTTCCCAAATTCTCATCATCTCTCAGGTCACAGCTGAAGTGCCACCTCCCTCTGCTGTCCCCGCCCCTGGCATTCTCCAGCACATCTCTCTGTTTTATATTCTAGTCTGCAGTTATCTGTGATGCTATGTTTTTCATGTGTTTGCTTACCTATCTATTGTCCTCTTCTTTCCCCACTGGAACGTGAAACATCAGCAGGGACCTCAGTGGACATGTTCAGCAGACCCTGAGGGCCCAAATGACACCTAGCACATAGTAGGTGTTTCATAAATACATGTTGAATGGATGAACAGATGTGTGCAGCACCTGCCCACCCACTGTCCTGTTGAATCCCTACAGCAGGGGAAGACAGTGGGGGCACAGAGGTGTGTGTCCCGGTGGCTAGATGGCTGGGCCATGACCCGTCCACATTCTCGTCGCCCTAACCCAGAGGTTCACCTGTCTACCACGAGCCCGTTGTTGTGGGGCAGGGACGACCTGTGTTTTGCAGCTTCTCTCCCTTCTTTAGCTCCCAGCGCTGGGCTGGTGTCTGCATCCTCACTTCCTTCCAAAGGAGGCTGTGCCCGATGTTCTCAGCCCCTCCCTGTGTGGCCAGAACCAAATCCTCAAGCAGGAGAAGGGTGCTTGGAGTTGCTGCCTGGTGGGGGAATCTGCCTGCTCTCTGTATTCAGATATTTTCCCAGAGCTCCTCCTGGTGCTAAATCATTCCTCCAAATTAGCGGGAATGCTCATTACCAACCCAACCACCTCCCATTAGGCGGGAAATGTGTGTCTGCTGTGGAAGCTTCCCCAGGCCCCAGGCCACCCTCCATCACTCCTGGCTGGGGGTGGGGAGTGGGGGCTGACTAGGGAGTGGGGGCGGGCAGCCACCCCTAACTGGTGGGAGGGCACATCGTTGTGGCTGCAAGTTCCTGTTCTGTGTCCTCACCCATCAGTCCCCCACTCTACCACCTTCTGCTCAGAAGGGCACACACAGATGCTCTAGCTTTCCAGGACAGTCTGTGGTCCTGCCTCTGTCACAGATCTGTGTATGGGACTTGCTGCTGGGTTTTAAAGAAGACATTAGGGCAGGGGCATTTGTAAAGCAGCGAGAGACCAGAAACCATTTACTTATGGAAATGCTCTTAAAGTTCAATCCCTCCACACTGTACAATTTGATGAGAGCTTTTAAAAT
Source organism: Panthera uncia (assembly GCF_023721935.1). Classification (NCBI taxonomy): domain Eukaryota; kingdom Metazoa; phylum Chordata; class Mammalia; order Carnivora; family Felidae; genus Panthera; species Panthera uncia. Next base: position 88,298,133 of record NW_026057577.1, read on the forward strand.
AGCCCATGGGTGCTCTCAGCCTCCTCTCCATTCCCAGGACTCCAGGGCTCTCTGCTGCCCGGACAGGGCCTGGAAACCACCTTGAATCCCAGGCTCCTAACAGATGTGCTGGGAATCTCCAGCTTACTGTGGGTTTTACAGGCTGCTCACGAGACTGTCTTCAGGGAATGAGACACTGATTAGAACTCAGGAGTAATGGCTCATCCTACACAATGTGTATAATAAATACTAGACAACAACAACAACAATAATAATAATTCTGCCTACATCTTCCACGTTGTCTAAGGAAGTGTCAGAAGCACAATTACAGATTGGTGAAAAAGCAACATTGAGCCGCTTGAAAATAGCCTCTTTTGGCTCATTAGCAGGGCGTGTGCCTGAGGGCAGGGAACGTTCATTCAGCTCTGGAATTTTTATCACCACAGAGGCTCCACACATCATACTGCATTCGGGAAGATTTCCTGAGACCTTTCTCCTAAGCATAAGGGGAGCCCTGGAGATCACAGTGTGGAGAATGCTCATCATTCACTTATCCCACACATATTAAGTGAACTTCTACTATGTGCCAGGCACTATTCACAATGCTGCGGTACTCAGGAGATGGGAAACATGTCGCTGCCTTTATGGAGGTTTGTCTGTTGTGCTGGAGGCAGACAAGCAAACAAACAAAACCCAAAAGATAATTACAGATAAGTGTAATGGAAAACTAAGAAAGCTAAGCAGAGGGTTGTCATGGAGAAAGACAGGGTAAGGGCAGCAGACAACTTTAAATGGAGGAGTCAAAGCAAAGCCTATCTGGACCAGTAGCTTCAGCATCCTTGAGAAACTAGGAATGCAAATTCTCAGGCCCCTGTGACCAGGGTTCAACAAGCCCTCCCTTAATTCTGATGCATGTTTGGGTGGTATGTGAGCTAACAGCTGAGTGACTGAAGCAGTGAGCCTAGGGTACTATGAAGAGAGCAGAGCTATGAGGCCAGCGAGCTAGAGCTCAGGGTACAGGAGGTGACATGGGGGTGGCCAGCAGGGGCTTCTCAGGCCTTCCTAAGACCTTTGGATTCTGTTCCATATATGCCGCTATTCTCTCACCTACCCCCTGGCTTCTCCTGGTGTGGTTTAAATGCTCTGGATTTCACTTTCCACCTCTTTCCTGGGGAAAATACAGGAGTGGGCTATTAACTCATGCCTAAACTCTCAGCAAATTTAGATCCTGTGCCCAGATGACTTAACTGGTCATTTGTCCCCTCTACTCTAGGATGGTGGAGAGGGGTGGAGGAGAGACCCTACTATTTCTAAAAACAGGGAAATAAATGTGGGGGCAACAAAAGTGGTAACGTGAAGGAAAAGTTGGGAGGGTCCAAGTAAAGCAAGACATGATGGTGGGAGTGGGGACATGGGCAGGGACCTCACAGTAACTAAGGAGAGATCCGGAAGCCCTCACTTTCTCCCAGCATCAGCAGGGAGATTTAAGAGACCCCAGAGCCACAGATAACAAACACATCAGTCCCCAACCTGCCACCCCACTCCATCCTGCTTCAGGGGCCACGGGGAGACCCACGTGGCATATGGCCACTACCAAACCCATCACGAGCTGCCTCACAGGCCACATTGGCGATGTGCAGCCAGTGGGGGACAGACTAATGAGCTTTTGGGGACTCACTGGAGCATTTCTCCTACAAGTCAGTACAAGCCCCTCCGTGGACACTGAATAGCATGCAGGTGAGCACTGCCTGCAAAAAAAGCTTCCTGCTCTGGTTGGTACTCCAGAAGCTTAGTCTGAAGGCTGGCGGGCAGCAGAGAGGCCAGACTGCCAAATGGAAGTCCCAGCCCCAGAAGCAGGACATACACAAGAAAGCCTTGATGAACTCAGAAATCAGAATGGCACATAGTGAACTCTGAGGCCATTCATTCACTCTTCCCATTGTCAGAGTATCTCCTGAGCACATACTACGTGCTGGGGACAATTCTAGGTTCTGAGGATCCCACATCCTTGAACAAGATGGACAAAGTACCTGCTCCCTTGGAACTTACCATTCTAAAGGCATAAGATAATAATAAGCAAGTCAACAGAGAGGAACATTTCAGATTGTGAATAGTGGTATAACACACAGGGATGTTTATGGTGGGAGCTACTTACGGAAGGCCACCCGGGGGGAACTGAGAGAGGAGCTGAGACTGGCAGAAAGTGTGTTCCAGGCAGAGGGAACAGCATGTGCAAAGACCCTGACAGCAAGGAAACCAGCTGGGGGTAAGCGTCACAGGAGGCAGCACACACTCTTTCCCTTTCCCCCAGAACAGCCCGGGTGCTCCCCTAAGTGGGGTTTCCTCATACTCCAAGGGCTGGTGAAAAAGGAGATCAAATCAAAGACAATAGCCTGATATTTGCAGGTCCCTGGAGCTCACATTTGGGGAGGCGGAGAGGGTTAGGGCCAGGGTGGGCGATAAAGCCAGGGGCTTTAGACTCAGCCAGACGTGGGTGAAGGTCCTAGCTCCGTCCTTCGGCAGCTGTGTGACCTGGGAAAATTGTTGCATATCTCTGGGCTTCCATTTCCTCACCCTTATCTTGTTTAGATGTTATTCTTGAAAATGAGATTTGTGAAGCCCTCCAGTAGGTAGCTGCTCCAAACACAGAAGCTGTGATTTCGGCATCAAATCTCAAGCCGCATTCTGTGTTTGTTCTGCGGGGTTTATCAAGCACCTACTAACCACAGAAGGGAAGATGACATGATTCTCATACCCTCCTTCCCTGACTTGTACACACCGAGGGGATGGTATTTCTGGAGAACGACGCAGAGCAGCCCAGTCACTGCAAGGGGACTGTATACTGTTGTCTTGTCTGCCCAGTTTCCAGGCCTTCTTTTCTGGAGACAACATTAGGAGTTTCCATCAGTCCCTGAGGGTCAGGCGGGATTCCTCCCGCCTCCGAGGATCCGGGCCGGCCATTCAACTTATGCCAGCACCACTCCACTTCAGTGATTGGTCAGGGATGGACCAATGAAAATCGCTCTGGGCCTCAGGCAGAACAGTGGGCAAACCAGCAAGACGAGGGCCTGGGCTGCTGAGGCCCCCCTTGCAGTAGTTTGGGAAAACTTCCAAAGAATAAAGTCCCTTGGACTGGAGCAGAGCTGAGAGAGGGAGAGAAATCAAATACTGATGACAAAGTCCCTGGAATCACCTGGGCCTAATGCCAGCAGCACTACCTCTGGAGTTTACAATTATGTGGGACAATTCCTTTTTTGGCTCATGCCAATTGTAAGAGGGTTTCTGTCCCTTGCAACCAAAGAGTCCTGATTGATACAAAAGGTTGCATATGGAGGGATAGAGCTGGAGCCTCCACGAATGCTTTTTTTTTATTATAAAATTTTATTTATTTTTTTATATTAAATATAATTTATTGTCAAATTGGTTTCCATACAACACCCAGTGCTCATCCCAACAGGTGCCCTCCTCAATGTCCACAAATGCTTTTGGATCAGTGATCAGGGAGAGGTGAGGATATAGATTGAGAAATGGTACGAAATTCCACTGAGTGGGAATGTGGCATGTGTTTGTTGCTTCTCCACCATCTGTTTCCTCCCCTCCCCCTTCCCAAACGTACTAGCCATGCATTTGGGTAGAAACGACCCCACAGGCAGCTCGGAGGTGAGCCCAGCTTAGCTTAGCCAATCAGCATTTCCCATTGCACAGTGACAGGTAAATTAATAAAGGAGCACATGACCTATGTCAGCATGATCAAGACTTATGACATTCAATTCTAGGAATCTTTCCCACTGGATATGAATATGGAAGCAGGTGGCCTTAGAAGCTTCTGGCAGCCATTTTGGAACAATGAGGAGAGAGCCTGCTAAGAATGGAATCTGTTCGAAGGCAGATCCAAAATATGGAAGGACGGTCACATTGTTGGAGTCCTGAACTGAGCCTTGCCTGGAGAAGGAACAATCCCTGACCTCTTCAGCTGAGTGAGCCATTGTAGTCCCTTTGGGCTTATGCCGGATTGGTTCAGTTTTCTGTCATGGGTAAAAAAGAATCCTTTCTACCTCCAATGAGACTCAATGTGGTACTCTCATTTCCTGCCTTCCCACTTCCCAGAGGCCTATTCAGCATCTAGTGCATCCTCCCACTTTACACCTTGTAGCCTCCAGAGAAGTATTTTGTTTTTCTCAAATTCTCAAACCACCAGAATGTAGGGATCTCTCTGGGGCCTTGGAACTGAGATTCCTGAAGGGACCAGGGATCGATAGAAGCCTGTCTGCCATGCAGACTGGAGTGAGCCTGAGCCCCAGATGCCCTGGGAAAGGTAATAACTCATCCTGGATCCTCTTCAGCCCTTCCCCCAGCCAAGTCTAGGCAAGGACAGCCATCAATCCCACTTATCAGGCTCCTTATTTCATCCTTTATCCAGCTGTCTCAGATGTCACTCCACATCCTTAACACAGAGTTATGAGAGATTGAGCGCTCAGGCCTGGGCTGGCTGACGGATTCATGAGTCCGGGGCTGCCCATTCATCAGGGATAAATCTCAGTGGCTTTAGGGGGTGGGGTAGAATTTGATTGACTGGGTCTTGGGGTAGGTGCTTTGCTGTCAGTGATCACAAATATCAAAGTCATGCAGAGGAGGGTGCTGGTAATGGTGGTGACATTGGGTAAAGAGAAGACCCCTATGTTTCAGGGAGACTGTTATGGGCCACCCAGTGTATAAGGAAGACCAGCTCCAGGAAGCTCCAGGAAGTAGTTATATTTGGCAGACAAACACACTTTACTCAGTAATTGTGGGGCTTCTCAGACAGGAGGATCCTGGAAGGTAAGGAGCCCCACTTGCCCCAAAGTAATCCAGAAAATCTTTTTAAAACTTGTACTAGACCATGTCTCTACCCTGCTTAAACTCCCCCCCAAATGGCTGCCCATTATAGTTAAAATAGAATCCTGACCCCTGACCCCAGCCCACAAAGCCCTCCTTGATGGAAGCCCAAGCCCACTTTGCCTGCCAACATTCCAGATCCTCCAGGCTCTGCCTGTTCTTAAAACAAACACTCAGGCTCACTCCTGCCTCAGGACCTTTGCACTTGCTGTCTCCTCCCATTAGATGCACTCCCTCCAGGGTATTGTGTGACTACATTCAAGGCTTAGTGTAGATGGAATCTGGCATCTCCAGAGAGGCCTCCCTGACCTCCTTAGTCTCCCTCTGTCACATTCCCTCCATAGTGCTTAGCACTGGCTGTAATTGTCTTGTTCCTTTTCTCTTTCCTTAAACAGAAGCCAGCTAGAATTCTAGTCCCTGAAGGCAGGTTCTGTCTGTCTTCTACTTTGGTGGGTCCCCAGCCAGCATTTGGTGCGTTGCTGGACATCTTAGGCCCTCAATAAATACACATTAGAATGAACCAACTACTGGCCAGCTGCATCTTTCAGAGCAAAGCCCTAGGACAAGGTGAGTCCGAAAAGGTGCTGCAGACCACACTATGGTCTTCTGTTCAGGGTGCTGAAGGCTCCATCGGCCACCACTGCTGTGGCTTCTCTAGGAGACAGAGGAAGAAGGCAGTCCATTCTGGGGAGAATGGCTGTTTTGTGTCACCAGGAGGTTGCCATAGGAACGCCGTGCTGTGCAGCAAAGACCCCTGCTTAAAGTTAGAGATGTGGAGATATGAAGTGATTGTGGAAGTCAATGAAGTATTGACCAGTAGCTGTGGAGCCCTTGGGGAAGGACTTTTGGGTCACATCCCTCCCCCGCCCCTACCCTCAGCTTCATCTTGAAACTCCTTTCTGTGCCTTTACTTCCAGCTTTGTCCCCCCCCCCCCCCCCGCAGCCCACTGCCATCTGGGTGGTCAGAGCACTTGCCCGGGGGGCCATGAGAGAGAAGAGAGGGCTGAAAGCAGGCCAAGGGTCATGCCAAGGTCATCCCAGGCATCTATGCCTGACGGAATAGCAATCATAGAAGTCATAGATGAGGTATGACAGTCCACATGTATGGAACACTTACTTTATGTACATCAGAATTCGTGCTTAGACCGAGTGCTCAGACTCATGAATTAGTAGACTGAATCCTATATAACCCAGAGGGAATTGTTATTACGATCCCCATTTCACAGAGGAAGAAACTAAGGCTCCGAGAGGTTACATAAAATTTTTGAAAATTCCCACCTAGTAAGAGGTAGTTCCAGAATTTTAACCCAGGGAATCTGAATCCAGAATTCAAGCTCTTAACCACACTACCATCTCAGCAATTCTAAACACGGCAAATGTAGCAACTCCTATGTGTTGAATGGTTACTGTGGAGCACATATTCTGGGAAACTAAGGATTGCAGGGGCAAAGTCACTCACCCAAGTGGTAGAGTCCGGATCTGCATACCTGCCCAGAGCCGAAGTTCATTCTCCCAACATCAGCAGAGGCCTGAACCTACAGGGCCAGAGAAGACCCTCCAGTCTGGCCATCTCTGGACTCCAGGTGGGACTGCTGATACCTGCACCACCCCAGCCAATGCCAACGTTTAAAGCAATGACCCTTTTCTCCAAACCCACCATGCCTCAAGACCAGGGCGGGCACTGAAGACACCTGACAACCTGACCCCAACAAAGTCACTGGATGGGCTGCAGAGTACCATGTGACCATAGCCTAAAGGAGAATGGGACTCACCACTGCTCATATGGGCAAGGCCCTTACCATCTCTGAGCCCAGCTTTTGTCATCAGAACTGTGGGGTAACCCTCCTCCTTCCACTCAAATTCATAGGGGTTTTGAGACTAATGTGACAGTGCTTCCTAATCTGTCACTCAGTGAACGTAGCTGCTATAATGTAGGCGAGCCCACCATTAGGAAATCAGATAGAGAGTCAATACTTACTGTTGCAAGGCTTCCTCTCTTCTTCGCTCTCCAACTAGATTCTCTAAAAGGCATTTCAAATGGAGATTAAATTATAAAACTTTAATCCAAATGTCATTTCCTAGGAATATGCCAACTGCATGCAGTGACTAAGAGCCGAGAGGCTCTGTTGGGGCCCAAACTAGCCCAGACCAGAGGTTGCCCTGAGCTTGCTGTGAGGACATGCTCTTCTGCCCTCTGTCTCCTGGCTCCAACTTCATCCATCAGGGAACAGGTAGCAGAGCTCATGGCTAGGGTGGGCTGGGCTGGGGTCTCACTGCTCTTTTAGGCCATGTTCTGGCATCTGCCCCCCCCCCAAAAGCCCCTTTCTCGCAAGCCCCCTGGCAAGAAAAGGCATGAGACATCCTGACAGAAAGAAGACCAGACACCCTTCTGGATTCTAGAGAGCAAAGGGGGCTTTTGTGGGGGAGTCCTCTAATTTTCTTTCTGATATTCCCCCTAAAGCTCTAACTAACCTAGCAACCTCTGTCTGTTGACATTAGTCAGCTATTTCTGTGATAATCCTGTACAACAAACAACCCTAAAATCTCAGTTACTTACGACCACAAGTATTTTTCTTGTCTGTAGTCTGAAAGTTGGCTGGGTGGTTCTGCCTCAGGCCACAGGGCGGGTTCAGCTCTGCTGCATGTGTCTTGCATTCTAGGACTCGTGACTATCCAGGGCAAGCCCCTCTCATGGTGGATGGAAGAAGTGCAAGAAGCCAATGTAAACCACACAGATTTAAAGCCTTTGTGTACATCATGTCCCCTAAGGTTACATTGGCCAAGGTGAGTCGTGTAGCAAGTCCAACATCAGTGGGGTGGGGAAGTGTCCTTAGCCTAGAGAGTGGGAGCTGCTGTGAAGTCACATGGCACCCCAAAATCTAAGCCTCTGTGTTAACTAAACAGCAAAAGAACAACAACAACAGCTAGAGCCATATGGCAGAGGGTGTGGTTATATAATTCCATTACAGGAAGAGAGTAGTTACAAATAGGATGGAGTGGGTTTAGGATGGTCATTGCCTTCAAGTCCATTTTCCTTAGGGAGGATTCATCCTGTTTGGAGCTGCCTTGTTTTCAATTTGAGTAGGACTGATTCCACTACCAGCTCTAGAGATAGGCCTGGGCTGGCTCAAAACAATCTCACAGCCCATCCCATGGCCACAGTTGTTTTCAAAAATAGGCATATGACTGGGGCACCCGGGAGGCTCAGTGGGTTAAGCATCCAACTTCAGCTCAGGTCATGATCTCACTGCACGTGAGTTCGAGTCTTGTGTTGGGCTGTGTGTGGACAGCTCTGAGTCTGGAGCCTGCTTCGGATTCTGTCTCCATCTCTCTCTCCTCCTCCCCTTCTCTCTCTCTCTCTTTCTGTCTGTCTCAAATATAAATAAACATTAAAAAAAAAAAAAAAGAATAGGCATATGACCTAATTCAGGCCAACAAGAGACACTGAATCCCAAAAGAATCCAGACAGGTCCTTCCATTCTCACTGGAAAGAAGAAAGAAATGTGGAGTTCAAGGAGCTTCTGGCAACCAAGTTATGATTCCGAGGGGACCCAGTCTTGAAATGAAGCAATGGAAAAGGGAAATGAAGAAAGTGGAAAAAAAAAAAAATCAAGTTCTAGGGAGACATAATTCATCTGGATCGAGCATTACCTGAAACCTAACCTACTACTTGACTTCACTTACAGGAACCAATACATTTCTATTTTTGTTTAAGCCAGTTTAAGTGTTTTTTTTTTTTCCTCCATCATTTGCAACCCAAAGATTCCTACATGAAGGATGATATCAGAGAGGAGACAGGAGAACCAAGGTTCTCTAGTTACTGTCACCCCCTATCACACAAGGCAGAAACACTGGGCCTAAGAGTATCATGGGATTTGATCATTTCTTCTTAGAGCATTCAGAACCAGCCATCCCCTCTGGTACCTCACTGCACCCACTGTGGGCCTCCAGCACCCCCAAAAAATTACCCTCCACAACCAGACCTGTTCACCTTCTTGATTCAACCTCATGACTCTGGCTAGCCCCAAAACCCTGGGAGTCTGGAGTTGCTGCCTCATACATCAAACATGCTTTTGCAGGAAGGGAAAAATGTAGGTCATTTTTCAATGTGTGTGGCTATCTTGGAGCAACCCTGAATGCCAGAAGTGGGGCTGGGAGTCAGTATTAGATAAATGGGATGGCTCCCAGAAGGAGCGACCCCATCTGCCTACTCTCCCCACCCAAGGTTGGGGGATCTGGGAAAGGGGGCGTGGAGTGTGTTCCCACCCCCTACACACTCACGATAAACAGGGATTAGCTTGGCTGTCTCTAGACCCCAAAGTATTGTCCTCAACTCTTAGCCACTGAGAAAAGGGAAAACTTTCCTTGTTATTGTTGCTTTAAAATCGTATTTTGTGAACGAGAGGAAGAAAAAAGGCAAGTCCGTTAAGTCATTTTGCTAACACTCCAGCCATCACATAGGCTGCTGGGGCTTGAAGAAAAATCAAGAAAATTAGTGCTTGCGAAAGGGAAAGAGCGACAGCGGTGGACTGGGACGGGCACAGCGGGGCCCACGCAGCCCTCCTCCTGCCCGGCTCAGCCCCTCCCTGAAGCCGGCTCTCTGCTCTCCCAGATCGCTCTGTGTTCCTTCCTCTCCGGGGGCCTTACTACCTCCCGCCCGGGCCCTGCCGGGCAGCCCCCAGGGGGCATCTGCCCCGCCTGCCCCTTCCCAGTGCCAGCAGCCCTTCCCGCCCTCCCCCTGTGAGTCTGTGCTCGCCGGCGCGCCTCTCCGCAGCCTGGACAGACAGTGCCCCCCGCAGGCCACAATCGGCCCTGGGCTGTGGCGACCTGCGTGACAAAGATGAATACCCATGGGGGCTTAGGGGGAGAACACCGGCAAACCTCCACTGGTGACCCCAATTTCTGACTCGAACCCAGGTCCCCAGAGGTGAGGTGCAGAAAATGCCTAAATTAAAATGCTAATTACCGTCTTCAGCAATTCGTTACCAGACAGTCACTTGTATCTATTATTAACAGCTTCCCGCCACAGCAGCCGCTCGCCAAGAGACACGGATGATTTAAAGATTCAGGTGCAAGAGAAAATAACAGAAAACCGTGTTTGCACGGTGAAGCGCAGCCTGTGGGGGTGTCACCCTATTCTGCCCACCCTGCGGAGAGATGATAAGAAGCCAAGGACGGGGCGCCTGGATGGCTCAGTCGGTTGAGGGACCGACTTCGGCTCAGGTCATGATCTCACAGCTCGTGAGTTCGAGCCCCGCGTCGGGCTCTGTGCTGACAGCTCAGAGCCTGGAACCTGCTTCGGATTCTGTGTCTCCCTCTCTCTCTGCCCCTAACCCACTTGCATTCCATCTCTGTCTCTCTCAAAAATAAATAAACGTTAAAAAAATTAAAAAAAAAAAAAAGAAGCCAAGGACAACAAAAGGTGCTGTCCCAGAAGGTCCCTGGGGGCTCCCCAGGTGGGAACTTGGGCGCAGAGAATAACCTAAACCCTTGTGTTTAAAAATATTTGCAGGGCTCTTTATGGCTCACAAACTACTCCATGATTTCTTAATTAAATCCCAGGGTTTGGCGAGGGCAGGAGTTTGAGCTCCATGCCCAGGTAGGAAGAGCTCCATGCCCAGGTAAGATGCTACCTTGGACATTGAGGCTCTCCTCTGATGCTGCCTGCTCCTGGAATCTGGAAGGTTTGATGCTGGGGAAAAGATGGCCCATGAGCCGTCAGTTCCCAGGTGAGACACGCACTGGCACTTGGGAGAGTCACACTCAACTCCGTCGTCACACTGACCTCCAGAAATAAGGCAGGGCTGGTCTCAAGGGACGTCTTGGGGCCTTGGCAACGCCCAGGCAGAGAGCTTAGGTGGCCAGGAGAGAGGAGGCAAGGAATGAAAGAGGAGCATGTGATACAGAGTACAAGCAAATTGCACAATAACAGTGCAGAAAAAGCCATGAGCATTGACCCTCCTCTTTGTTCATGGCGGGCAGAGGGGGACTGAACTGCCCAAGGTCACTAGAAACTGCCCAGTCAGGGCAGAGGCAGGTTCAAATCTCCTTCCTAGACTCACAGTCTAGACACCAAAGGGACAACGCACAGAGGCCTCAAGACCAGGCTGTTAAGTTGCTGTCACAGTCCCTCCATCCCACTCTGAGATGATCTTGTCCCACATCTGTGTGCTCGTGGAAGCAGATATTGGGACTGTCTGGTGTCCCCAGACAGAGCTCTGGACGCATAGACAGTGCCTTGTGATTTCTTATGAACCAATGAATAAATAAATTCAATGTTATACGTGAACAGCCTCATACACAGGGCATTCTGGGGCTGGCTTCTACCGGCTCCTAGGAACCAATTGTTAAATATTCAAGATTTGTGAGCTGGTTGTTAAACAATTGGTAGCCTGAAATCAGGCATGGTGAGAGTATTTACACCACAGCAATCAGTAAATGCTACTAATCAGGGCTTTTTTCCTGACCCCATCCTTACTTCCAGCGAAACACCATAGCCAATCTTCTTAACCTGGGTTAATTTTCTTAATCTCCAAATCTTCCAAATACAGGAAAAGTTTAACTGTCTCCTGCATTTTATCCCCTCATTTGGTTTCTTTTGGTGCATGATTTCCCTACATTTACAGCCACCCCCGCAGGCCTCAGTACCGCTCCTCCCCGTCACAAGCCCAGGCATCCTTCTGGAGCCAGGGCCGGAAGAGTTAATTCCCCATCAGCCCCCATCCTCTCAGAACCACCTGTTCTGCTGGGTTCTGGCCCCAGGTGGGGTATGAACACCCCTGGTGATGAATGGCCCGCGCAAGCAGCGTTGCTGGGGCCCTCTGCTCCCTCCACCACCTGTTCTATCCCAGCTGGAGGAAGGGGAGAGGAGGAGGGGGCTTCTATCTGAATCAGAATCATCCATCCTGAGTAATTAGCCGCTGAAGAAAATGCAAACCTGCTGAAGGGGAGCAGAGGTCCCCCCATCAGCTTCTCTAAACTCCTCTTGCCCCAGGCTTGCCTCAGAGGCTGCTGGGAGAGCCAGGAAACTGAGGAGGCCGGGACGCCATCTGCCAGAGCACAGGGTCTCTGCAGAACAAACACTAACACACTTCTCTCAAGACCGCCGCTGTCAGACCCAGCCCGTGCCCAGCCCAGATCTTCTCTCCCAAGTCTCGTGCTCTGGCCTCTCAACCACCGTCTCCTGAGCCAGGGAGTAGAAAGTGTGTTTGGCACACACCACAGGCCACCCGCTCAGTATCCGTTTCCTTCTTACCCGATGTTGTTCAGGTAGATTCTTGGTGTTCCCATGACCCATGTCCCAGATTTGTTTAGAGGGAATGAGAGTATGGTCCAGTTATAGTCAATGACACATGAAGGGAGGTCTGAAGTGTCTTTGATCCTAGGAGAGAATCGTCACGGGGAGAGGTGCTCTCTTCTAGCTCTAGGCATTATGGCATCTGGACACGAATCCTCGAGGTTCAGCAGCCATTGTGTGACCCTGAGGAGTGTAAGACTGGGCTTGGGGCTGAGCAGAGGCAGAGAAAGAGCCGAAGTCCCCGGGGATGTCACTGGATCTCTGATTCCTATGACTGGAGGCACCTGTCCTCCAGACTTCCTGCAATGCAAGATAAGAAAGGTCATTTTTTCACTTTGATTTGGATTGGTGGCTTGCAGCCAAGGACACTCCAACTCAGGGAAGGCAAAGTCTGAACATGATCACCCAGCTAAGTCAGGCCCTGATCTTGGAACCCCATGTGGGTAACTAGGTTTGGGTTGTGTCTGATGTCCAGGCTTCATCCTCTGCCATACCAGTGCCTTCCTAAGGCCTTTCTCTGGCATCTGGAGGGCTGCTCTTCCCTGTGTTCCAGGCCAGAAGTGTCAGGAAATAAGACTTCCCAAGAATAGCCCTCAACCAATAACTGACGGGAAATGCTGTATAAATATCCCATCACAGGGCGCCTGGGTGGCTCAGTCAGTTAAGTGTCCGACTTCAGCTCAGGTCATGATCTCGTGGTTCATGAGTTCAAGCCCCACCCTGGGCTGTCTGGCGTCAGCACAAAGCCCACTTCAGATCCTCTGTCCTCCTCTCTGTCTCTGCCCCTCCCCGGGTTGCGCTCTCACTCCCTGTCAAAAATAAATAAACATTAAAAAAGTAAATAAATAAATATCCCAAATCCCTCTCCCCTTAAGTAGGAGAACTCCAAGGCATGCTGTCTATGCTGGCTGCCAGGGTTCCAGGATTATGTTCTAGTTGCCCACAATGCTTATTGGCTGTCTCCCCATTCCCCATCAGCTCCCACATATGCTACTTGCACTTAAAAACTTGTCTCAGGGTTCACTTCTGGGGGGAGCCAAACTGAGGCTACCTTCCTCCAGTGCACTGAGACCTGCTCTGTGATGGGCACTGCAGAGAGACCAGGAAACAAGATGTATAGTCTCTCCACCCTGGGGCTCAGTTTCATGTGCAGAGACAGGTATTCGACAAGTCAACTAGTCTTATCATTTTAGGTGGCCTTAAATACAGTGATCAGAATAAAACTGGGTGGTAGCAGTGACGGGGGAGGGTGCGAAGAGGGTAGAAGGGTAAGAGATCTCTCCGAGGCTCATCTGTAGCAAGAGCTGTGGGAGGAAGATTCCAGGCAGAGGAAACAGCAAGTGCAAAGACAGAGGGGGCATGCGTGGTAGGTTTGAGAAGCAAATAGAAGGCAGTGTGGCAGGAGAAAGGTGAGCCAGGAGAGGGTGGAGAGGAATGCAGAGGCCAGCCCAGGTGGGCTCCCAAAGGGCATGGGAAGGAGTTTGTGGGGTCAGGGTCAATGGGAATCTATTGCAGGTTTGTAAGGTGGAGGGGAATTAGCCAACCCAAGAAGGCGGGAGCCTTCTGCCTACTATATGGAGACTGGATGGGGGGAAGCTGCAACAGGGAATTGAAGAGGCCAGCTGGGGCCATATGAGCTGCCAGCATGGGAGATGCTGGCACTTGGGGTTGCCCTGTGTTCTCTATAGGTGAATCCTCCGTTTGCAGACCTGCCTCTCTCCTCTCCCTGCCCAGGACCAAACCCTGGCACATGTATGCCATTCCCCCCCAGTCCCTTCCCCAGGTTGGAGGTGACCTCCAAGCCTAAGGTCAGTGAATGAACCCTTGTTGCCCCTGGACACTTCCACAATACCACTTGTCACTGACCACCCACATGCCAGGGCACATTCTTGCTCTCTGAGTTTGGGCATCATTGGGGCCTCCTGGCCCTGCTCCCCTTTTCCCCCTGCCCCCAAGTGCGCAGGTATCATTCCAGACTGTGGCCCCACCCCCACCCCCCACCCCAGACTGGATGGCCAGTGTGAAGAGTTTCCTTGCTGGGCCCAGAACCCCTTCCCGGGGCCCAGAACAATTATCATTTAGTAGCACCTAGGGCTCTGGCAGCAGCTTGCGCTGAGTTTCTCAGAACACATTATCCACATTATTTTTCACTTGAAAAGTGTCAAGAAACCCTTGAGAGAGCTGAAGGAAGTGGCTTAGTCCTAGTTTACAGATGGGCTGCGCAAACAGAAAGGGTTTCGAATTTTTCAGGGGCCAGGAGTAACAGAGCTCATGTTGGCTGGCACTAACCCCAGCATCACTAACAAATGGGCATAGCTAAGGGAAGACTCGTAAGCCTTGTATGGAGACAAACCTGCAGGTTTGGACCATGCTGCCTGCCTCTGCTGGGGAAGAGGCACCGCAAACCCATGTGTGACCAAGTTGCTGGGGACCCAAACTCATGGACAGAACCAAAATGCTCTTGATCCTTGACAATAATAGCTATGTCCTGAGGCTAGGGCAGGAGCAAAGACGGGTTAGCAAAGGAAGGAGGGAGATGAGAGGGGATCAGTCTCTCTCTGCCTCCACTTCTTCATCTGTAACATAGGAAATACAAGTTCCCTCTCACAGGATGACTAGTGAAATCATGGATATGAACACCATCCGAGCTATAGATTAGGAGGATTTAGGAGGACTTAGGACTTACGATGACTCCTTGGAGGTTAGAGAGTCCGAGCTATAGATTGCTAGCTACCACCACTCCCACCACCCCATATCCATTCTCCGCACGCTCTGATCTTTAGCTGGGCCCACTGCTGCCTAGAATCAAGACTCTCTTCCCAGCCTCCCCTTGTGGCCATTTGGCCACGTAACTAAATTCTGATCTTTTTTTTTTTTTTAATTTTTTTTCAACGTTTTTTATTTATTTTTGGGACAGAGAGAGACAGAGCATGAATGGGGGAGGGGCAGAGAGAGAGGGAGACACAGAATCGGAAACAGGCTCCAGGCTCCGAGCCATCAGCCCAGAGCCCGACGCGGGGCTCGAACTCACAGACCGCGAGATCGTGACCTGGCTGAAGTCGGACGCTTAACCGACTGCGCCACCCAGGCGCCCCACTAAATTCTGATCTTTACGCTGTAAACACAAGTATAGCGTGCAGTTCTGAGGAGAGTCCTTAAAGGGAAGACAGGCACCTGTTCGTCCATTGCTCCTCCTGGGAGCTGGAACCAAGCAGCACCTTGCATCGTGAGAAGGAGGCTGAGCAGCAGGAAAGAATGATTGATGTTGACTTTGAGAAACCTCTCTTCCAGCATCTAGACTCTTGACTGAGAGAAAAATAAGCCTCTTTCTTGTTTTCAGTGCTGGTTCTCTTTGGGATGGTGTCTGTCACTCACAGCTGAACCTCCAGCCTGAGGTTCAGCTCATCCCTATAGATTAGAGCCTGAATTGCTGTCCCCAAAGCCCAGGCCCATCCACGACAGTGCACTCCTTCATCATAAGTCCCAAGGGAAGACTAGAGTGCTCAGAAAGTATCAGTACTGCTCAAGATCTGCCAGTGAGCCACCCGATAGAGCAGGCAAGACCTGGCTCATCTGACCCTCCAACACTGAGTTCTAGCTAGAAGATGCCAGAGGCCTGCCCCATGGGGTTTCTGAAACTGGCTAGAGGTTTGGTTTTTGAGAAGGGCAGGAAAGAGCTTGAAGAATGCAAAGGCTGATGACAGAACTGGCTTGAAATTCCTTGCTGCCTGGCTGAAATCTAGCATCTGGAAAAGCAGAAAGCAGGCATACCTCATTTTATTGTGCTTCATTTTATTGTGCTTTGCAGATATTGAGTTTTTCACAAATCGAAGGTTTGTGGCAACTCTGTGTCTCTCAAGGCTATCAGTGTCATTTTTTCCAAACGCATTTGCTCACTTTGTGTCTCCGTGTCACATTTTAGTAATTCTTGCGATATTTCAGACTTTTTCATTATTATATATATGTTACAGTGAGCTGTAATCAGTGATTATGACTCACTGAAAGCTCAAATGATGGTGAGCAATAAAGTCTTTTCAAATTAAGGTTTGTGCGTTGTTTTTGTTTTAGACATAATGCTATTGCACACTTTTAATAGACTATAGTAAGTGTAAACATAAATTTTATAGGTACTGGGAAACAAAAAATAATTCTTTTGACTCAGTTTATTTCCATACTTTCTTTATTGCAGTATCTGGAACCAAACCCTCAATATCTCCAAAGGAGTGGCTCCCCATGCTTTTCTTCTGCCTTGGAATTCATGTCAGCTTCCTGAGGCCTGGCTTTGTCATGCTTCCAATTCTATCTATATGCTGGTGATCTCTGGAGGTCTCCGGAACTCCTGAAAATTTAGTCTATTCAAAGATAGCCAATTGTGCCTATCCATTGTGAACCAGCCAGCCAACTGAAGAATATGATGGCAGAAGGACTCGGATGTCCCACCTCATCTCTGAGCTGGTGAGTGCTTCCCGTTACCCACCAAACAGAAAGGACCCACATGACTCCACTTCCACCACATGGGAAGACAGAGTGCCACAGCCCACTTGTGGCCACATAGTGGCTATCTGTGTTCCCACAGCCCAGAATCCATTCACCCATTTCAGTGCTAACAGCACCCAGTTTTACTCTGGGAATCCCTACCTGCCTTTCAGGCCCAGGGGAGTGGGACTCCCCTCAGGGCCACAGCCACCGTGTGACTCAGCCCTGACCAATCAGAGTGCCTGAATTCCTTCTAGCACTCTGATTGGTCAGGGAAGATCATGTGGACCAGTAGGAACAATGAGACCCCAGGAGATTTGCTCTCTCCTTGAGAGAAAAGTAGATTTCCTTTTTTTTTTTTTTTTAATTATATTTATTTACTATGGGAGAGGAAGAGAGTGAGCAGGGGAAGGGTAGAGAGGGAGAGGGAGAGAATCCCCAGCAGGCTCCACACTGACAGTGTGTGGCTCAGTCTCACTAACCATGAGATCATGACCTCAGCCAAAATCAAGAGTCAGAGGTTTAACCGACTCAGCTGCCCTTGTGCCCCTAGAGAAGAAGAGTAGGTTTCTTTTGCCTGGATTTGAACCTGCTGGCAGGCGCTTGCTACCATGTGGAGTGTCAGGATAAACAGAACTGGGCAGAGCCAAAAGGCAGGCATCCTGGTCTTAGCTGGAGTCTCAGCTGGAAACTGGTCACCTCCCGCATTTATAGATATCAATACATTTCTTCCACCATCACCACCCAGAACTAGTTGCCTGTGCACATTCCTGTCTAATTCGAACATCATTTCTTCATGAGTTGGTAAAATCTCCCTCCAGCATCTGAGGGCCACCTTAAACCACCCCTCCCCTGGTAAGGCTAGCTCTTTGTCCCCTGCCCAAGTTGTGAGTTGCTCAGGATCACATATTTCCAAGTCGGCTCAACCACCAGTCCAGTGTAGGAGTCCCTCAATGACAGGACCTGCCTGTCCTTTAACTCTGTGTCCAGTGCCCAGCATCCAGTAGGTGCTCACTAAATGCTGGTTGGATAAGTAAATGAATGACTGCAGAGAAGCAAGATACTCGTTCATCAAGTTTATGGATGACATGAAATTGGGAGCAGTTTCTAGCCAGAGGTTAGAATCGTAAAGCAGATTGGCTTTTGCAAATGAGAGTATGGCAAGGCTGAATCGGAATTGGATGACGTTCATTAAGTAACTAGTTTGAAGAAGTCGTTGCCAGCAGTCTGTGAGAGCTGGGGATGTAATGGCTTCTGTGCACGTTCCAAGACAAGCTGTGGGGTGGCAGCTGGATAGAGCAAAAGAAGCTGGACATTGAGGGCTGGTTTCCCCATCAAGGTCACTTCATGGGCTTCTGACAAGCAAGACCCCCTCAAGTCCTTCTGCCTCCGTGAAGGCACTCTTAGCTCTGTATTTTGGCGACATAGAAGATTCAAGAAAGCAAGGGGAAAAAAGCATTAAAAATAGTGAAAGGGAAGACAAATTGGATTCTGAATTCGGGTTAAAGAGGCTGGGGCTGCTGCATCTGGAAGGAAAAGAGAGAGAAACCATTTCTCCAGGGGGCTTTCATGAGGGGCGTCACCCCCCTCCCCCCACCCCCCAATGGAGAAGGTGCCCCAGAAGGAGAATGATTGGCAGGGAGGCAGTGGCAGCCCGCCCTGCCCCCACTGCAGCCTCCAGAGCTGCCGCCACCCCTGCTGTTTACACTTTTATCGTTTGCAATGAAAGACGATGATGTGTGTGTGCGCTGTATTGATTGTGCCTCTTAGATTTTTATGTCATTGTGGAAAGCGGCAATTATGCTCGCCCGCTCTGGAGGGAGCAAATGGCCCCGGGGGAGGACGTTGCAGGGCCAGGAAAACTCCGAAGCAGCTGGGAGGGGTCCAGCTCAGGGGCTGGAGGCTCGAGGCAGGCAGAACAGGAGAAGGGGCTAGTTGAACCTGAGAAGTGAAGGAATACCACCAAGTGGATGCACCACCTACTCTATAGCCATTTATCAAACACGTGTGCCAGATATTCGAGTCATTGTCCCACACTCCTGAGAAAGCCCTCCAGTGGCTTCCCTTTTGCGTTGAGAATAAATCCACTCTGCTTACCAAGACATATGTCGTCTGACCCCCACCTACCTCTCTGGTCTCACCTCCACGCTCTCCCCTCCTCACTCACTGCCACCTAGCCACCTGGCCTTCTTCTCGGTCTGCCCAGTCACCAAGCTGGACCCCCTGCCTCAAAGCCTTTGCCCTTGCTATTCCCCTCTGTCTGGAATTCTGTTCCTCACCTTTATCCTGTCATTAGCTTCACATTCAGATACACACTAAGCTTAAGTATCACTTCCTTACAGAGCCCGTCGTGAGGATCCCATATCATGTCCACACCAGTCTCTCTCTGTCGCATCATCTTCTTTTCTTCATAGCAGTTTTCATTCTCAGATATATTCTTGTCTATCTAGGGGCTCATTGTCTGTCTCTCTAACCAAAATGTAAATGCAAAAAAGAACAAGGATCTTATTTACCTCTTGTTCACTGCTTTGCCATTAGTACCTAGAAGAGTTCCTGGCACACAACATGATATAAGGAATATTGATAAATATTATTAGCTAGTTAACAGTAGAGGAAATTGAGGCTTGGGAGTGTATTAATCAGGACTGTATTAATTAATAACCAGGCTGACACTGTTCCTGTTGTTCAGTGATGGCCCCATAGGCTGAGGAATTTTCCATCTTTCTGCCCACTTTTTCTTAGGCCATTACTCTCAGCTTGCTCCTTATGGTTATAAAGTGGCTGCTGCTGCTCCTGCATAATTTGGGATTCAAGGCAGGAAGTAGAGGAGAATGTAAAATTCTGATCTAGCTGAATATGTCTTCCTTTTTACTGGGACTTTACCATTTCTAAAACACCCCTCCCCAGGATTCTACTTCCAGCTCATTGGCTGGATCTATGTCACTTGCTGCAAGAGATATTGGGGAACAGAGCTGTCTGAGCTCCAGGACAGAGGAAGGCAGAGGAAAGGTGGGTTGGACATGAGTGTTGAGTGAGCCAACCTCAGTGGCTACAGAGAGGTGAGCAGACTTGCTCACAGCAAATGACTATAAACAGCAGAGCTGAGATTTGACCCTAGATCTATGCCCTACTTGTTACACCTTGGCACTTCCCTCTTGGCATCTGAGTGAGAGGGCACAGGCACTAAGCAGATACCAGAAGTGCCATCAGGTCTTTCCCGTCACACATTCAGTCCTGCCAACGATACCTTTCTTTATCCCAAAATGTCTCCTCCCTCCCACAGCACATGGAGCTCCAGCCACAACGATCCATTCAGGGCTCCCGAAACCTGACCAATCTTCCCTCCTCTGTTCCTTTGCACACATTGTACAGAGCCCCTGCCAACCGTCACCACTCTGCTCATCCTTCAAAGACCAGTTCAAGCATTGCCTCCTGTAACTCTTCCCCTTTCTCTCTTAGTCACGTGCTAGGGACCTGTCCTTGTAGCAGAGGGGAGACTGACAATAAACAAAATAAATAAGACCATTTTATAGACAGATGTGGTGAGAAAACAAAACAGGATGGCATGTCAGGGAACAACTGGGAGGCTGTAATAGAGGGAATAATGGCCCCCCAAAGACATTCACGTCCTAGCCCCAGGAACCTGTGAATGTGTTAGACTACATGGTAAAGGAGAATTAAGGTTGCAGATGGAATTAAGGTTGCATATAACAGAAATTTGGCTGGGTTCTGTTCCCTGCTTCCTGGGAGGTGACCTCTAAATCCTTGGAATTTCTGGAGTGATAGGATTGTCGTTGTTATTCATGGCGGTCACTCAGACCACACCTGAACTTTTATGCTAACAAGGTGACTGGGGATGAGGGCTGGTCATGCCAGAAAGACCAGCCATGTGATTAGAGAGTTGGAACTTTGAACCACATGATACCAGTCCAACTTCTGTGGAGTGGGGAGGCTGGACATTGAGTTCAACCACATGGCCAATAATTCAACCAATTCAATCAGTCATGCCTACACAATGAAACCCTTATAAAAACTCTGACACCAAAGCTCCAGTGAGCACAAGTTGATGAGTAACCTGTCCTGATGGCACAAGGTTAGGACACAGAGGCTTCATGTTTGGGGCACACACAACCCCCAGACCTTGACCTCTGGGTCTGTCTCTTTGTTGGGCTCTGATTTCCGGCCTTTTGTCACCATAAGTATAGTGTTTTCCCGAGTTTTCTGAGTCCTTCTAGCTCATTATAGAATCTAAGCAGAAGTGAGAACTCCTGAATTGGTAGCCAGCTGGTCAGAAGTGAAGATGGCCTGGGGACCCCTGACCTTGTGCCTGATGTCTGAAGTGAGGGCAGTCTTGTGGGGGACTGTGGCCTTAATTTGTGAAGTTTGACCTCATTCAAGGTCATCAGTGTCATTGCAGGTTGCTAATCAACTGGCCCTGAGTTGGGAGATTATCCTGGATTATCTAGTCGGCTCAATAATATGGGTCCTTTGAAATGGAAGAGAGAGAACCAGAGATAGCAGTGTAAAAGTAGCTGAGCCTAATGTTGCTAGCTTTGAGGATGGAGGAGAGAGGAAGGTGGGCCGAAGCTTCTAGAATCAGGAAAAGGCAAGGAAACAGAACCTCCAGAAGGAATGCAGCCCAGTGAGAGCCAATTTGGATTTCTCATCTCCAGAACTGCAGGATAACAAAAGTGTGTTTCAAACCTCTAGTTTGCGGTTATGTATTGCAACAGCAGTGGGAAGCTCCACAGGGGTATTAATTTGTGCAGTGGGCATGGAGTCCGGAAATGCCTCTCTGAGAAGGTGACAGTTAAGGCACATTCTTCTGTCACATTGTTACTGACTTTGATTGCAAGAACCTCAAAAATATAAACCTTACCTGATACAACTTTGTATGCCCACTACTCACTGGAGACCCAGCAGGGATGACCTCCTTGGGAACTTCTTCCCTTACTGCATTTCATTTTGTTTTGTTTGTTTATCTTTTTTAATTGTGTGTGTGTGTGTGTAGTCTATGGATTGTAACACATGTGTAGATTCATGGAACCACCACAGAATGCAGAAGTGGGGCACACCCACAAGACTCCTGCATGCTATCCTTTATAGTCACACATTTCCCACACCCCTAAGCCCGGGCAACCACTGTCTTGTTCTCCATTGCTATAGTTCTGTGATTTTGAGAAGGTTGAATAAATGGAAATACACATTACATAACCTTTTGAGACCGGCTGCTTTCCCTCAGCATAATGCCTCTGAAACTCATTCAAGCTGTTGCATGTATCAGTTGGTTGATCCTTTTCATTACAGAGTTGTGTTCCATTGAATAGATGTATTGCAGTTGATCCATTCACCTCCTGGAAGACATTTGGATTGTTCCTCGTTCTTGGCAATTATCCATAGAGCTGCTATGAACATTTGTTTTCAGGTGAACATTTAAGTTTTCATTTCTTTAGGGTAAACACCCAGGAGTAGGATTGTTGGGTCATACGGTAAGTATGTGTTTAACTTTATAAGAAAGTGTCAAACTTTTCCAGAGTAACTGTACCATTTTGCATTTCCACTGGGAATGTGTGAGAGTTCTAGTTGTTCAGCATCCTTGTCAGCACTTGGTTTTGTCAGTATTTTTTATTTTTTTCATTCTTCTAGATGTGCAGTTGTAACTTTTTGCCCTAATGGCTAATGATGCTGAATGAACATCTTTTCGTGTGCCTGTTGGCCATTGCTATATTCTCTGGGGTCAAGTGCCTCTTCAAATCTTTTGTTCAGATTTCAAATAGGCTGTTTTCTTATTGTTGAGTTTTGAGAGTTCTTCATTTAATTTGAATACAAATATTTACTGGAGGGGCGCCGGGGTGGCTCAGTTAAGTGACTCTTGATTTTGGCTCAGGTCATGATCTCACAGTTCAGGAATTCGAGCCCCACATTAGGCTCTGTGCTGACACCATGGAGCCTGATTGGGATTCTCTCTCTCTCTCCCCTCTCTCTGCCCCTACCCTGCTTGTGCACCTTCTCTCTGAAAATAAACTTAAAAAAATTTTTTTAACTTTTACTGGAAACATGGTTTGCAAATATTCTCTCCCAAGGTGATAGCTTATCTTTTCATTCTGTTAACAGTGTCCTTCTCAGAACAGAAGTTTTGATTTTTGTTGAAACTTAATTTATTCTCTCATGGATTGTGCTTTTAATGTCATAAATGTGTCTGCTCTCAGGTCACAAAGATGTTCCCCTATGTTTCCTTTCAAAAGTTTTAACTATAATCTATTTAAAGTTAATTTTTGGATGAAGTATAAGATTTAAGATAAGACTTTTTTGCTTATGAATGCATTCTCTTTTTTAAAGTTATATCTCTTTGAATAGTATTTTTTAGTAGTTCTATAAATTACAATAGACATATCTTTCCAGTCTATTTAGAAATAATATTCTATCACTCCATGCAGAAATATCAACATCTGACCACTTCATAGGTCCCTTCCCTCTCTTCCTTTTATATTATATTTGTTTTCTATATTACATCCACATCCATTGAAAATCCCATCAGTGAGATTGGTTGATTGATTTTCAATCATCAGATATATTTTATTTTTATTTATTTATTTTTTAAATGTTTATTCTTGAGACAGCACAGGTGGGGGAGGGGCAGAGAGAGGGGGACAGAGAATCTGAAGCAGGCTCTGCACTGACAGCAGTAAGCCCGATGTGGGGCTCGAACTCATGAACTGCGAGACCATGACCTGAGCCAAACTTGGATGCTCAACCAACTGAGCGACCCAGACACCCTCAATAATCAGGTATATTTCAAAGAGCTCAACAGGAGAAAAATAGCTTATTTGTCCAAATATTTGCCATCTCTGCTGCACTTCCTTTATTCCTGATATTTCAAATTTCTTTCTGCTATTATATCCCATCTGTCTGAAGAACTTCCCATACTGATCTCCTGGCATCAAATTATCTTGGCTTTCCTTCATCTGAGAATATCTTTATTTTACCTTTATTCCTAAAGGATATATCCTTCAAAGAATTCTGAGTTGATAGTTCTTCTTTCTCAGCATTTAAAAAATATTGTTCTGCTTTCTTCTAGCCTTTATGGTTTCTGATGAAAAATGCAGTCATTTGAATCATTGCTCCCATATAGGTAACATGTTCTTTTTCTCTGGTTGCTTTCAAGGCCTTTTTTTTTTTTTTTTTTTTTTGTCCTTAGTTTTCAGAAGTTTGATTATCATGTGTCTGGGCACATATTTTTTTGTATTTACCTTGTTTGGGATTGGATTCACCAACCTTCTTAAATTGGTATGTTTCTGTTTTTTACTAAATTTGGAAACTTGCCACCATTATTCTTCAAATAATTTTTTCTAGACCCTACGTTTTCTCTTCTCCTTCCAAGGCTCTAATGACATGAATGTTACATCTTTTGGTACTAACCTACAGGCCGTGAAGTCTCTGTTCATTTTCCCCTCAGTCTTTTTCCTTTCTGTTATTTAAATTATATAACTTCTATTGACCTGTCTTCAAATTCACTGTTTATCATCTCCATTTTGCTATTGAGCCCATCCACTGAGTTTTTTTATTTCAGTTATTGTATTTTTTCACTTCTAAATTTCCATCTGGTTCTTCTTGAGAGTGTCTCTTTTTGTGCTGAGACTTTCTGTCTTTCCATTCATTTCTAGAGTTTGCATATTTCATTTATAATAGCTGCTATGAAGTCTTTGATGCATCTGTGAAGTCATCTCAGCATTGGCATCTCTGGATTGTCTTTTCCCAAGTGAGTTGAAAATTTTCCTGACCCTTCCTATATGGAGTAATTTTGATATTTTTCTTTAGCAGGCAATTGGCCCAGGTGGGTTTAGTCACAAGTTCTCACCAACCTCCTACAGGTTGTGGTTCCAATGTCAGTTCAATTTCAATGCTTTTGCTGTGTTATTTAGATCTATCCCATATATGCACCACTGAAGGCCACTCTAGGATCGAGGTAGTGGTCTGTCCTTAGGTGTTCAGTTCTCGGGTCTGTGTATGCTGTTTGGGGTCAGATCATGTACAGTTTGGGGATTACCCCAGATTTCAGAAACAACTTTAAAGGGCTGCGTTTCACAGCAGTTCCCTCTCTGGGATCTCCTCTGGACTTTCTAGTTCACTGAGGTGCCCCTTTTCCAGTGCTCAGACCAGAAGGCAGGAGCTTTATTTACCTCCACTTGCCATACCCTTCCTGTAACTGCTCATGTTGGTCCCAAGCAGCAGAGATAGCAAAGCAGCAGGGGCTTATCCATCTTCATGAGCAATGGCCCCTCCAGTGGAGAGGGAGGTTTCCCTCCCTCAGAGTTTTAGGTTCTTGTCTGCACACACTGATACTGCTGCTCTTGCCACCACATTGCTCGGTTGCTGGGGTACAAGAGTAAACAAAGAAAGAAAAGACAAACAGGAGACTTCTGCTTAATTCTCAGCAATGGAAGACCTCTTTCTTGGTCCTCAAGCCAGAATCAGAAGGTTTTTCCTGTAGCTCTCTCTGTAGATGCTAATAACCCCTTCAAGGTTTTGAGTTGCATTGCATTCAACCGAGGGCATACCTGAGTGGAAGGAAGCAGTAAACTTACAACCAATTTGGTGTTACTTTGATGTTATCTGGTCTTCTTTTCAGAGAGTTCAAGTACCTAGTCTGCACATTCTCTCCAGGTTTAAGCTGCATTCAGTGGGAGAGACAAGGTGGAGTGTGTTTACTTCATCTTACCTGGACCTGGAACCTCCTAGAAAAATTTTAAAGTACATGATGCATGCATACACAACACAGTGCTAAAGCCACTCTTTAGTAAGCACCTCTTATGTCAGGCGCACAAACAGAATTTTGTATTCACAGAGTTATGCTCATGCAGCCCAGGGTTTGAACCCAGCTGTCCCTCTTTCTGGCTGTGATGCTGGGCAAGAATCCAAATGTATATGATCCTCAGTTCTCTTGCCATAGGAGTGTGGCAAGGATAAGACACAATACTATGTATGAAGCCCTTTCCATTAGACCTAGAACATAGTAAGTGCCCAAGAGACGATAGCTACTCTTGATGTTATTATTACCTCTTATTTTGTTGCAGGCAGAGTCCTGGGGTTACAAGCTACAGAGAGGGACTCTACCTATGTTATGCAAAAAGAGAAGGTATCTTTGGAGCTCCCAGAATCCAGGAGCTGAGGGATCAGGTCAAGGAACACTAGGGACTGCAGGCTGGGTTGAGCTTCACAGCTGAGTTTGCTCCTGGCCCCACAAAGTAGGACAAGCTGCCCTCGGGGCTCCCACTATGGGAGGCAGGTGTCATCACTGCCCTCCCATGGAGACCACACCCAGAGGGAACTTTCCACAAAGAAATGGGGACTGATAGGCAAGGAGGATGTGGATTTTTGGAAACCCTCCCCCTCAAAAAAACTCCTTTCCTCTTGCTAGTTATAAGACCATGGGCAATTAACCTAACCTCTCTGCACTTCGATTTTCTCACCTGTGAAATAAGGTTCATAATCCTATGAACTGAAGATTTCACCAAATAATGCCAGAAAAGGACTATACCTCAGGATCAGACACTAAGCTAGTGCTCAATTATAAAATTTTATTATTATTATTACCTGTAGCTGCTCATTCAATCCTCACAACAACCTCTGGGTGTTACTGACCTTGCTTTCCCTGTGGAGAAACTCACAGGGGTGCCATGATTTGGCCAAGAATACTGACTTTAAACCTGCTTTGATTCCCAACAAACCTCACTTGTCGTCAAGGTGGGGGTGGCCACCAATGGTGGGGCAGGTCCCGGTGTGTGCAGCTGATGGCAACGACAACAGGGACAGCACTCGGGGAAGGGGGTCTTGTAACAAGGGTGGTTGCGGGAACCCCCTCTGTCTGAGGCCCTGCATGTGTTGGACGCAGTATGCTGCCTACAGAATGAATTTCCCTGTGTGTACAAAGTGTGTCTACCCTCAGTGCCCCCGTGTTTTGTTCCGTGCTTTTCTCGTGAGAGACATCAGTTATTTGGATGAAGCTGTCAAGATGAGAAATTGTGGACTCGGAGACAGGACAGTGTCCCCACAGGGTCTGTGAGTCATGGGGTTTGGCAGGAGAAGCCCTGAGCTGACCAGGCACAGCTGGGGCAGGGCAGAGCCAGGGCTGGACTGCCAACAGGACTAGAAGGCTGGAGCAGGGGAAGCAGAGGGACCTAGTGGGACCCATCATGAAGCAGGAGGAGCAGATGGCACCTTATTTTCTTCCCATTTTTTCCCCTTTTCCCCCTCCACTTAAGAAAAAGCTGTAACAAGACAGCCTATAGAATGACAAGATTGATTGTGTCGTTCTGGCCTTTGAGGGAAGAAGGGGGAAGAAAATCAAATTATTGGACAGGGTCCTTTTAAGGAACTGCTGCTTTAATTTATTTTCTTATATTTTGTCAATACCTGTTGTTTTTTTCTTAAACAAGTGCTGCGCTTTATAAATGGATTTGGCTTGAGCAAAATAAACACAGTTATTTCATACTTTTCCTTCCTTCTAAAACTTACTTAATATGTGGTGAGCGGCTAAGACACAGGGTCTGACCGTCACTCAGGAGGTTAACAGGTGGCTTTAGAGAAACACCCAGTCTCAGGTGGGGTGAGGGCAGGCAGGGGTTGGACACAGCAGCAGATTTGTGGCACAGATTATCACCTCCCAGCCACATAGTCAGGGTCCCAGGCCTGTTGAGGCTCCATGTCCCCAACCTGAGGAGACATAAAAAAAAAAAAAAAAAAAAAACAGATTGCCCCACACACTCTGAAAGAGTCTGACTCAATGAGTCTGGAGTGGACCCCAAGACTCTGTGGGGGTTTTAATATCAGGTGATTGGCTAATAAATCTCCTCATCATGGCCTTCAGGCCACACCTGGGTGACCTCCCTGCCTCACCCCCACCTCACCCCAAGTGCCCTGGACTCCCCTGGTGCCCCCAGCCTCTGTCTCCCTGCTTCCTTGGCCTACCAGTCAGACTCATCTTTTCAAATGACAAAATCCTATTCAGCCTCATAACCCTGGGAAGGTATCACCATTCATTCACTCACGTATGCAGCTGATGATTGAAAATGTATTTATTCATCACCTTTATATGCCAGGCACTGGGCTTGGCATTACAATGAGTAATATACAAAGATACAGAAAGAGGAAGTGAGAGAATCCTTGCCTCCTAAAAACCCCCAGAACATGGGGCGCCTGGGTGGCGCAGTCGGTTAAGCGTCCGACTTCAGCCAGGTCACGATCTCGCGGTCCGTGAGTTCGAGCCCCGCGTCAGGCTCTGGGCTAATGGCTCGGAGCCTGGAGCCTGTTTCCGATTCTGTGTCTCCCTCTCTCTCTGCCCCTCCCCCGTTCATGCTCTGTCTCTCTCTGTCCCCAAAATAAATAAAAAACGTTGAAAAAAAAAATTAAAAAAAAAAAAAAAAACCCAGAACAGCTGAGGAGGAAGGAGGGGGCTCTTTCTGGCCCCTGCTAGGCCACACTCAGAGCAGGGGTCTTAAATCCAGATGTCCCTGGGGGTCCACCAGACCCCTAAGTGAAGAGGCAGGCAGGGCATGGCTGATGCCAGGTGTAGACCCCTTCTGAATGGGGCTTCAGCCCAAGTGTGCCTTATGGAGGGCAGCTCAGTGTTGACAACTAGTTTTTCAGGAGAAGCTAGAAATCCAGATATTTATATGAAATCTCCTGGTTTTTAAATGCAATTCTGGTTTTCTTTAGATCCACCCTCCCTGGGAGCCACACAAACCTGCCTGCCTACCTGTCTGGCAATAGGGGTGGTAGGGGTGGGGGGGGTGGGGGGCATCTCTGGGGCTGGGTCTCAAACCTTCCAGAGCCCATCTCCTGCAGGGGGAAGGGAGGGGCAGTGTCTGGGTGGGCGATGCCTGATCACAGAGCCCGAGCTACAACCAGGCTCAGATGCCTCAGTGGGGTACCTCTATCCAGATCCCTGGGTCCTGGAGCCAGCCCCCTCCACCGCCCCGGAAGCCCGGCAGAGCCAAGTGGTCTCTTTTCTCTGCTGCAGCATCTCCCAGGAAGGCTGCTTCAACCGGTCGCTCTGCAGACTTAAATAATAAATTGCAGCAGAGAGAGGGAAATTAAGCAATGCAGGGTGGGGAGATGGGGGCTGGGGGCTGGAGGCTGCAATGGAAAATCTGATGAGGAGTTAGTGAAGTGAAAAGGAGCAGGCGGGCGGGCGGGCGGGCTGCAGGGGTGGCGAGGGATGGGTCTCCCCACCACCCCATCCCCTGAGCTTAGGCCTGGAGCAGGGCTGCATTGCAGCCTCCATCTGTCGACACCAGGAATCTAGCTGGGTCCTGCCGTTGCTTAAAGCAAGACGAAGCCCCCTGTCAGGCCCTCGCCTCCTCAGCACACCCCTCAGTACAAACCTTGCTCACACACACTTGGCACCCAGGACCCCTCAGGTTCATCCCCATCCTGGTCCAGCCTGGTGAGTGGGAGTGGGGGTGCCTCGGCAGCTTTCTTCCTTGCACCTTTTGCTCTCCCTTCCTCCCTGCATCCCCCTACTCTGAGCTCCCCAGGGTGCCCAGTGCCTAAGGCTAACATGGCACAAACAACAGGTCAGAGCATTCTGGTCAACCACACTAGAAGACGGCCACCAGGCTGGGAGAGCCCTGGAGTGAGGGGGTGTGGAGGGGGTCTCTGCCACTCCTGGCTGGGAGAGGTGGGGAGATCTAGCCTGGCCCTGTGTGCCTCACTTTAGAAGCAAGGCTTGGGGAGCAGCAAGGCCCACCCATCTGGCCCCCAGTCAGCAAGATAGAAGAAAGTCTTTTAGGAGGGGTCAGGACAGACAGCCCTGGGACAGCTCAGAAGGTCCCCTGTGCCTCAGGGAGGCAGAATGTTTGTCACGGAGTGAGATGGTCACCAGAGTGGCCCTGGAATGTTACTGGAGGACCCCAGTAGCCAGAAGGGAGCATGTGGTAGGGGATAGACCCTACCCCAGGTAGAACTGGGGATCTCAGCGGAGAGCCCTGGGAATGAAGACACAACACGGACATAGGCACAGATGCATGGTGAGCTCGGCCCCCCTTCGGGGCCCTGACCCTTCATGGGCCCCTCCCCGACCTTAGTGAGAAGGTGAGGACTTGAAACTGAAAAAAAGAGACCCAGGATCAATCAAGAACACCCAAAATGACCATATTTATACCCAGTTTCCCAAAATAGGGGCTAAGATAGAAATTGAGCTCAGTATTAGAAAACCTGAGAACCATTTTTGCCCACCTGAGTTTGTAACCCTGGAGACTCTGCCCGTGCTTGGCACAGAGTTCTCAAGAGGCATTTGGTGTGCAGGCAGGGACTCTCCTAAGTGTCTGCTCTGCTCCAGGCACTGTCCTGGGACTGGGGATGGGACCGAGGTCCCAACCCTGCTCGCTGATATTGGAGGTGGAGGAGACGGTCAGTACGAAAGTGACGGTAACTGCGTGGGCGCATGTCAGATGGTGGGAACTACAGTTTGGAACAGTCAGCGCAGGATCCTGTGACCAGAACTGCAATGGATGGGGCCCAGGAGGGCCTCTCTAAGGAGACACTGGGCTGAGTCTCCAGTGAGGAGAAGGCTAAAGGAGAAGGTCAGAGGAGAAGGCGTTTCAGGCGGAGGAGATGGCAGGTGCAAGGGGCCAGCCACGGTGCACGGTGTGAGCAGGGACAGAGCACAGGACCACGGCACGGTATGAGCAGGGACAGAGAGCCCCGCAAGGCACAGGGGGATCTGCCCTTCCTTCTGTGAGATGGAAAGTCGGGAGCAAGAGAAAGTGAAGCAAAGAAGACTGGTTTGATTTGCTTCTTTTAAAGAGTATGTCTTGATGACAGGAGACAATCCGCAGTGAAGCACGGGGTCCCCAGCCCCCTCGGATGGCTTCTGATGCAGTGTCCACGGCAGGCTTATGGCCTCACTGGCCCGGCCCGCAGCCCCGAAGCCCGCTCCATGGGATTTACCTCCACAGAGATGCTATTTGCACACCACCCAGCAAATAGTACAGGAACTTAATTTGCTGCGAACCAAATGTTTCAACAATACGTCCTGGCTTCTTTTCTCTGTTATCACCTTCCCTCCAAATAATACTGCCTGTGTCCCTTTACCATTTCCATGTCCTTCTTTCCCTCCCTGATTTGCCTTTCCTTGTTTTCTCCCCATTTTCTCCTGTTTCCCCCTCCCCCCCTTAAACATCTGTGTTTTCTCTCCAGGGATCGCACGAACCCTTCTGCATATGCTGTGTGCCACGCACATACTTGTGTAATATCTACGACAATTATCACAGGACTCTTGTTTGCAAGTTGCAGAAATCGAAACCACACTGTCCTGGAATGGAATGGCTGATACAACTAGAAAGTCCATGGATAGCGTGCTTCAGGCATAGCTGGATCCAGGGGAACAAACCATGTTTCAAGACTCTGTTATGGACTTAATGTTTGTGTCCCCGCCTGCTGCCAAATTCACATACTAAAGCCCCAGCCCCTAGCATGACTATATTTGAAGATAGGGCCTTTACATTGGTAATCAAGGTAAAATGAGGTCATTAAAGATGGGGTCTTGATCCCACAGGATTGGTGTCCTTTATAAGATGAGACACAAGATCACTGGCACTTGTGAAGGTTCTCTCTCTTTCTCTCTCCCTGCCCTGCAAGAATACACTGAGGAAGGGGCCATCCATAAGCCAAGAGGAGAGGCCTCAGAATGAAACCGACCTTGACTTTGGACTTCACAGCCTCCAGAACTGTGAGATATAGATGTCTGTTGTTTAAGCCACTCAGTCTGTGATGTTTTGTTATGGCAGCCTGAGCTGACTGGGACAGACTCCATTTCTTTCATCTCTCCTCTGCTTTCCTGAGTTGGAGTCATTCTCAGACAAACCCCCCTTTTCATGGAGGCCCTCTCAGCAGCTCCAAGCAACGTACTTACTGCTCACCACCATGGGGAGACGGCGAGAGCCAGCTTCTTTTTGTCAATAGTTTCAACAAATAGACAGAATATAGTTTTGGCAGTCAGGTCTGGATCACATCCCCACACCTGAAGCCAGAGACCAGGGTCAGCCCAGGGGGCAAGAGGAGGCTCAGGTACCCGTTTGCAGTGAGGACTTGAAGGCTCAGAGAGCATAGGGCCTTGCCTGCGATCCCCAGAGCTCATCCTTGCCCCATGTCTGCTGATTCCTCACCTTGAGCCCACACAAGGACACGTCTCTCTGTCTCACAGCCTCCTCCAAGCTTCTCCTGGGACCAGCAGGTCTTGCCCACCTCCTTCCTCACTCTTCGTGACTGGCTCCTCTTAGCGTCATTCACCACAAAGGGACTCCCTGGGCACGGGAAGATGGGTGGTTCTGCTCACCACTCACTCAACCCTCTTCATTCCCCTGGAATCCGTGTGCAGCCAGATGGATGGGTCCCAAGGAAGGAGAGTGGGGAAGCCAAATCTAGATCCATGCCAGCGTCCATCTGCATGGCCCAGGGAGAGGGGAAGAGCCTTCTCCATGACCCATGTGGGAGTCCCCAGTCACTGACCCGAGTTAAGCTGTGGGTTGTATGACTATTCAGGCCACTAACCCAACTGTGCTAAAACCACAACCATATGTTCCTACTCTCTGTATTCTTTATTTCAAACCCCACTTTCTTCCCAGCAGCAGAATGTAAGACTTGGTCAGTTTAATGATTAGGGTTTAAACTCTGTTGATTTGGAGTTCCCCTTCCCCCATCCCTTTGTCCCTGGATTCCAGTGAATGTGGATGGTGTCACAACATGGGGGAGGGGGGCATGGCAGATCGGTCCTATAGGTCAATGTTTTCCCTGCTGGCATCCCCAACATATGTCTTGGCTGTCATCTCCCTTGAGCGTTGGCAGGAATGAGGTGTCTGTGCCCCCATCTGGTCCCTGCTTGTAAATTTGGGTGGTGGCCTCCCCTTGTCACAACTCAGAGGCCCAGTTGCCCCCCTAGTGCTCTGGGGCTGGGAAGCTCCCGGGATGTCTCAGGCTCTTGCTGCAAACCACTTGTCCTTGTCACCACACCTTGCCAGGGTACAGGATACCGGAGGACCTCACCCAACCAAGAAACAAGGCTCAGGTGCCCCCTGCTGCTGACCCTCAACTGCTCTGGGGTCTCCTCCTCCTCAGCCCTGCCAATGGTAGGATAAAGAGGGCATTGCAGGCATCACTAGCCCACCCTGGAAGACTTCACAGTATCACCCACCCCAGACTGGGTGGGGTCAAGCCACAACCCTAGGAGAGATGAGGCCATTTCTGGTAACACCATGTGCTAAGAGCTACACATGGGGTTGGGGTGGGGTGGCTGCAGAGGTGGGTCCCTCCCTCAGGAGCAGGTCTATCAAGGAATCAAGATGCCCAGTGAGGAGCTCTTGGAGGAGGTCAGAAAAACTACCCTGCCTGCCGTGCAGAGGCCAAGTGGGTCTGGAAATCGAAAGCACCAGCCAGCAGTTGGTGAATGAGGGACTGAAATCAGGGCTGGGGGAGTCCGTTGGGCTGGGTTAGGCCTGCACATCTTGGGTTCTTGTGTTCATATTTTGTGATACCCCAGCAGTAACAAAGCTGTGCTCAAGGGACCCTAGGGAAAGGTTATTTACATGGGAGCCAGGACATGAAAAGAGGTGTGTGGCTGGAATCAGAGAGAGAGAGACCTCCAGGAGGAGGGTGAAATTCAGGACATAATGACCCAGATTTAATTAATGGAAGCAAGAGTCCCCTTGTGGGGGCTACCAACTCAGAGGAAATTGGGCTCATTTGCCTGGTCACATCAGGGAGTGCCACCTGGCCCCAGAACATTCCGGGGCTCAAGCCCCTCAAAAGTACAGATGGCATCAGCCAAGTATCTTTCAGTTCCAAGAGGCCAAAGTCCCACTGTGACCCTCAACCGCAAGGGGAAATATGCTGACTTACAACTAAAAGTCAAGAGATGGCTGAGCTGGTCACTGAGAGCCTCTGTGGTTAATTTTACTTTCAACCTGACTGGACCACAGGGCCCAGACATTTGGGTGAACATTATTCTGGGTGTTCTGTGGGGGTGTTTCTGAATGAGATTAACATTTGAATTGGTACACCCATAAAGTAAATTACCCTCCCCAATGCAGGTGGGCTTTGTCCA
Organism: Panthera uncia; assembly: GCF_023721935.1. Taxonomy (NCBI): domain Eukaryota; kingdom Metazoa; phylum Chordata; class Mammalia; order Carnivora; family Felidae; genus Panthera; species Panthera uncia. The sequence goes on from NW_026057577.1 coordinate 88,331,861, forward strand.
ATCAGTTGAAGGCCTGAATAGAAGAAAAAGGCTGAGCTCCCCCAAGTAAAAGAGAAGTCCTCCTGCCTGACTGCTTTTGAACTGGGACATTGGCCTTTTCCTATCTACAGACTTGAGCTGAAAAATTGCCTCCTCCTGGATCCTGCTGGTCTTTGGACCAGAACTACACCATGGGCTCTCCTGGGTCTCCAGCTTGCTCACTCAGAGCAAGATCTGGGGACTTGTCAGCTTCCATAATCACATGAGCCAATTCCTTATAATAAATCTCTCTCTCAATATATATGCATCCTATTGGTTCTGTTTCTCTGGAGAACCCTGATTAATACAGCCTCCCCAGGGTCTTGAGGAAAGGAAGCTCCAAGCTTAGGCCAGGAAGTGGCCGGACACTGCCTCCCAGGGCCAGGGTCTGACTGAGACGAAGCCAACCTAGCAGAGAGCAGAGCTGAGAATGAGAGAGCTGGATAAGGTCTCGAGGATCTTGGAGCCCAGAGGTGCACCAAGCTCATGCCACCACCTTCCAAAGTTGCCCCAAAAAGCAACTCCTCCCACTAGGATGACTAGGATAAAAAAGTCAGACAACAGCAAGTGTTGGGAGACATGTGGAGAAATTAGAACCCTCATATGTTACTGGTGGGAATGTCAAGTGGAAAAACAGTTTGGAACTTTCTCATACACAGTCACCACAGGGCCAGGAGATCCGCTTCTAGGTATATACCCAAGAGAAATGGTTTCCTCACTGAAAGGTATACACCAATGTTAATAGCATTATTCATAATAGTCAAAACTTAAAAAAACTGGAAACAACCCAAGTGTCCATCAACTAGACCACAGTAGATGAACAAAATGTGATCTATCCGTACGATGGGATATCATTCAGCCCTAAAAGGAATGAAGCTCTGATCCATGCTACAACACAGATGAGCCTTGAAAACGTTATGCAAAGTGAATCAAGCCAGAACCAAAAAGACATGTAGTGTGTGGTTCCATTCATATGAAATGTCCGACACAGATGGTAGAGGTTGCTGATGGGACACGGGGATGATAGCTAACAGGGTTCTTGTGGAGGTGATGAAAATGTTCGAAACTGACTCTGATGGTGGTTGCACGTATCTGTGAATATACTAAAAACCAGCGAATGGTACGCTTTAAGTGGGCAAAGTGTGTGGTATGTGAATAATATCTCAATAAAACTTTTTTTAAAGAGCCATTTGACTCCTCAGAGAGCTCTGGAACCTGAGTCCTTCTGCCAGGGTAGAGATCCTAGTCCCCACCAAGCCACCATCCCCAGCCCCCTAAGCATTCCTCCCACATCCCTAAGGACAGCCCCAGATGCTATCCCAGACACGGATCCTCAGCCCATACCCACGGGCCCAAGTTAAGTCTCTTATGCTCAGCTGGACACTCAGGTCTCTGTGCTACCATCAGGGAGCCAAGGTAGACCCCTCCATGTCGGTGCTCACCATCCCCTGCTCTGTGTTGATACCATCCACAGACTCAGACTTTGCCTTAGCCACCCTCCTTGGCCCTGTGGGCCAGCTACCCTGCCAGCCGCACGGTGCCCTCTGATTTCTGCCCTTACCTCCAGCCCTTACCTGTGGCCCCAGCATCCTGTCCAGCATCATGCCTGTTGGTCTTTTGCCTCCCTCACCTTGCCGGGTCAGCCTTAGCGCTCTGGGGTCAGGTCTCCTCCCTTCTACTCTGATGTCCTGTCCACATTGGCCATTACTACTCCCTTCTCTGCCATCCACTTCCTGCCCACGACATGGGCAGGAACCAGAGCATGAAGCTCTGTGTGATTTCACTCACAGTCACCTGGGAAGTGACTGCCGCAGTGGGGCTGCTGGAGACAGGTGGCTGGAGCCCCACAGCAGAGACATTTGGGACAGCAATTGGCAGCATCTCCTCCACCTGTAAATGCACACCCCTCCCCCTCCAGGAAGTTCAATGCTCACCTGCCCTCCAGAAACTGGCCCAGCTGCCTGGGAAGGAGGCAGGGATCCTTGCAAGGTTTGTAATTGTGAAAAGCCGGAAGCCACCGAGTGTTCTTCAAGGGAAGACTGGGTGGCTAAAACATGGGCTAGTCATGGAAGGGAAATCCACATCCAGTTCCAGGAAGGATCAAGAGCCACGTGGATCTATGCACACAGAGATTGAAAACATACTGAGTGCAAAAAAAAAAAAAAAAAAAAAAAAAAAAACACCAAAAAGATAAAAAAAAATTATTTATTTTTTTTTAAAAGGGGGCGGGGGGGGGGTATCCACAAAAGAGTGCTACCTCTTTTAAGGTATCTTTATGTATTTGTAAAATCAAGAGGAAAAAAAAAATCATAGTAGTTACCTCTGGGGAAGGGGGAGAAGGGGTGGGGTTGGGGCTGGTGGTCACAGGGGGCTTTATCTGGAATGTTCTAATTTTTTTCAAAAAATTTTTTCAATTTGTTCAAAATTTTTCAAAAATCCTTTCAAAAAAGGATCAAGAATGGATCCTTGTACGACATGTGTAATTTATCATAACTGAAGAAGGACGAAGAATTCCAACAGCTTGGCCACATGCCCCTTGTGCCAGCCTTGCTCCTGGCTCCCTGCCCACTCCCCTCCCCCACTCTCCCCATCTTGTCCCCTCCCGCCCCTCAGGCCTTCCTCCAGTCCCACCCCCCTCTCTCTCTGGACCCAGAGCTGGAGGCTGTTAGATCTTCCATTTAAAACTCCTCATCCGCGCCCGCACTGGGGAGTTTCTTATTCCCTTTCAGATGTAACTGTCTGTCACCAATAATAGTCTTTTTCGATTTCATTTCCTTCAGCTCCTGCCAGCCACTCCGAGAGCCTCCTTCCCATCCCAGCTGCCCCCCCAGCCCCAAGTCAGGGGAAAAAAATACATTTTTGCCTTTACTATGATGTATGCGATCCCATAAAATAGTGAAACAGATATGAAAGGTTGAGAGAAGGTAGATAAATGGCTCCTATTATTCTACCAATCAAATGAAATACCTCTCCACGTCCTCATTTGAATGATAATAAAACTCGGAGAGGCTGCTGGTTCGCTGTTGTCATCACTGGCAGCCGCTGGAGCTGAGGAGCCACAGGCCAAGGTAACCTTGGGGTGTCCTCTGCAGCCTGCTGGGGCCTGCAGCCCCGTCTCCTCACCTCTCCCCCAACCCAGGGCTCCTCTTACTCACACCCCCATCCCCTTTTTCCTGCCCCACTGCCAGCTCAGCTCACCCACTGGACTGCTATGCACCTGTCTGCCCAGCCCCCAGCTCCCTCGGAGGTCCACAGGGCAAAGCCAGGGCCCCAGAATAAGAAACCAGGGTACCCCCCAGGAATGCCCTCCCTTTCTGCCTTCTCAGTCCAGACCTCCTCGGAAAGCCCCTGACCTCCTGTCTAGGCTGACCACCCATGCCGGGCATTCCCACGGCACCAGCCACACACCTCAATGACGGGGCTGTAACCTGTGTCTTGTTCTGTCTCTAGTCCAGGGCATGTCTGTCTCCACTGCTTGGCTCTGAATTCCAGAAGGCAGGGGCCATATGGGACTGGCTTGGCAGTAGCCTCACAGCCTAAGCACGTGTGCGGAGTTTTCATTCACTCCGTCGGCATTTACTAAAAGTGCAGAGAGCCCCTCCTAGGTTCAGATACCTCACCAGCAAAGGAACTGGTGAGAAGCCCTTCCTGAGGGCACCCTCTCCACAGGCGTGGGGTGCAGTCAAGCCCCCACCCCTTTTGAGCTCTGTGATACCAAAGCCTCGAAGTGCCCATAGTTCAGTTTCCAGTGCATTCGCAGAGCCTCCCATGCATCCTGGCCTGACAACCAGGGGATACCTGTGGCTTTTGCCTTCCCTGCATTTCCCCCGCTTTGTGGGGGGCAGCACCAGAGGACTCACCACTTCCTCACCACGGGCAGTCCTGCCTGTCTGCACAATCACGGCGCTGTGTACCCTGGTGTGTACTAACTAACGCAGGCCATTGAGGCCAGGCAGACCCCTCTCTGTGACTGGGACTCTTCAGCAGAATTTTTCACCCTGATGGCCACACCCTAAATAGACTTTAAATTCTCATGACTTAAATTCCCAGCACAGCCCTGATTTCTGCCCCCCTTCAAATGAATTCTACTTGCTTAAGGATAGCCAGGTCAGCTGCTGGCCTGAGGATGGCCAAGGTGTGGACAATGCCCCGAACTGGCTTGCAGGGCATCAGGACTTGCTCTGTCATCTGGCCCGGCTGTGGTATCCCACTGTCTGCCCCTGACTCCATTAGAGCAGAGGCCCCGCTCAGTAGTCTCCTCCTTCTGTCTCCCCAGCGCCAGTGACAGCTCCTGCCCACAGGAGGCATTTGATGACAATGAATGAAACAGGGGTAAAGGTACCCATGTTAGAGATGAGGCAGATGAGACCTAGAGGGCAAGAAACAAGTCGGGACCCAAATCCAAGCCTTCTCTCCCCTTGCCTGGGACTCCTTCCTCTGTACCAGTGGCTCCCATATACCAGACTCTCCCTCCTTTGGGTTTCCTCAAGTCAAGGAACATCCAGAGGAAGAGCCTCCCAAGAGATAAGCCAGAACTGAGGCTTCAAGTCCATGAAGGGGGACACTACCAAGTACGATGTGGAGGGTTAGCTGACTGCCAGCGACAGGAAGTTCCCAGAATGCACTGGAAGGTCGTCTGACAGCTCACGGAATTAACAGCAGGCAGAACACACAGGCCTGGGAAGGGCCAGGAGCGAGGGCTGCTCGGAGCCTGCTCCAGCTCCTTTTCGGTCCTTGTGTCAGGCCTCAAAACCCTGGGACAGAGAAAGGCATGTGATCCTCCTCTGGCCGGGGTGAGGAGGAGTGGAGCCTCTATGAGGCTGCACATGATGGGGAGTCTGCAGACAGAAATCAGCACTATCACCTCCTCAAGGGGAGTGGACTCAGAGCAGCTGAAGCCCCACAAGCTGACAAGAGAGGTCACCCAGACTGTCACTCCTGGTTGCAGCCTAGCTCAGCCTCCCAAGGGCTGCTTTGGGCCTGGCCCCATTACACAGGCTTCCAGCAGGGTTAAGAGTGCAGGCTCACAAAGCCGAGTGTTCCTTAGAGGAACTGAAACTGAACATTTGGCAGCTGGGGAACTAAAGGCCATGAAAAGACAGTGACAGAGCCAAGGACCTTCCTACCACAGCATGGGGCTGATCTTGACTAGGGACGGGACACTCAGGCCTCCACCAGGGAAGAGGCAGTGTGGCTGAGGCAGGAGCTATGAGCCATGTGACCCTCAGTAGGGCCACTGCGGATCTGAGTCCCCACTACCTCATATATGAGATGAGGCTGCTTCTCAGGACTGTTATAAGGATTAAACAAACATGAAATTGATTTGCTTATATGAAAATACTTGGAATGGAAATGAAAACATACATCCGCTCAAAGACTTGTACATGAAAGTCTGTAGCAGCCTTATTCACAATTGTCAAATACTGGACACCATCCAAATGTTCCATCAATTGGTGAGTGAAGAAAGAAACTGGTGCCTCTACATGATGAAATACTACTCAGCACTAAAAGAAACAAACCACTGATACACCCCAAAACGTGGATGAATCTCAAAAGCATAATGCTAAGTGGCAAAGCCAAACTCAAAAGGCTGTGTATGGAAACTCACAGGCTGTGTATGGAAAGGCTGATTCTCGTTATTCGTGGCAGTTATGTTCTATAAACTTGCTAGAGACACTGAATTTGCGAATACTGAACCATTGCTCTAAGGGGAATCCAGGATTAGGATCCTGCAAGCAAGTTTCTGGTCACATTTTCAGCAACCAATCAATACATAACTGTGTTGTATGTGTGTTTCTGTATAAAGAAAGACACTTTATTTAATATATATAGTTGATTCATTAACGTTGAACTCGTGGCCAACAACACTAAAACTCAGGTATGAATAGAGCTTATCTAACATACGTATTTTCTCCACAAGGCACATCACAGCCTTCTTGGAGCTTAGGAACACTCAATGGCCCTTCAGCCCTACACTCGGGGGCCATTTTAAACAGCAAAACCACCAACAAAGAGCACAGAAATGTGAAAAACATGATATTAAATAAACTTCACAAAGGACACTTACTTACAGCAAGAGAGCTAAAAGAAGAAAGCAGAGTGTCACCTTGTTTAACCTTATCTGGGAACTTGTGCATCGAGTGAATTACATTGTTCCCCACTCTGCACGTGTCCATGCATGACCATGAAATCACCACAAGTATTGATTTGGGGTTTACAAATAAATTTTAGTGAGTAAACGAGTTCACAAATACGGAATCTGTGAATACTGAAGATTGATTGTATATGAAACTCTAGAGGAAAAATTCTAACTCACGGTGACAGAAGGCAAATCAGCAGTGGTTGTCTGGTAGGGAGAGGAGCAGAGACTGACGCGGAAGGAACACAAGGCAACTTCTGGGTGATGGAAACATTCTCTATCATGATTGTGATGGGGGTTATATAGGGGAATAAATCTGTAAAACGCACTGAAATATACACTTAAAATGGGTACATTTTATTGTTTGCGAATTATGCCTTGATAAGTTGACTTTACAAAAACGACTTAGCATGATGTCTGATCATTCTGCCATTCCTTTTGGGATCTCAGGGCCAGCCTCCTTGGAAGGGTCAACCTACAATGAAGGAAGAGGCAGAGAGTGCCAACTTGGGCTCCATTTCGAAGCTGTTTGTGTCTCCCCCTCCCCATGAGATGGTATGTATGACCCAGACCATTGGCTTCTCCCAACCAGACTTTCTCATTTTCTCAGTTGTCGATCAGAACTCTTTTAGCTTTAGATGTCAGAAACCCAATTCGAACCAGCTTAGACAAAAAAGTGGGGAGAGAGTGTTTATTTGCTTCTGTTATTGGAAAGAAAGCTCTGCATCAGACGTAGCTAGGTCTAGAGCTCTGGTGTGATCACCAGGCCAAGGTTGGTCACCCTCTCCTGAGTCTCTTTCCCTGTGTCAGCTTCACTCTGGAACCAGGGGAAGGAAGGAGGTCCCCAGCAGCTCCAGAACTCCAAGGAGAGGGAACTTCTCTGTCTCAGCCAAGACTCGAGAGCAGACATCCTTTGCCCACTTCACTGCCAAGGGGATAGAACATGCTGACTGGTCAGACCTGGGTCCTGTTCTAACTTCCCATGAAGAACATAGACCAAGGGTGGAGGAGGATTCTTCCCAACCAGAATATGGGGGAAGAGATGGGGACAAGGCAGAAGCAGTAGATGCCCAACACCCAGTTTGCTTTGAGCCAGAGCTACTTTTCCTGAGCTGACTTCATAGATACACCAAGAACCCAGACATGGCAGGGAATAGATGGAAAGTCAGAATTCAACTCAATATTCTAGAACCCCATGGAAAAAAAGGCAGGATATGTTGACTTTAGTTGTCCCAGGACGAAGAGCAGAAAGAGTTCCTGGGTTCCACACCTCTTATCCCTGCAACTTCTTGTGACTAGAAGTAATTGACTGGCTTTGCTGCCCCAGCTCCCTGCTCCTCATGCAGAAACCAGGTGCCATTTGCTTCTTTTGCCACAGAGATTCCAGTGACCTAAGCATCTTGTCCCTGTTTTGAAACCAATACCAATTATTTTGAAAACTAAGTCCTTTCCTGGCATGCCAAGAGCTCTGTCATTCAGTTCTGGCCTTAGGGAAATATTGTGTTACTATCTTTTTGGAGGACATGATCATGGAATCTCCTAAGCATCAATGAATTTTCTTTGACTCTTGCTAATAGAGGATTAGTTTTGTCCCCTTTTCAAGAAACACACTGAATTTTTCTTCAATTTAACAAACATTTATTAAGTATCTGCTTCATTGGAAACATGATGAAAGAGATGGTTCTTGCCCTTGTCTCTTCCCTTCTAATCTGTGTACTTATTTATTTTCTTGTGTTAGTGCATCATTTAGTGTTTCACTACAATGCTGAATGACAGCACTGATAACATCTTTGTCCTATTCGTGCTGCTAATGTTTCAACATTAAGTATAAAGTTTGTTCCACATGTCCGGTAGATGCCCTTTATTGGGTTAAAGAACTTTTTTTTCCTAGTTGCTAAAAAATTGTGGGTTTTTTTTTTTTAATTTTTTTTTTTCAACATTTTTTATTTATTTTTGGGACAGAGAGCGACAGAGCATGAACAGGGGAGGGGCAGGGAGAGAGGGAGACACAGAATCGGAAACAGGCTCCAGGCTCCGAGCCATCAGCCCAGAGCCCGACGCGGGGCTCGAACCCACGGACCGCGAGATCGTGACCTGGCTGAAGTCGGACGCTTAACCGACTGCGCCACCCAGGCGCCCCTGAAATTGTGGTTTTTTTAAATCACACATTAATGTTGAAATTTATCAAATACTTTCTGAATCACATTTTACTAGGATGTATAATCAAAAAGTTTTACTATATTGAGCCCTAATAGACAATAGAAAGGAACCTACAGGAGGGGGATAAAGAGGACCAGGGACAGCCAGGGAAACAAAGGAACATTTGAGTAGGTCCTTCATGGATATGAAGAAACTGACCAGCATCAGAGTGCGGATGGCACTGTGGGTCAAGGAGGACAATCTAAGCAAGAATATGGTGGTGTGGGGGCGCGTGGGTGTCTCAGTTGGTTAAGCATCTGACTCTTGATCTCAGCTCAGGTCTTGATCCCTGGTTCATGAATTCAAGCCCCGCATTGGGTTCCATGCTGGGCATGGAGCTTACTTAAAATAATAATAATAATAGTAATAATAATAATAATAATATGGTGGTGTGAACATGCCTTAAGAGAATGGGGACTAGTCTGGAGTGATCCTTTCATGTGAGATGCCTCTTCTGGTTGGCAAATGCCTGCCCACTGTGGGTCCAGGACCCACCTTAGCCCTGCAAGAATGGCAGCTTGGGCACTTGACAATGAAGTCAGCACATATGGCAAAAATCAAGAGAACAGTCAAGATTACCCTTGGAAGTTGCTTAAATTTTCCATAAAACACATACATGGGTTTTATGTCTAAAACCCTATAAGAATTCTAGAGTGCTCCTGCTTGCCTGCCAGGCTAACTCCAACTTGCTTCGGTGTTAAGCTTTATCCTATAACATTAATGTTCATTAATAGATTTTTTCAGTCCTGGGGGACTTTTGAGTTTGAGTTTCCTCTCAAGTTAGCCAGAAGTTAGAGAATACAGGATGCCACTGTGATGTGCAGGTAGCAGGCCCTGGACACCTTCTCTTAAAACGGCCAAGGAGGTCTCTGTATCTCCTCTAAACCAGGCCAAGTTTGGCCCGGACATCTCTGGGAGTTCCCCTTATCCCCCTGAAGTCTGCAGGCACAGTGACCAGGGAGTGGCAAGACTCTTCCCAAGCCTGGCTTTCCCAGAACCCTCCAGCCCAGCAGACCCAGGCAGCACTGGTGTATGGCCCACACCACCTCGGGAAAGGGGTCTGACCCACCATGACCCTGTAGACCTGGCAGCTCGGCTTCTGGTCTTGACTATGACCCTCCTTGACTTTATTGCCACCAGTTTCTCAGCTCATCTCCTGCTCATGGGCCACACTCCAACCACCCTGGTCTCTTCTTTTAAAAAACATTAAAAAAAAAATTTTTTTTAATTTGTATGTAATCTCTACTCCCAATATGGGGCTTGAACTCATGACCCCAAGATCAAGAGTCACATGCTCTACCAACTGAGCCAGCCACACTGGCCCTTTCTTATTCCTCAAACATCCCAAGTTTGTTCCCACCTGAGGACCTTCACACTGCCTATTTCCTTTGCCTGGAACGCTTTTCCTTCTCATTGTTCAGGTCTCAGTTCACATGTTGCTTCCTCAGGGAGGCCTCCTCAGGCTCTTCATAAAGGGCCACCTCATTCAGTCACTGTATCACATAACCCTGTTTATTTCTGAGCGCTTGTCCTTGCTTATTACCATCTTAAGTTTTTATTTTCCTAGTTACTCTCTATCACCCCCTCCCCCGCCCCCACCACCCACGAAGAAGGTCTTGATTGTTTTGGTCCCCTTGCCCCTACCCAGAGCCTGGCATACAGTAAGCACTTAATAAAGATTTGTGTATTGATTATGCAATGGAATCCTTGTTTCCAGTAGGCCCCATGGCTGCCTGGTCCTGCTTTGGAATGTCTCTCTCCCTCCCCCGGACATGACTAATTGAGGACACTGCCTACCTTACCTTAGGGCCCCAATGCCTTCCTGCGATGCCATCCCAGAACTCCAGTCCTGCCTCCTAGACTGGCCTACCCCAGCAGGCAGCTAAATTTGAGAGCCCCTCTGCCCACCTGTGAGTTCATCTTGCCCCAGTGCCTGGGTTGAAGGCCAGATGGCAGCCTTGGTGGGTGGGCAGAGACACCTGCAGATTCCCCATCTGAATCACAGGCCTGCTCCAGGCATCTCCATCTCCTGCCCACCTCTCCACCCCTTGCAGGCCTCCGGGTGAGCGTCCCTTGGCGGCACCTCCTGCCACATTCATCCCCATTAGCCGCCGTCCACACTGGGCCGGAGGGAGATCAATTACCAGTGCTGGCCACTGAACCGTGCTAATGAGGATGTACGCTCACCGGGCCGCCCGGCTGGAGGCAGAGACGGGTGGGAGGGGCAGGGGAAGCAGCCTAGGCCCGCTACCTCACTAAAGGCATGGTGGGGTGGGAAGAGAAGCTCCCTCTAGAGATCCTACAAGAAGCCCCCGGTTGGGGCAGGGACCCCAGGCACCAAGCTTTAGCTCAAGCTGTGTGAGGGAGAAGACGAAACAGCCTGGCTGGGGATTAGGGACTCAGGAAGCAGGGTGACTCTGCTGAGAAGAGGGGCATCCTCAGACCTGGACAAATAAGACGCCCCCTGAGTCTTCGCTCAGGCCCTCCCTCTGCCAAAGGTGCCCTCCCTGTGTCTGCCCCACACCCCAAGGACCAGTTCAGAGATCTCTGTCTCCAAACTCACCCCCAACAGAAAAATCACCCCCTCTTGGCTTCCAGGCCTCTTTTAGACCTTGCACTGCTCAATTCTGGCTATGCCAGATGGTGCTGTTCTGTATGAAAAGACGCTTGACCTCTTGTAAGGGCAATGCAAGGAAAACCACAAGGAGAGATCATTTCCTTCTATCAGATTGGCAAAGATAGAAAAGCTGGATAAAGGCGGCGCTGGCCCTGGCTGCTGGGAGCGGGAGGGGCAGGTGCGGCTTTATGTAAATGGGTGTGATCACTTCAGAGGGCAATTTGGCAATAGCTATTTAAATTAAAAATGCACATGCCCTTTAACCCAGGCCATTCGCTTCCAGGCACTTATCCTCTGAGATATAACTGCGCAAAGACAAAAGTACAAGAGTGTTCGCTGCCTGGAAACATCCTGCATGTCCATCAGGAGTGGCCGAGAAAGTCCATGAGGCCTCATCACACAGTGGGGCATCCCGGCCTCCTCGCCCGTGGAGTGAGACAAGCAGAGTGCCCATCTCCAGGCTGTTTGGGGAAGTAGATCAGTTAATATAAATAAAGTGCTTAGAGGAGCATCTAGCACATAATAAGAGGAGCATCTAGCACCATTATTATCGGTTTGCTATTGTTGAAAAGAATTGGGTGGATCTATACATACTGATATGTAATTATCTCCCAGAAATGCTGGTCAGTGAAAAAGGCAGACAGAAGATTCTGTTAGAGGCGCCAGTCGCGCAGTATGTGGATTGGGTTTGGGCTTGCTTTGTTTCTTGAGGAGATCTGCTTTTGAATGCATAGACCATCTCTGGGAGGACTAGGCTGGCAGGGGACTAACAATAGTGGCTGCCTCCGGGGAGGAGAAGGTGACCAGGAGACAGGGGCCAGAAGGGATTTGCACATATCCTTCCATGCCATTTGCGGTTTTTAACCACATGCCTGCACCACCTATTCAAACACATAAATCACTTGTCAAGACTGGTGACTCACCTGCCTGAATCTCCCACTGGACCCTGAGCCTCAGGACAGAAATAGTGTTGGAGCTGTTGCCAAATTCGGGGCACCCAGCAGCACGGCCGGGCACACACAGATACCTGCAAATGTTGGCTGGCAGGCAAACCACCACATTCCATGTGGCCCCCCTGCCCAGAACCCCCTCTCCCCAGGCATGATTCCCGGGAGACTCCCACAGTGGGAGCTGGGGGCATGCTGGAGCAGCCGGGGGACAGTTTGACCTGATCAGGAGGCAGAGCTGAGAGCTGATTTCCAGAGGATCATTCCTGGAGGCAGGACCCAGGTGTCCAGGTGTCTCCAGGCTCCCAGGCACCTAAGCCTCTGCCAGGGACTAGAGCTTTGGGCCACAGCAGAGGCCCCTCTGTATACAGGTTACTGATGTCCCCATCTGTCTGTGTAGCTGCACAGGGGACCAGGTAGGCATTACCACGGCAACACTGCCAAGGGGCTAACTGTGTCTTTCACACTTCGGATGGGCTGAGTTCCAGGCCCCCAGATGCAAAACTCCGCCCATCAGGCTAATGCCTGGGCTGAGGAGCAGAAATGAGGCCCCAGGCCCAGGAAGGGACCTGCTGGGGTCAACTCTGCCATCAGCCCTGACTTGAGGCCACCTTTCTCTGTAGCCCTGTCCTCTCATCCAGTGAATCAGTGGCCACTCCAGCCTAAACCCCAGGAGAGAGGGCTTGGCTTCGCCTCTAACCAGAACCCGGGAGTGGAGCCCAAGTGGAAACAGCTTGATTATCACCATCCATCAGGTGAGGGACAGGGAGGCAAAACACGGCTTGCCCCTGCAGGGAAACACCCCAGCAGTCACTCAGGGAAACACCCCTACAGTTACATGGAATGAAGCAGCTTTACACGCACAGACATGACTAAGTCTTCAAAACACATTGTGGGGGTTGGAAAAGCAAGCTGCAGCAAGACAGGGGCAGTATCCTGCCGCTTCAAACACACACACAATGATACCGAACCTTTTCCCTGTGTATGTAATATGAGTGCAAGATTTTAAAAATGTAAAAATGTCCGGAAGGATCTATAGTTCACAGCTGTGATGACAAGGGAGAAAGGCACGGGAGGGGAATGGAATGGGGCAGTAATTCAGTTTTAGTTTCATCCATTTTCTAAAGTAGATTGTGTTCCTATTTTACCTATGCTATCAAAATAATTCAAAATTAAAAGTCTTTGCTCCATCTTGCTTTTTCATAGAAAGCAAGACCACTCTCTGACCACCCCATTTAATACCAAGGCCCACCCCCAACCCCCACACCCCCAAGGCCGCCTACTCTCTCTGATATTCCCATAGCACTCACACACCTCCTCCCCTGTGAGTGCCTCATTCAACGCTCACAGTGTGGTATTTTCTTCCTTCCTAGGTGGGGTGGGCAGCTCTAGCCCAGGGAAAGAGCCCTGCCCACTGCCTGTTTTCGTGTAGCTCCAGAGTAAGAATGGTTTTATGTTTTTTAATGGTTGATTATCAAAAGAGGGATAATATTTTGTGACACATGGAAATTATATGAAATTCAAATTTCAGTGTCCAGGAAATTTTATTAGATCACTGCCATGCCCATTTGTTTTGTTAAGAGCTCCTTTCTTTAAAAAAAAAAAAAAATTTTTTTAACATTTATTCATTTTTGAGAGACAGAGACAGAGCATGAGTGGGGAAGAGGCAGAGAGAGAGGGAGACCCAGAATCCGAAGCAGGCTCCAGGATCTGAGCAGTCAGCACAGAGTCCGACGCAGGGCTCGACCTCATAAACTGCGAGATCATGACCTGAGCCAAAGTCGGACCCTCAACCGACTGAGCCACCCAGGTGCCTCAAGAGCTCCTTTCTACCATAAAGCAGAGTTGAGTGATGGTTGTATGCCCTGAAAGCTTAAAATGTTTACTATTTGGCCCTTTGTGGACAAAGACTGCCGACCCTTGGTCTGGACTGTGAGCAGCACAGGGTGGGGAGATCTTCATTTTGTTCCTTATGTATCCTTGTCCTACAGTGTCTGACATATCGATATGTAGGTGCTCAGTAAATCTGATTGAATGAGTGAATGGAGATATATGTGTTGGAACATGTTGCCTGGACCTCCTAGAGGAAGCTACCCCCACCCCCACCCACAGCGTGCAGGGGCCTAAAGGTGGGCTCAGGCAATGTCATTGGCTCTGAGTCCTTGGAGAAGAGTCCAGACGGTGGCAATGCCTGGATTTAGCACCGACAGGGTCACCTCCAGGTCTCTGGAACCACGGAATGGACTTGCTCAGCCACAGGGGCCTCCCCTGCGATGACGCCCACACCTGCAGCCCCTCCCTGTCCCCAGCTGATTCTGCTGCACTGCATGGACTGTGCTCTGGTGCCCTCTGGTGATCACTGGGAGTGGCTCCCTCCAAGGTACGCACTACCTTAGCCTCACTGGCCATCTTCTGAAAGGAAACCCTACCCCAGCCTCCTTAGCCCACCTGACCTCCTCAACAAGAATTCACCAGTCCAGGATCTCTCTTTGCTTTCCAGTTCCCCACTCTGGAGTAGACGGATGTCACAGGATGCCCTCCCGCCAAGCTGATGCCAGAGGCTGCCAGCAGCATTCCTCCGGTTAGACAATGCAGGCCCAGGGCTATGTGAGGCTCCCAGGCTGCAAGAAGATGGCCACCTTTGTCGTCACTAACGTGCACTCCTCCCTGACAGAGGGTGGGTGACCTTGGTTCCCATGGCCTAGGGACCCACCTAGAGGGATGGGCAGGGGGTGGCCTTATAAGCTTCCTTGTGTTTTCTACACATCTGGACAGATCCCCTTCTGGGTAGGGACTCCTCAGCACAAGGAAGAGAACTGCTCCAGCTTCCACTTTGGGGACAGGAAACATGTCTCTAACCAGCATGAAGTGCTGTCACCACATACACATTATGCCACTAGCAATTGTTCCATCTGTCTCTGCCAAGAGACTGTGGGCTCCAGGACAAGGGCAAGTTTGAGCTGTCTTGCTAATCCCAGCCTCCAGCCAGGGCCTGAGTGGATGGTGGTGGGTGGGGGCAGTGGATAGATGGATGGATGGGTGGGTGGGTGGATGGATGGGTGGATGGGTGGATGGATTGGTGGGTGGGTGGATGGGTAAGTGGGTGAATGGTGAATGGAAGATGGACAGATGGATATCATATAGCAAAACTGAGCTTTGGAGAATTCTGGGTCCCCAGCCAAAGTCACAGCCACTCCTACCAGTCATACCTATCCCATCTCATCAGTCCCATTGCCAAATATATTCTGGTTCTACCACTTCCCTCTGCCTCTCAACCACCCCCCCTCTTCAGCACCCCAGGCTCCTTCATGCCAAGCCCACCCCAGCTTCAGGACCTCTAGGGAAACTGGCACCAAAACCTAGAACACTATTCCCCTGGAGCTTCCCAGAGATGGCAGCCCCTCCCACCAGCCCATTAAGGGGTCCCTTCTCCCAGGCACCCAACTGTCACTGTCTAGCCATCCCTCTTTTCATAGCGTATACTACTAGCATAAATGTTTATGTGCCTACTTGTGTTTGTGTCTCCTGCACAAGAATGCAGCACAAGGGCCAGGACCTTGACCTTTTCTTCTCTACTTCCCCACCCCTAAGCAGATGCTCAGCTCACACTTGGGGAGTGATAGTTTACTGCCCCTCACTAGTTGGCATTTCAAGTGTGCAGGTTTCACCTAGACTCGGCAGAAGGGCAGGACTGGTGCAGTGCAAGACCAAGAGGGGTCAGACCTGGGTGCCTCTTCTCGGCTGTGTGCTCTGGGCAACTCGTTCCCCTGAGCCAGTTTCCTCATCAGGAAAGGACTCTCCACCTCACAAGGTGTTGCGAGGTTTGAGGGAAAATGAAAAGGAAAACATTTAAAATCAGAGACCACAAGACACACGCACAATATCGTGAGCTGCATTTATTGTAGCATGTATAAACCACCCGCCCGACCTGTGTCTTTCGGAGGCCTGAGGACACAGTCCAGCCTGCATCTGGGAGCCACAGTGCTGGGCACATGACCCACACCCCGCCCACCTGCAGCAGCTCCTAGAAGGCCTGAATCGCAGAGCGGCCAGAGACCCACGGGTGACTGCTCCAGAGGGATCCACAGTGGCACAGGGCCCAAAGCTGGCCCCCACACCTTTTGTTTGGCTAGCAGCATTCAAAACGTTTTTTCATTAGTTGCCAACAACTTAAAAATTAAGATATTTCACATAAAACTCTGGCTCTTTGGCTTCTCCAGATGTCTCACATTAGACCCACATTCCCACTTTACAGTAATTAGCTACAGCTGAATGACAGCCACGAATTTCAGGTGGGAAACTGCTTTGCCACAGTCCCCACCACACCCATTGTAACTCAAAGCCAGTTGCCATTAGCGACTCAATCATGCAAATATTTCTCATTATGAAGCGGTCTCTGTGTCCCATCTCCAGTAATAGTGGGGAAAATCAAAGTTGCACTACAAAGGCCTCACAACGCAAAGGCCCACTTTATTTATCTTTATAACCCACCTGGCCCTGAGGGCATCTAAGTTAGAGATCTATGAACTAGCCCAAACCTCTCCTTTCATCCACAAATGCAGGGGGATGGACAGTCACTCCATATACCCCCTTTGTGCAGATCTGAAAGCAGCAGCCAGACTTCCCAAATCTGAGCCATTTTAGTCCTTTAGAAGTCTATAAATTCCCTGAACCCCAAAGAGCTAGTAAGCAGGGTGGACACACCAGGCACAGGGCCGTACCTTGGATGAGGTTGCCCTAGGAAAGCTGGACGCAGGTAATGCTGTGCTGATGCGCACTCTGGTGGCCATGAAGCAGCTCTGCAGGCCACCAGGAAGATTTTTGAACTGGATTCCAAGGGAGCCTAGGAGTCAAAACCATCAATGGCCCCCAAACCTGGCTCCCCCTATCCCCATGGGTGCCAAGCTCAGGCTTCCAGCTACTCCTTCCCAAAACCTTCCCGATCTCCATCCCACCCCTCGGCCCCTCTCCTGGGCACGCTGGCACCCATCTTAGTCCCCAGGAGGACCAGACCCCTCCCAGGCTGTGGCCTCTTCGGGGCAGGCTCCAGCCTCCCCATTCTTCTCACTCCCATGCTTCAATCCGGGCTTGGCCCACAGCAGCCTCGCAGCATTTGCAGGGGAAAACCCTGCAGAGGTGGGGGAGGCCAACTCCCAGCCTACAGGGTCAGGCAGGGCACTTAGGTGAGCAGAACAGGCCAGGCAGAGAACAGGAAGCATATGTCCCAGGAGATGATGCCACTGAAGAGCCGTTGTGGCCAGATGGCCATTCTTCACAAGATGCTGGGGAGCTGGACTTTTATGTGAAATACACCAAGTTTTAAAGGTTGGCTCAATTGTATACACTGCCTAGGCCAAGAAAACACGCTGGCAGGGTGCATCCGGGCCGGGGCCCCAGGTGGAGAGTACTGCTGAGGCCCTGCCGCTGACAGAACCTCCGAGATGGTGGGCGTAAGCCAGTGGTTTTCAAGGTTTTGTTTATTTGAGTAGTTTGTAGCCATCATCATGTTTGATCCTGAGAGGCAAGCGAGGGAGAAAAAATTCTTGGACCCATTTTAAAGTCTGAGACATTGAGGCCAAAGGGGGCTTCTGGCAGGGTCAAGGTCACAGCTAGTAGAGAAGACAGCTCTGAGGCTGCATGAGGCTGTGTCCCCAGCAACAGCAGGCCCCAAGCCTGCCCTAGTAGCCACGCACACAGACGTGTGTCTCAGCCTGGGCGGGGGGCCCCTCCCACCCCACCTCACCCCACCAGGCCTGGACCCTCTTAGCTGGGCCATTCCTAGTCCCCTGGAGAGCCCACCACCCAACAACAGCTGTAATGGTGGCTCCCTGTGCACACTCACACACACACCTGCCCTCCATGCACACAGCTCCAGGACAGGCAGCCCGGGCAGAGGCACACAGCTTTCTCTACAGGTGCACAGCGCACACACACTCAAGCTCCCTATGCAGCGGAAATACCATAGCCTTGCCCATCATGGGTATAGTGGCAGGGGAAGGGGTGGGGGGCGGGTCCCTGGGTAGGCCAGGCAGGTGGCCATGGCCAGTGTGGCAGCCTCACCAGTTGGCCTTCACTGCCTTGATGTCACTCACAAGGTTCTGGGCCAGGCAGATACCAAAGATCTGTAGGACAAAGAGGCAAGTGAGGGAAAGTCTGCCGGCAGGGCAAGGGTGTGGGGGGGCATGCTGTGCTGAGTCAGTACCTGGAGGAGGGCGATGCCCACAAAGACCCCAGCCACAACGATCAGGTTGTCCTGCAGCCACTTCTCAAACTGGCCCACACAGCCTTTGGTGTGGATGGAGCCCTGCTGCTCCAGCTCCTGGGGACACACAGGCAAGGGGCTTGGCCCACCCAC
Source organism: Panthera uncia (assembly GCF_023721935.1). Classification (NCBI taxonomy): domain Eukaryota; kingdom Metazoa; phylum Chordata; class Mammalia; order Carnivora; family Felidae; genus Panthera; species Panthera uncia. The sequence continues at coordinate 88,350,136 of NW_026057577.1, forward strand.
CCCCATAGGCCTCCTCTCAGCCTAGACTGCCAAGCTTGTCTCCACCCCAGGGTCTTACACCTTTGCACCTGCTGCCTGGATGGAGCTCTACCACAGGGCCTTTGCATGACAGATTCCTTCTGGTCATCAGAATCTCGGAACAGATGCCCCCTCCTTCAGGAGGTCTTCCCTGACCACCCGGCCCCAAACCTATCAACCTCCCTTACTTTATTTGCATTCAAGCTCTTGGTTGAAATTGTCACATTACTGTTCACATGTATTTATCCATTAGCTTTCTTTCTTTCTCCCTCTACTAGTGTGGGAGCTCCTTGAGAACAGGGGCTCTGTCTACCTAGCTCATGACCATGAATCCCTAGCATCTAGGGCACTGCCAGGTGTGAGCACCAATGGGTGCTCGACAAAGAGCTGCAACAAGCAAACACACTTGTGTCTGTGCTCATGGGTCCACTGCCCCCATGTTTGGAAGTACCAAGCTCTAGATGCCTGGATGGTTCCTAGGACTCAGTACCCCCTCCCCCACAGAATTCCTGAGACCTCACAGAGGAGCTTATGGGAGGCTGCCCTTTCCATCCCAATGCCCCCAACTCTGTCCCCACCCCTCTCACCAGCTTGAGCCGGACATCGTAGCCACACTGGGTGTTGAGGACATCTTCCTGAGGAGAAATAGGCCAATAAGCGAGTTGGTGAGGGGATATCCCACGGGGGCCCATGACACCCAGCACTGGAGTGGTTCTTGCTTCTCAGGGGAAGCAGATGGAACCATGGACTCCGCCATGCCCACCACTCCTAGACAAGGCTCACAGAGGCCCATACACCTCTTTCCTTGGTGCCAGGACACATGGCTACAAATGCCAGCCTGAGCTGCCTTCTGTTTAGGAATCCTGCCTGCTCGTGTTTTCTAAGAATGGGAAGAATCCTGGCCCTCAGTGTCCCAGGTGAACTGTGCTGGGAGAGAAGTCACCAGGAGAAGTTTCTGCTCTGAAGAAAGCCATACAAGGGGTCAGAAGCCCCACGCCCGACCACACCAGCATGGCGGCCCAGCGGTGTGGCAGCTGCCTCACTACAATCATAGAGACAGGTTTTGCTGAAGGGGCGCAGGCCCCACTGCTGCCCACGGACACAAACTCCTCAGTGTAGGAGGGGTGCTCCCATGTAAAATGACCCCCACCCCCGGCACCCAAGGCCCCCAGAGCAGGGCTGAGCCCAGCAAGCCCTGTGGTGGATTTTTCCCATACTTGGTCTGCGCACAGCAATGCCCCTGCCCCTCCTTACCACATCCCACTCACCGCAGGGTCCCGGACGCAGCAGGAGAAGGGCACCCCGCAGCGCTCCCGGCTTGGGTTCAAGTCAGTGCAGTTGAAATAGATATTGAGGTTCCAATCATTAGGCCCTCGGGCTCCGCAGCAAGACCACTAAGGGGCGAGAGGAGAGCCCTAGGTGAGCCAGGCCCACCCCAGGAGCCCCATCCAGTTTGGAGACAGGCCCAGGCTACAGGGAGACAGGGCAGGGCTGTGCTGCGAGGGGGTCTAGGGGCAGCTGGGCAGGTGGGCCCCTCCTCACCCTCCCAACTGAAAGGCCAGACCTAAGCCCAGACCATCAGAGCATCACTATGCTCCTGCCCAGGTTGGTGGGGGCAGGGGGGTACTGGGAAGGGGTGCCCTGAGAAGTGGGTATCAGGCCAAGCCCTGTGGGGGAAGGTACCACTGAACCCCATGTCTGTACTGGGTCTCCCCACACTTGCCCCAGAGATTTTGCGAAGACTTTCTCTCTTCCTCTCTGCAGGGACAAGAGGGTAACCCTGTCACCGTCATACACCCTTACACTTCATAAATGCCACGGCAGCACCTATATCCCCAACACCTCTACCCAGAATATCGTGCACTGCCTCCCTAGGCGTGGCAATAGTGAGTGTGAGGCCGCACTGAAACTAGCTCGTGAGTCAGGGGAGGCAGGAGCACATGCCTTAGACCACCCAACACAGAAACCAGCCCTCAAGGGACCAGCTTAATGCAGACAGAGATAGGCCCCTATGGGCAGAGCAGGGAGAGTGAGGCCTGGCCAGCGGCTCTGTGTGCACAGGTCCCAGCAAACAGCCTGGCCTCTGCCTGCCTCTTCTCGCTCTGCTCAGCACTGATGTTCCTGTTGGGGAACATCTGCCCCTCTTTCCACAACCCTGCTTCTTCTCCAAGGCCTTCCTCTTCTCCACCCTTCCTCATTTCAGCTCTTACCACTATTCACAATTTTGTATACACACGTGCGCGCGCACACGTACATTTGTCTGTTTTGCTTATCATCTGTCTCTCGCCCCAGACTGCCATCCCCATGAGGACAAGTCCCAGCTTTTTTCACCACTGAATTCCCAGCAACCTTCCCAGGGTCTGGCACACAATAAACCTGTACCAATTCTGTGTTGAATGAACAAATAAATCATATCCTAACTGCCTCACTATATGTCTGCTCTGTCCTGAGTTGAAAAGTCCTCCAAGAGGTACCAGCTCTGGTTCATCTCTGGATCCCGGAATAGTCTCTTGGGTTGACGGCCCTGAAGGCATGTAACTGTGGAAGTGGATGTGACTGGGTGAGACTATGTGTAAGTGGGTGTGAGTGGATGAGGAGGTGCAGGCAGGAGGTGTCTAGGATCTCGTGAACTGTTCACTGACTGCTTCTTCACATTGGTTAGGTATAGAGTTTAAGAGCAGAGCTTTGGTTGAGGGGGAAAGTCTCAAACTCTAACATGTCCAGAGGCCAAACAATAAAAATGAGAGAAGAGGGCCAACAGGTATAATAAAATAAAGAGTGGCAGACAATGGCAAACAGAGAGCTCCTATACCAGCAAAGGGGATAGCAGCAATGTAACCGCAGCCAAGACTATGGGTCCAGAGTTTATTAGAAGGGGAAATTTATATTTTTATATCAAATTTTCTCCTTTAAGTGTATTGTAAACCTTGGCCTACGACCTGCCAGTTTGGAGTCTCTGGCCTCTGTTCCCCAACACTGGGTCCTTGCAGAACTAGGCATAATGGGGACCTACAGGGATCACGTAAACTAGCTTCCCCTCAGACAGGGGCCTCCTGGCTCTTTTCCCCGGGGCATGGGTGGAGGAATGGTCCCAGCACACACGGGGACTTATTCTTTCACACATCTGCCCAGCAGGAGCCTCATGCAGGTAGCCCAGGCTGGTGCTGGACTCACATATTCCTGAGCAAAGTCAATGAGGTTCTGGAGGTCAATGTCGTCCCGATAGGCCTTAACATTGTTGTTGATGAAGAAATTGAGCTGGTCTCGAATCCAGTCCTTGAATACGAAGGCCAGAATCCCTGTTGCCAGTTCCAGGAAGAAGATGAGGCCGAGGAACACGGAGAACTGGGGTGGGGGACATACAGATTGTAGGGATCAGAGGTGCAGGGCCTGCGGGTGCCACGGGGCAGAGCTCCACCCCCACCCCAACCCAAGAAAGTGGAGAGTCCCCACCTTTTCTCCCATTAACATTGTTTTATGATGGTGAAGGACAGCACTGCTCTTATAACCCACTTATTCTGCTTCCTCTGGTAATCATCCTGTTTTCGTTGAAAAACCACCCTCCACATAGCCTTTAATTTAGTTCCTGTGGCTCAGGCAGAGCCACCTCCACCTCCTTCCCCATTCCCAGATAGAGGACATAGCCTGTTAGAGGAGCCCACCAATCAGAGCGCTACCTCTCCCAGGGCCACAGGGATTGGTCCAAAGACAGCCAATCTGGACCAAAGAGATGCAAAGAAGGGACTGCTTCTGATTCTTGATTTCTACTCAGGTCCTGCTCTCAGTCAGATGAAACCCATCTCAGGCTCCTCAGGCTCCTCAGGCTCTGCGCTGACAGCAAGGAGCCTGCTTGGGATTCTTTCCTTCCTTCCATCTCTCCCTTCCTCCCTCTTTCTCTCTCTCTTCTTTCTCTTTCTTTCTCTCTCTCTCCCTCCCCCCCTCCTCCCCACCTCCACTCACACATGCGCATATGCCTGCACTCACTCTCTCAAAATAAACTTAAAAAATTAAAAAAAAAAAAAAAAGACTGGATGGTTAGGAAGAGAGAGGTTCAGCCTCTAGTAGGGGTTCCCGGAGGGGCAGTATGAAGCTAGCCCCCACCCATTCATGGGCATCCTTCCACCCCTTGGGGAATGGAGCCAACTGGAGGGACAGAGAAGAGAAACAGAGAGACCAGGCCAAGTGACATTGCGGTGGCCCCTAGATCCAAATGTGCTGACACCCAGCACACCCCTGGGCTTCCCATAGTGAGCCCATAAATACCCTTTCATGCTTAGGCCCCTGGGTTTCAGTCATAGCAGAAAGAATCCTATATAGGTAATACAATTCTGACGATTACTGTTATAATAACGTAATAATAAAACTACCCATTATTAAGTACTAACTATATAGATGTGGGAGGAGGTTGGGGTCCCCAGTGGGCCTAGGTGAGGGTGTACTCACAAACTTGAGCAGGAAGGTGTTCTCCCGGAGGGCCCCGATGCAGCCAGCAAAGCCCAGTACTGACATGACACCTCCAACCACTACGAACAGCCATACGGGGTCGAGGCCTCCCAGATCTGTCAGCGCTGAGATGTTAGAGAGAACGCCCTGTGCCAGGGGAGCAAAGGCAAGTGGTCGGCCCGATCCTCTCACCACCTCAACCCATGGCAGCCCCACGCCCTACTGCACCACCTTACCTTCTCACCCCAGGCCCAGAGGCCAATGGCCAGGAACAGGGCTCCCAGCACCTGCAGAAGCAGCATCAAAGAGCTGAGGGTTGGAGCAGCATCCTTCCCCACCCGGACAGAGCCCCCTCCCCCCTAGTACTCAGGGTCTTCAGGAAGCCAGGAGGAGAGAGAGGAGGAGGGGTGGGTCCAGGGTCCTTTCTACCTTTCCAAGAATACATTCCAGTGTTTCTCCCCCACAAAACACAGCCTGGAGGATGGAACCCACCTTAGCCCTTCCCAGAACTCAGAACTGGAGCAGAGGATGGCCAGGATACTCCTGCCAAGCAGCAGCAGCAGCAGCAGCTATGTCCTGAGCCTCTCCTCCCACCAGACCTGTCTGAGTTCTGGGCTCCTAGCCTCCTTTCTGCTCCTTCCCAATCTGGCCATTCCACTGCCCTCCAACTCTGTGATGGTTGCCCTACTCCATTTTCTGTTTTCATAGCTCATAAGCAAAGACCCCTGAATGACAAGGAATCCCAATGTGAGCAGGATCCAGCTGAGGGACTCTAGTCTGGGCAGGTGGCTGTGCCCTTGAAAACTTCTGGCCACAGTTCTGCCTGGGCCTTCTAAGCACAACCCACCATCCGGCCTCAGTTCCTTACTGGGAAGAGCCCTGGATGTCAAGGCTATCAACCTGAGACTGGGCAGCTTCCCGGATGTTCAATCCCACAGGAAGAGTGTCCCTCCTGCCCCAGCCAGCACAAGGCCGTGACCCCACCTCTTCAGACCTTCCCCACCCACCTGCTTTCATAGGCTCCTCCCCTTCCCCCCACGAATTCCAGTCAATTCCACCATGATCACCCACTTTAACGCCTTCCTCTCTCTGACCCCAGACTCCTCCCACTGCTGTATTCTTCTCTGGAAATAGCTTTCCTTCCCCTCACCTCTATACTAGATCTGGAATGTGAAACCAAACATCACTTCTCCTGCCTCATCCCATTTGACCCACCCATGGCCTTTAGACAGGTGACTGACTACTACTTTCTCCTTTCTGAACCCCTCCTTGGTTACCCAACACCAATCCTCTCTCTGCTCCTTTCCCTCCCAGGATTCACTGCTTCACCTGCCCTATGCACATGGCCACCCCCCCCCCCCCCCCACCCCCAACCAGGTTTAACCTTCAGCCTTCTGCTTTCTTCCTCCTCCACACTTATTATCCACACCATCAGATGCCGACATCTCCCAGATCTCCACCCAAACCTCTCCCTGGCTCCAGACTCCTATGTCCAACTGCCTGCTGCAAACACCTCCAAGTCCCAGGCCCTGTTCCGTGTGCCGGGAATACATCAGAAAATAGAACAAATGAGCTCTCTGCCCTCATGGAGTTTACACTCCAGTGGGAGAAATCCACAGTGAGCAAACAAGGTAATTTCAGATACCAACAGATCCTTTAAAGAAAACCAAACAGTGATGCAGTGGGGAGTGACTGGGGGTTGTGGAGGCATGCTTCAGTTAGGGAAAATGGGGATATTTTAGCTGAGGTCTAAATAGCGAAAAAGTGTAGTGAGAAGGAAATTCCAGGTGGAGGGACTGGCAGAGGCCCAGAGGTAAGATCATGTTTGGTGGTGCGAGGGATAAACTGAAGGGCAGCAGGGCCAGACTCCAGAGGGTGCTGGAGGCCATAGGAGGAGTCTGGACTGTATTAATTGTGGGAAGGTTCTCAGCAGGGTCTGCTTTCCTTTAAAACAAACAAAAATCTTGGAGCCTATATGATAGGCACCTCCCTCCAGCCACCTTGACCCAAACCTGAAACCCTCTTGGCCCTCCAAGCGTCCCAGTCCTGTCAATTCAGCCTCCTAACTTCCCCTGGAGCCTTCCTCACTTCCCACTCCCCAGCCCCTAGCTGTGCCCCAGCCCTCCTCCTAGATCTCCCACTTCCAAGCCCCATGCCTCTCACCCACTCTCCCCATGCAGCTAGACAGATCTGCCTCTAGTACAAAAGCCAAAGCAGACCCATTATCCAGCGCTGAAGCCCTCACTGCTCTACATTGCCCTCAACATAAAATTCAAGCACCAGGCCAGCCTTTCCTGCTCTGGCTCCCCACCCCCACTCCCCTGCAAAAGTTGGTGTGCCTGCAAAGAGCCTGAGTTTCTCTTGCCTGTCCCCCTTGACATGGGGGGTTGGGGGGAGGGGGGTGGGACTCACTATGCTCAATGCTCTGCCTCACCTTTACCCACTGCCCTCTTGGCTCTGTGCTTACTGGCCCTGTCGTTCTAGGTTAAATGACTTAACATCTCTGTGCCTGTTCCCTCATCTATAAAATATAGATAATAAATAAAATAGCTGTGTGAATACAAGTTAGAATTCATTTAATCGGCCTAACAACCCTGAGGGGCAGGCTTCATTACCCCCACTCCCAGGAAGGGAAGTTGAGGCCCAGAAAGAAGTGACTTGCCCAGTCTCAGAGCTCTGCTTGCTACACCCAGGCCTCCAGACTTCCCCACCAGTACTCTCTGCACATTGCCCACACCCTGGAGAGCTGAGCATTGCTGGAACCAGAAGGCCCATCACACAGGGGCGACTGCATGGGCAGCATGTGGGTGGAGGGCGGTGCCAAAGTCTTGCTGAAAGAAACAGAATGGGCCCGGCATTTTGACACAAGGCAGCAGGAGCAGACTGCAGAGGCAGCAAGCAGCCTTGGAGATGGGATGGGGGAGGGAGAAGGGAAGATGACTGGGGAGGGAGAAGGGAAGATGACTTGGCAGGGCCCTGGGGGCACAGATGCCACCCGGGGAGGGGCACTTGAAGCTCCCTTCTCTGGCAGGGGCAGCAACTGCCCGCGAAACCTCGGTTTTGTCAGCTGTAGAATGTTGAATTCTGTTCCCCAGGGCCACCTCAGGACGTCTCAACAGGGGAGATCTCCTGCCCCCAGCAGAGGACTAGAGCTATTGGCCCTCCCCCAGCCTGCAAGCCTCCTCACTGAGGAGCAAGACCCACACACCACCCCTTCCCCGCCCCCCCCCCCCCCCCAAAGGAGCTTAAGGCTGGGTGAGGGAATCCGGCCCTTCCCTTCGCGGAGACACTTCCCTCGGTGGGCTAAACAAGGGTGGAGTTCAGCGAACACCCCACACCCCAGAGTAGCAATGAGGCTGGATGGGAGAATGGGCGACGGGGCACCAAGAGCATCCCTGGGACCCTTCCCCTTTCTCCACCTGGACTCTGGAAGATACCAGGAGACTCCACCCCCACATCCTACCCCGGCGGCGCCTGGGACCCGCCTCCAGCAATCCGGGACTCTCCGTAGTTCCCCGGAGTGGTCCTGGGAGTGGGCGTGGAGTGGGAAAAAGAGATGGGGGCTGGGGGGAGATGGGGGGGAAAGACCGCTCTCTGCCTTCAGGATTTGGGACCGTCCCCCTCCCTCCCCCCCAGCCCCTGCAGTAGGGGGCTGAACCTCCTTCTCCCGCCACCTGAATTCAGCACGGGGCCCAAACCCACCCCGCTCTCACCCAGAAGACAATGTTGAAGCCAAACAGGAAGTATTTCCCGCAGCAGCCGACCTCGGGTTCCTGGAAGTGCTGGTGCTTGCCCGGCATGGTGAGCAGTCGCCCGCCGGCCTGGGACCGGAGATGGGGCTGGCCCGGCCCTCCACGGGCCGCCCTGGGCTAGAGCCGCCCGGGGCCTAGCCCGGCGGCTGCGGCTTCATGGCCGCGGCCACACAGAGAGCCGGTCGGGTCCCGCCCGCCCCGCAGGGACCGCCCCCGGCGCCCCGACAGCCCAGCTCCCAGCCCTCTCAGTCCCCTCAAAGCCCCGCCGCCTCTAGGCCTGACTCCGCCTCCGTCCTACTCTGTGCCCTCGGAGCCCCGCCTCTAGGCCTGAGTCTGTGACCTCCGGGCTCCGCCCCAGGCAGGTTCCGCCCCAGGCAGGTTCCGCCCCAGGCAGGTTCCGCCCCAGGCAGGTTCCGCCCCAGGCAGGTTCCGCCCCAGGCAGGTTCCGCCCCAGGCAGGCTCCGCCCCTCTGCCCGACTCGGAACCCCGCCTCTAGGTCTGACTCCGCCCCGAGCGCCGGCAGCGTTCTCTTTCCCCCCCACAGCGTCCTAGGGACCTGAGAAGCTTGACGATGGCACCGCAAGTCGCAGGTACGAAACACCCTCAGTTGCTCTTACCCCACCAGGCACAGTACCAGCGCCACTTCAGTCCCCAGCCTTGCTGTTGGAACTCAGTCCTGGAGAAGAGTAACTGATGCTCTAATGAGCAGATGGGGATGGCGATATGGATCGTGTTTTTAAAACACAGGACATTTTATTACAGTGTAATCGAAGCAGACGCACTTTTCACTCAACGGAAATTAACTCTACCTACACTGGCTCAAACTCAGGCCTGATGACATCTAGGTCTTGTGAGGGCCGCGGCCTCTGCTCCCCAACACTTCAGTTTTGCCAGGGGCATATACTCGACCCCCTGGCTCAATGACCCTCTGACATTGAAACCTCGCCGACTCTTCCCATCTTACCCCTCTCCCCATACTAGATGGATCCCTGATTGGGCCCTTGGGGGGGGGGGTGTCTCACGCGAGCCCCTCAAGGCAGGACAGGAGATTAAGGTTTTGGGGGGCCCAAATCTTACTCAATTTTAGAACCCTCAAAAATAATTCTAATAATTCTAATAATTCAGAAGTGAGTGTTTATTTGGAGCAGGAACAGAAAGGGGCTTAAACTTCATCACCTTCCAGTTAATCCATCTCAAACCTAACCACCACTGTCTGTCTCATCTATCTACCCGCCTCCATTCAGCCTGACTCTGAGGCAGGCAAGGCCCAGACAGCCCTGGCCACAGCTGAGGAAAGGGCAAGTAGACACACAGGACTCTCTCAGTCCTTAGCTCACCACATGTCTGTGAGATAGTGGGGTTCTGCCTGTAAGCCTCCAACCCTTTTGATCTACAACCCCACTTCCGAGGCCCCACCCACGGCTGCTTGAGGGAAGGTACAGGATACTGGGGAGGCTCCAAGGCTATAAATCTGATGAAAGGCAATTCATAAAGGTTTAAAGTAGAGTGATTACAAAGAGGAAAGCCCATCCCCCTCCTGTCCTTGAGCTCCTGCTCTCAGAGTGTCAGTGGTCTTGGGCCTGCTCCCCCAAATCAGAAGAGTCTGGCCCTCAGGTCACCCAGCCTCTTTCTCAGGGGTGCAGAGAGAGTAAGTGCTGGATTGTAGGGTTCTCTTGCCATCTTTCCACCTTCATCTGAGCTCTCCTTTCCCCAGTGACTCACCCCCAGCCCACCCCCCAGGTGAAATAAGGAAACTCAAGGCTTTCCTCCACCTGTTCTGCATCCTCAGGATGGCTCCCTGACCACAGATCTATGCCTAGGCCCCAACTCATGTTAAGCAATGTTCATATTCACTCCAGGACAAGTGAGAACCCGGTTCTCTACCCCCTAGTCCTACCCAGCATCAGCACTGTAGCCCAGCATCCCCTTACTTACAGACAGACAGACAGACAGACAGACACACACACACACACACACACACACACACACACACAGAGTGAGAGTCTCAGGAGCAGCTGAATCACACCACAAACTTATTCTTGGCTAGGGAGTTGCTCTTGGTGGCAGTGTCTGCATGGGCCTGGTACCCAATGACGATCTTCGTGGAGAGGCCCAGGCGCTCTTTGTACACACGCCTGGGGGAGGAGTAGGAGAAGAAATTAAATAGTCAGCAGCAAGTCCTGGAGATCACCTGGGACCCTGGGTCCTTTGCCCATACGTCCTACCCTAGTTCCAGCCACCATCATTCTTGTGACGTCTTACCCATGTGGAAACCCAAAATATGACTCTTTACGCAAAAGAAAAGAGTCCTGCTGGAAACAGCTTGAAACCTGGATTCCAAACCCTCATATACATGGGTAAGGAAAAAAGAGGAGCTGACATGGAGAGTTCCAGAGGTCTCCCTCACAGGCCAAGCCACACCACCCTCAACTTCTCCCCTGGAAGAGACCCTGTGCCAGAGATATCACTCACCCAATGTGCAGCACGCCCGCCTGGTTCTCTGCCTCCCTGGTCCACACAGCAATCTTGTCTCCCTTGGTTCGGATGTTGATGACAGCCCCACACACCTCCCGGCTGTGCTCCTCAAAGCTCTCCCCAATCAGACACAGCAGCTGGGGCCAAAAGGAAGGATGGTGAGACCTCCACCTCAGTTACAGGGACTGCCCCACTGTCCTTGATGGTGCCACCACACCAGCCAGCCTCTTCTCTTGGGGACCTCCCCCGCCTTCCCTCCCCTCCCAACCTCCACTCACGGTCTCCAGCCACAGGCGGTCCAGCTCACTGTGACGCTGCTGCTTGGCAAGACTGACCAGCCAGCGGCCACCCCTCTTATTCCTGCTATCTTCCCACATGGGCTCAATGCCATCCTAAGAGGTGGAATGACAAATCAACTGCCTCCCTTTCTTCAAAGGGAAGTGGGGACCCAACCATCTTCCCAGGCGCTGCTCTGACCCCTAAATAAGCCACAGTAGGCCAAGTTCCCTCTTGCTTCCATTCCCTCTGTATGGGCAGCTTCCACCATCAGCCACTCGACCCCCCAGACCCTCCTATGAGCTCCCACAATCCCCTGATCCTCAACACTGGTCATCTTTTGTAGCCTTGTCATATATGTGTGTATGTTTGTCTCTTTTACTGAACTGAGCTCCTTGACGCAGGAGTTCAAAAGGGGGAGGGTTGATTAAGAAAGCCTCTGGGGCTACCCTAGTGTGTGGAAGACCAGACATCCCAGGCTGGGCACAGACCCCCTGGGGAAGTCTTTAAACACTGATGCCAGGGCCCCACAGTACATACCTGCTAGGTCAGCACCTCCAGGGATGGGCCTGGACACTGATGAGGAGTGTCCTCGGGAAATTCTGATGCATATGCCTAGTTCAGGAGCCAGGCCAGAAACCTGGGCTCCTTCCTGGTCCCCCTTCTCCCCTCTCCCCTTCCAGACTCATAAATGTCCTATAAGTACAGCTCTAGTCTGACACTCTACCCAAGCTTCTGTATATAGCATTTCCTCAGATTGGAAGTCCCACCTTGGCTCTGAGGAAGGCTGTCTGTGGCACCCCACCCCCAAACTCTCCATGAGGGAGGAATGCAGAAGCTGAGCTGAGGAGAATCAGCCCTCCTGTGGCCTGAGGGAGCGGGTGGGCAGAGCTTACCTTGAACAGGGCGTAGTCACAGCCAGAAGAGAGCTTACTGGCCAGCTGGATGTGACTGTACATCCTGGAGAGAGCCCCCCACCCCGCCCCAATCCAGGCTGAAAGTCCAGACTTTTTAAGGCCTGGTTCCAACCTGCCTCACCGCCCCAACTTCTTACCAGACCCCACTGTTTTCCACCCACCTTCAGGCCTCCAAGCCTTTGCTCACTCACCCTTCTCACCAACCCCTTGCCCTCTTCTATCTCTACTTACCCAAACCGTCAAATCCCACCTTCTCCCTGGAGCCTTCCCTGACCATCCAAACCCCTCAGGAGGCTTTTAGAGCCCCTGTGCCGGGGCAGGGGGTGTTTTGGGATTCACCCATGGACACTATCAAGCAGCCTAATCCTCACTTTGTGGCTGAGACCAGCTCAGAGAGGGGAAAGAACTTGTCCAGAGTCACAAAGCCAAGGAGTGGCAGAGTCAGGGTCAACTCCTGGCTCCTCCCGCCTCTCAGACTCTCTTCCAGGTGTGCAGGATGGTTTGGTGTTGATCTGGCTGTATTTCATGGACGCAACACACACAAACAAAAAAGCTTCCATGCTGCTCTGGCGTCTCAGCTCCTCCCCTGAGACTCTCTTCCCTAAGCCCCAAGAAGTTTTCAGGGGGGCCTAGATCCTAGTCCCAGTGACCCCCACCCCCAAGCAGAACCCACCAAGCCTCAACCCTCAGCAAATGCTGAGAGGTCGCAGGGAGGGCTGGAAAGTGGTGTAGGAAACAGCTCCCTGGAGGGGTAGGGTCTAGGAAGGACCCCCCTGGCTCTGGCCTCCTCTACAAGCAACAGACACTCACGCCCAAAAGTCCTCCACGGTGTCAAACTTGGTGACCAGATGCAGGTTGTCCTGCCAGGCTCGGCTGCGGTCATTCTTGAAGAACCATAGAGCCCACCTGGGGATAGGAGAGGCCAGGAGGAAGCAGCGAGCCCCTCCCAGGCCCAGAACCTGCAGCAGGTGCTGGCAGGGAAGTCCCACCCCTTCAAGTATAAATAAGGAGATGGGATTTAGGTACGGCCTCTGCACGGTGACTGGAGTCAGTGATCCTGAAAGGCTAGGACAGGATGGGGGAATTGAAGCCAGAATCTCTACTGGGTTAAGGCCAGAAGAACCAACGGGGCCCAAGTCTTAGGCTAGCTCTGACCTTTCTTGGATGAGGGAGTGGGGGCAAGAGAGCAAGGCCGGGTGCAAGGCCACAAAGCCTGCCTTACCTGTTCAGCAGCGGGTGTAACTCCAACTTGATCCTCTGGGGGCCCCCATCCTGGGCTTCCTTCCTCCTCTGGGACAGCTGATCCCCAGGGGGATTCAGAGCCCCCTCAGCCATCAGGACAGCCACTGCTGCCCCCTCTTTCTCTTCCTCTTTCTCCTCCTTCTCCTCCCAGTTTTGGATTCCACCCTCAGCCTCTCCAACCTGACCAAAGAAAGAAATCAGGGTGAGCAGCAAGCTCCAGCCCAGCCACCCCAGCCCCGTCCCTTGCTACACGAGGGGCAGGAAGGTGGACTCACAGGGCTAGCAGTAGCCATGCAGCTGCTTGGGCTTCGTCCCAGTTGGCCCCCAGCTGCGGGCTTTTAACTCACTTGTGCCACCCCACCCCCCAGAGCATGGGATGGGGAGGAGTCAGCGTGGTGTTGGGGGAGCTCAGAGGGGAAAGGGCTTGTGCTATGCCTTCCATCAGCAAGCATTTAGTGAGCACCTTCCGCATGCAGGGTGGGAGGGGGACAGTGTGACCAGACAAACCCAGCCCTCACCCATAGGGTGCTGGCCATGCGAGGGCTGGGACACATGAAGCTAAAGGTCAATATTAGGGGTCTGCCCCTAGTGCAATCACGTCTCACAGAGGACGGGCCTAGAGTTTAAAGTGGACCATTCCAGAAATGGCAGAAACAGCAGCTCTGACAGTGTTCATAGCCAGGTCAGACCTTATACACACATTGGGGTATCTGTTTGTCTCTGTTGCCATTCATTTAGCTACCAATGTCATCTGACACCCATGTTTATCTGGTCTCTGGGAACATCTGAGTTTTTTAAAATACATAATGATTTTGGGGCGCCTGGGTGGCTCAGTCAGGTTAAGCATCCGACTTCAGCTCAGGTTGTGATCTCCTGGTTCGTGAGTTTGAGCCCCGCATGGGGCTCTGCGCTGAGAGCCTGGAGCCTGCTTCAGATTCTATGTCTCCCTCTCTCTCTGCCCCTCCCCCACTCACGCTCTGTCTTTCTCTCTCTAAAAAATATTTTTAAAATGTTTTTAAATACATAATCATTTAGAAACAGGGAGACTGTATATTAAAAATCTACATTTTTGGTTACTCTTGAAAATTTGGGAAAGTCTCATGACACTGGAGCCTCCACCTCACGGATCCACAATCCAATATGCACCCCCCCCCCCCCACTGGCCCACTGCACTCCTGCTCTTCTGAGTGTTCTCAGCATTGATAGGGAAGGGGGAGGGGCAGTGCAACAGTCACATAGCCTAGGTTCAAATCCTCCCTGCCTGACTTCAGCCAAGTACCTGAACCTCAGAGTTTTCAGTTTCCCTGTCTGTAAAATAGGAATGTTAATGATATATAATTCAGAAGCTTACTGTATTAAATGATATAAAATACATAAAGCCCCTAAAACAGGGCCTGCTGCAGTGGTCAATACAAATCAGCTGAGGGCTACCTTAGGGTGCAGGAGGGAGGGGTGGGGAGGGGAAGAGGGAGGAAAAGCTCTGGCTACTCTTTCCCTGCCTTCTCAGTAGCACCCTTTTCTGCAAGGGCTGAGGCCTCCCCAAATTTCTTAAGGCTTCTCACCCTCCCCTTGGCCACTTTTAGGGTCTGAGATCTATAAAGTGACCAGTCTCTTCCCCTCTCCCACACCCAGGGAAGTCCATGACCACCTGGAGTCAATATCCGCCCAACCCCCATCTCCTAAGCTCTCATACCTGCCAGGCACGGGGGTAGGTGCTAGAAGGAGTGAGGAGCAAATAATGAGTGACCCCTGTGCTCTGCTCTATCAGGGGAGCCAGACATCAGGTCCTCTCACAAAGACCTGTGTAATCACTAACGCAGACCTCTGAAGGAAAGGAATTTGCAGATGGGGAAAGATAAAGTCCACAACCTGAACTGGGGGATTTAGAATGGCAGTTCTCAAAAAAAAAAAAAAAAAAAGAGAGAGAGAGAGAGAGAGAGAGAGAGAGTGGCGGTTCTCAAGTGCACAGATCAGAATCACCTGCAGGGTTTGTCAAACAAGCTGCTGGGCCCTACCCCCAGAATTTGATTCCTTAGCCCTGGGCTTGGACCTGAGAATTGGCATTTCTCTCTTTTTTTTAACGTTTACTTATTTTTGAGAGAGACACAGTGCAAGCGGGGGAAGGGCAGAGAGAGAGGGAGACACAGAATCTGAAGCAGGCTCCAGGCTCTGACTTGTCAGCACAGAGCCCAACACGGGCCTCCAGCTCACAAACCATGAGATCATGACCTGAGCCGAAGTCAGACACTTAACTGAATGACTCACCCAGGTGCCCCTAAGAATTGGCATTTCTTTATTTAAAAAAAATTTTTTTTTATTTTTTATTTAAAAAAAATTTTTTTTAATGTTTATTTATTTTTGAGAGAGACAGAGACAGAATGTGAGTGGGTTAGGGGCAGAGAGAGAGGGAGACACAGAAGCAGAAGCAGGCTCCAGGCTCTGAGCTGTCAGCACAGAGCCCGACATGGGGCTCGAACTCACGAGCTGTGAGATCATGACCTGAGCCAAAGTCAGACGCTCAACCGACTGAGCCACCCAGGCGCCCCTAAAAAAATTTTTTTAACGTTAATTTATTTTTGAAGGAGAGAGACAGAGTGTGAGTGGGGGAGGGGCAGAGAGGGAGACACAGAATCAGAAGAGCAGGCTCCAGGCTAGGAGCTGTCAGCATAGAGCCCGACGCGGGGCTCAAACTCACGAACCGCAAGATCATGACCTGAGCTGAAGTCGGACGCTTAACCGACTGAGCCACCCAGGTGTCCCAAGAATTGGCATTTCTAAGAAGTTCCTTGAGGATGCTGGTCAGGAATCCCATTTTGAGAACCACTAGCTTAGAGGCAGTTCATGGATGAGGTGATGTTTGAGCTGATACCTAAGGTATGAGCAAGAGTTAACTAGGTGGGTGGAGAAGGGCATGTCAGGGAGCAGCATGTGCAAAGGCCCTGGGGCAAAGGGAACATGGGACACTGGAGGAAAAAAAGGAAGACCAGTGTGGCTGATGCCTAAAGGAGAAAGGGATAGTAGGTCTTGATCTTAGGAAAGTGAAGGGCCACTGAGTGCTTCGGGTGGCTATAGATGGACTTTCCAGCAAGTTCTTTGGGCTGCTGTGTAGGAACAGACCCTGTGGTAGCAAGAGGGAGTGGAAGAAGATCTATTAGGTTGTTAATGTAATTGTCCAGGTGACAAATCTGGTGACAGGGAAGATAGAACATGATGGATTTCAGAGGTGTTTAGAGGAAGACTGGGGTGTTTGGTGATGGATAGGCTCTGGAGAGGTGAGGCACAGTGTCCCAACTACCTGCTGCTACATAATAAACCACCCCCAAATTAATGGCTTAAAACAGCAATAATCATCTATTTTGCTCACAGATCTACAATTCAGGCCATGCTCAATAGGGACAGCTCACCTCTGCTCCAAAGTGCTGTCAGTTGGAGTGGCTTACAGGCTGGGGCTGGAGTCATCTGCTCACTCAGTGGGGCAGCTGAGGCTGGCTGTCAGCTGGAACCTCAGCTGGGAGTGTTGGCTGGGACAGCTCTGTGTACCTCTCCATGTGGCCACTTGGCCTCCTCACAGCATGGTGGCTAGGTTCCCAGAAGCGGCATCCCAAGAGATGGGAAGCAGAGGCTGCCAGTTCCTTAAGGCCTGGGCCCAAAGCCTGGCACATCATGTCCGCTGTATTCTATTAGTGTCCCAGGGCCCACATTCAAAGACAGGGACATAATCCCACCTCCCAATTGGAAGAGTATCCAAGAATTTTGGACAGAGAATGCACTGGAGGAGGCCCAGGCTTGGGGAAAGATCATGAATCTAGATCTGATGGAGAAAAGGGGAGAAAGGACGCTCTTCAAGTGCCAGACATGGTCTTAGCTGCCTTAGAGTCCTGGCCTAGAGCCTGGCATGGAACGGTCCTGCCAGCCACAGTACCCCTTCCCACCATCTTCCACATTTTCCAGCATGGGGCAGCCCATGGAGTCTGGAGTTAGGTGACTAAGGAAAGACCCCAGAAGCAAACCCCCTGGTCCCATGGGGTCCTATGGGTTGAACAAGCTGGGGCTCTTGAACCCCAATCCTACCATACCGTTCCTAAAATGTCTTGAATTTGCCCATTCCTCTTACTTCCCACTGTCCCAGCTCCAGGCAAGCCCTGCCATCTCTGGCCTCGGCCACTGCCCAAATCTCTCCTAACATTCTCCTTGCTCCTACTTTCCACCTCCCTATAGAACATTCTCCACTTGCCTCAGAGGGCTCATTTTAAATATTAATCTGATCACTTAAATCCTCTGTTTAAAACCCTCCAGGACACCCAGGGTGTGATCCAAAGTCCAGGTTCTGGGCCTGCTAGTTTCTGCATGATCCAGCCTCATAGTACCTCAAGCACACTGATCCTCCAACAGGCCAGATTTGCTCCTGCCTCAGGGCCTTTGCACTGCCATGCCTCTTCCAATTTTTGTGTGACTGACTTCTCTTTGTCCTTCAGGGCTTCGCTCAAATGTCATCTTTTTTTTTTTAAGCTTTTTTTAATTTATTTTGAGAGAGATATAGAGAGCAAGCAGGGGAGGGGAAGAGAGAGAGGGAGACAGAATACCAAGCAGGCTCCATGCCCTGTCAGCACAGAGCCCGATATGGGGTTTGAACTCACAAACTATGAGATCCTGACCTGAGCCAAAATCAAGAATCGGATGCTTGACTGAACCATCCAGGCTCCCCTCAAATGTCACCTTCTTAGAGAGGTCCTCCCTGACCACCTTATCTAAAGTAGACCACTCTCCATAGCATAATTTACGGAGTTGTTAAGTCACTATGTTGTACACCTGAAACTAATTAACATTTTGTGTCAACTAGACTTCAATAAAAAATAAAGTAGACCATTCTCCCCCATGCAGTCTTTAACTCATCACTGTTTTATTTCCTTTTTAGCCCTTAGCATCACTCATTCATTCTGTCAGCTATCCGGTCAACAAATACCGACTTAGCAGTTACTTTGTGTCAGGCACTGTTTTGGGCCCTGGGGAACACAGATGTGAATGAAATTGATGGGCCCTCCTGCTTCACAAGGCCCTGGGACTAAGCCCTTGGACTTCATCACTGCTCTGTCAGCACTTGCCATTTCGTGATCTCCTCCAGTCATGGGCATCAAACGTCACATATACAATATACCCCTGGTCCTACGTGAAATCCAGAAGAACACATCCAACAGCCTGTTCACAGCTCCACCCAAGTATCTAATGTGCATCTGTCTCAGGCTTATTGTATCTAAAGTGCAATTCCTGGGGCGCCTGGGTGGCTCAGTCGGTTAAGCGTCTGACTTTGGCTCAGGTCACGATCTTGTGGTTTGTAGGCGTGAGCCGTGTGTCAGGCTCTGTGCTGACAGCTCAGAGCCTGGAGCCTGCTTCGGATTCTGTGTCTCCCTCTCTCTCTGCCCCTCCCCTGCTCATGCTCTGTCTCTCTCTCTCTCTCTGTCTCTCTCTCTCTCTCTCTCTCTCAAATAAATAAACATTAAAAAAAAAATTAAACCAAAGTGCAATTCCTGACTTTCTTCTGTCTCCTGTCCCCAGACCTGCTCCTCCTATCATCTTCTCCATCCTCCCAATTGCTCATCCAAAAATTCTGGAATGATCCTGGACTCCTCTCTTTCTAGCTCATCAGCACATCATTATGTCCAGCTCTACTTTTTTAATGTTTTTATTTATTTTTGAGAAAGAGAGAATGAGCAGAGTAAGGGCAGAAAGGGAGGGGGACAGAAGATCCAAAGTGGGCTCCCCGCAGAAAGCAGCAAGCCTCATCCAGGGCTCAAACTCACAAACCGTCACCAACCGGGAGATCATGACCTGAGCAGAAGGCGGTCACTCACCCGACTGAGCCACCCTGGTGCCCCAGCTCTACTTTAAAACATATCCAGGATCCAGCCACTTCCATCCACCTCCCGTCACCCCAGCCCAAGTGGCTGTCATCTTCCCTGTATTATGGTGATGGCATCTGAACTGGCCCCCACCCACCTTTGCCTAGGAGCAATCTGCTCCCTACACAGCAGCCGTTAAAAATGAAAGGGGTGCCTAGGTGGCTCATGGCTCAGTCAGTTAAGCGACTGACTCTTGATTTTGGCTCAGGCCATTTTCCCAGGGTTGTAGGATCGAGTTCTGCGTTGGGCTTGCGCTGAATGCAGAGCTTGCTTATGATTCTCTCTCTCTCTCCCTCCCTCTCTCTGCCCCTCTTCCCTGCTTGTGTGCTCTCTCTCTCTCTCTCTCTCTCTCAAAAAAAAAAAAAAAAAAAAAAAAGGAAAAAGATCACAGGGCTCCTCTGCTCCCAGGAGAGGGTTTGCACGGCCCCAGAATCGCCCTGCCTCCTCTCCTACTCCCTGTGCTCCAGCCGCGCCACCTCCTGGATGGTCTTTGTTCAGGGCCCACTCCTGCCTTGGGACCTTACACCAGTCCTGCCCTCAATTCCTAACTCAGGTAAGGCCTTCCCTGCCCGCTGTATGTAACCGTCCAAGCCCTTAGCTCCACGCCAGCACTTTCCATGCCCTTCCTTACTCTTCGCTTCCTGTCCCAGCACAGCACCTCCCGACACACCATATAGTTCACTTACTTATTTTACTTATCTGCCTCCTTCTACTAGAACATAAGAACCCAGGCCTCTTTCCTTCACAGCTGTGTTCTCTAGTACCTAAAGTAGGGCCTGGCTCTTAGCAAGGCCTCGGAGGTCAGAGTGAGGAGGCAGGATTGACCATTAGATGTAGCAAGGTGGACATCCCTGATTTGGACAAGAGCAACACAAACGAAAGCATCTTATTTGGCCACTAGTTCTTTTGGTGTCTGTCGCTTCCTACCAGAATGTTAAGTTTTAGAAAAGCAAGGACTTCATTGGTCTTGTTTTCTGCTGAATCTCTGGTACCCAGAACAGTACCTGGCACATGGCGGGCACTCAGGAAAAGCTGATTGAAAACAATAGATGCCAGTGGCCAGTCATAGGACTTCTCCTCTTTGGGTGTTGGTTCCAACATCTGGAAAATGGGATTGAAAATGCCTGTTCTAAAGGACTGATTTTAGGGATTGATGATATAATGCCTGGGACACGGTAGGTGTTCAATAAATATCACATTCCTCTCTCTGTTTCCAGCCCCCACCGGCCTGCCTCTCCCCCCACTCCCCACCCTGAGGCCTCTGGACAGCCGGAATGTTGATGAATGTTTAATCGCCCCGTCAGGCACCACACACAGTGTTGTAAAGGCCCATCTGGATTTTCGCAAAACCCAGGAAGGGCTGGGATCACCAGGAGCCTCATGATCCTCTTAAGAGGATGCTTTCTGCTCCAGCTGCTCCAGCTGTTCCAGTGAGGATTTTCTCCCAGCCCTACCCTCCCCCAAGCTTCAAAAACCATTCTCCTTAGCATATTCTCAGGAAGAGGAGAGGGAAGAGAGGAATGGAGAGACCCATTTTCCTGGGGGAGAGAGAATGGAAACGAGGAGGGGGGGGGGGTCCCTGAGAACTCACATGTTTAGGGCCTGGCCAGAGAGAGGCCCAGGGGCCTGCCCTAAAGGGGGAAGGGGGAGCATGTGGGCTGCAGTGTGATACAGGGTGAAGTATCCGTTGTGCTGGAAAGTGGCGGCCCAGTAAGTATGCTCCGTCTTCTGGAGATAGTACACGTAGAAGGAGACCAAAAAAAAAAAAAAAAAAAAAAAAAAAAGTAGCAGATGTTAACACCTGGTGAATCTAGATGAAGAATATTTGGGTATTGATTTTATTAACATTGCAATTTTTCTGAAGACTTTATTCACTGTACTATGCTTGCAACTTTTCTCTAGGTTTGAAGTTTTTCCAAATAAAAACAGTTGGGGGCAAAGAGAAATAGTGACAAAGATGCTAGTGGCCCACTCAGTGACCATTGTCCCCTTGTCATACTTTGGCTCTGGGAAGTCGTATGCCTGGCTAGATGACCACAATTTTCCAGCCTCCCTACAGCTAGGCATAGCCAAGAGACATGCAGAAGTTGTTAGCTTCCAAAAATTCCTCGTGAGAGAGACAACTGGCAGGTGTTCTTTTACCCTACTTCCCCTCCTCCTGCTTTCTGCATAGATATGATGGCTGGAGCTGCGGCAGCCATCTTGGACCATGAGATGACCTTGAAGGTAGAATCCATGTACTAAGAATGGTGGAGCAGGAAGAAAGGAGTCTAGTTCCTGATGAATCTGGACTTTTCCACCTGCTGGATCCTCTGCCAAGAATGCTCACCATCACTTACTTGTAGGGTCCTTCTCATCTTTCAAAACCTAGCCAGAATGTCACTTTCTCCTGGAGGCTTTCTGTAGGTGCCCCTTCCTTCCTGGGCTCCCGTAGCCCCTGTGCTGCTGTTAAAGTCCCTGATAGCCACTTGCTGTGAATCCGAGGACTCGTTGCTACTCATCGCTTTGGCCCCTCGGTAGCATTTAACCAGCTCTCCTCTAATCCTCTTGGTATCCCTACTACCACTCCTTCCAGTTTCTCCTCTTCCCCGTGCTGCTCCATCTCAGTCTGTTAGCCAGGTCCCCTGCCCCTGGCCACACAGGAAGTTTGCAGTGCCTCAGGATTCTGTTCTGGACTCTCTCCTTTTTACTCTCCAGGTTCTCCTGTGCAACTGCACCCTCCCCATGGCTCCAGCCACCACTTCTGTGCTAATGACCCCAAATCCAGCGGTGTGCTAGGCTGGCTTAGACCAGCTTATGAGAGCAGTTATTAAATCTTCAGGAATTTCTGAGCCAGGTGTAAAGTCATCATTTAAAAATTAAATTCTATAAACTTATGGTTATATAAAAATTATGTTTAAAACATAATAAACACTCGGGATGCCTGGGTGGCTCAGTCGGTTGAGCATCCGACTTCAGCTCAGGTCACGATCCCACAGCTTGTGAGGCCAAGCCCCGCGTCAGACTCTGTGCTGACATCTCGGAGCCTGGGGCCTGCTTCAGATTCTGTGCCTCCCTCTCTCTCTGCCCCAACCCACTCGCATTCTGTCTCTGTCTCTCTCAAAAATAGATAAACATTAAAAATGATAATAAAACATAATGGACACTCAAAACAGAACTTTCTAATTATTTTACTATTTTCCATTTTCTCTTTTCCATTTACTATTTTCTATTTTCTTAAGATTATTTTTACCTATTTTGTCTGTATGGTGAAAATACCGTAAAAGGCCATACTATGGCCCATCTCTTCCCAATTCTCTGCTCTGTGACACTGAAATCAATCATGGTGGGGGGGGGGGTGGGATTTACCCCATGGATGTGGGCAACCTCTACAAACCAAGGTACTTCTCTGCTTAGAAAGGCATGTGTTAAAGATTTCCTAGTACACCATGGCCCAGATCTATATGTGGAGCCAGCCCTGGGTGACTTCCTGAGCTCCAGGCTCAGACATCCTACTGTCTGCCAAACACCTCCTCTAGTTCATCTGTCAAGCACCACACAGTCAGCCCCAATCATGCCCCAAAGAAGCTCCCCATCACCCCCACCCCCGAGGCTGCCCCATCTCCTCAATGCCTGTTTCATTTTGCAATAGCATCTCTCACCTGCTGTCCTGGGAACCTTCCCCGACTCATCCCTCTCCCTCTTCCCCAACACCTCAGTTACCTCCTGAATAATACCCAACTGTCCCTCCAGCCTTCCTCCAGCCTCCCTTCAGCTTCCATAGTTCGGGCTCCATCATCCCTCCTGTGGATTCTGCCCCAGCTATCTTGTGATCTTGCTGTGTCCTCTATCCAACCCACCTCTATTTAGTCCCACAAAACGCAAATCGCATTTTGGTCTCTCTTGTGCTTAAAATCCTCAGTGACTTCCCAGTTCCTACAGTTGGAAGTACAGATACCCTTCACGTGGTCTTTCTCTCTTCCTCCTGTCCCTCCTGCTTGGTCCTTCTTCATCACCGATTCTGACATTCAGGGGCTCTTAGTCAAGAGTCGCAAAAATTGCTTCTGGCTAATTTACGTAGATAAGGATTTTATTATCCGACACTGGAGAGCTCAGAAACTCTCCAGGAAGGCCAGAGAGTCCCCCTTCAAGACCACACTGCCTG
Source organism: Panthera uncia (assembly GCF_023721935.1). NCBI lineage: Eukaryota > Metazoa > Chordata > Mammalia > Carnivora > Felidae > Panthera > Panthera uncia. Next base: position 88,373,300 of record NW_026057577.1, read on the forward strand.
GAATAACGCCCCAAATTGCACCGCCAAGCAGACCCCCTGCCGCTACAGCCCCCGCGGATAAGGCAGCTTTTCCTGTTGGTGCTGGACACTCCCAGAAGCAGTGTCACCGCTGCCTGTGGTCCCTGGTAGGAGCTGCTACCACCAATATCACCTGCCCTCACCAGAGCAGACTGCCCTCCTTCCCTGATTCTTCGGGTTGCAAGTCTGGGACTGGCCTGTCTGGGGTTGAAGTCACAGGTCTTGGCTGCAAGAAAGGCTAAGAAAAAACCTTCACCTCCTAGAGGGGGAGATGGACCCTGGCTCATAAGGTGGGAGATTCCCCCCAATATAGGAAGGGGAGAGTGTCAATGCTGAGGGCTCAAAAATAATGACAAATGTCCCTTATGCTAGCTTTTAATATTATACAAGTAAAATACTATTCAAAGTAAAATAACCAAGCAGCATAAGAAGGAAGGTGATAAAATGGAAAACTTTCTCTCCCTGAGTGTTCTCAGCCCCACTTGCCAGGGGCAACTACTGTGAACAGTGTTTTGGAGGTCCTTGCTGGTGTGGTCCTTATATATCTAGATATAAGTAAATGTGTACATATTTGTATATAAGGGGTCTGTATATAACTATGTGTATGTATGTATCAAAATTGACTAGTTCCATATATGACGGTTTAGCACATCAAGCTGTCACTTTACACTATTTCTTGCTATACTCCATGTCAGTACACATGGGTCCTGCTCATCCTTTGTAACAGCAACATAGCATTTCACTGGGTGGATGTAACACACTTCCCTAGCCAGTCCTCTATGGAGGGACACAGATTATTTCCAGTGCTGCAGTGAACATCCTTGCACAAATGTCTTGCATGTTTGTGTGAGTAAATCCAAGGAATAAATTCCTGGAAGGGGAACTGTTGGCTCAAAAGGAGCATGCATTTATGTTTTTGGTAAACATTGCCAAACTGCCTTCCAAAAAGCATGCACCAATTTGCAGCTCTAGCAGTGGCCTATGAACACTTTATTCCAGGCCCTGCACAGTCTGGCTGCCTCCTCACCTCATCACCTGTCACTTATACACCCTGCATTTCCAGCCACAGTGCCTTTGCCCATGCTATGTCCACAGCCTAAAATACCCTTCCTGCCTGTCTTCCAGGTAAAAATCTTGCCTCTCCCAGGAGACCTATCACAGATGTCACCTCCTCTGTGTAGATTTCCCTGACTCCCCTAAGCTGCCAGAGTTCCCTTCCTCTAGGATACCATAGCTTCTTGGGCATAATTATGTCATAGCTCCAACTGAGGGCCTATGTGTGCCTGGCATTCTATGGCCATTTGACAATCACCACCATAACACACACACACACACACACACACACACACACACACACACACACACA
>NW_026057577.1:88374693-88378082 GCF_023721935.1 Panthera uncia
ACACACACACACACACACACACACACACACACACACACACACACACAAAGTGGTCTAGTCCACCTCGTCATTCCTTCCTGGTTCTCCAGCTGCACTTCCTTTTATCTATTCCCAAGCACTGTCCTGTCTCAGTGCCTTTGCACTTGCCAATTCCCTCTCTGGATCTTGTCCATGTTGGCCTTGGTCCCTCTCTGGGGTCTCTGCTCCCATTGGCCTCCTCACAGAGGTCTTCCCTGGACGCTCTGTCCCAAGCCCCCCTCTAGTCATTCTGTTACATCAGCCGTTATCTTCATAACATCCTCACAAGCTGAAACAATCTTCTTAGGTGTAAATGTTGACATGTTTGTTTTCTGTCCTGTGTCCCATTTCTGCACACACACAAACACATCATTGTAAGCTCCCCAAGGACAGGGACCTTGTTTTCCTTTTCCACTGTCTCCATTGCCTCAAACTTACCTGGCACCTGTCTAAATTCTCAATCAACCTTCGTTGAGCGAATCATCCATCATCCACTATTTTACAGAAAAAGAAACTGGCGTTCAGAAAGAAGAGCTGAGTAGCCCAAGGTCCCACAGTTAATAAAAGCACAGCTGAGATTCGAACCCCTTGAATCCCAAGGGCAACTGCATCCAGCTTTTTTTTTTTTTTTTTTTTTTTTTCCCCTACTCTTGGCACTCTGCATTGTCTCCGCCGCCAGACTCGGCTCCTGGGGTCGGGACGCGAGTCTGACTCCCAAGGGTCCCCAGAGGCGCGTCGGAGGCCGCCCCCGGAGGCCAGCGGGCTCCGCGGAGATGTCACCCTCCCCGCCCCCTGTCAGTCAGGCTGAGGGGGCGGCGCGGCCGCCAGAGGGGGCGCTGAGCTCAGAGCTGCCGCAGCGCCCGAGCGGGAGCCGGAGCCCGAGCGTGAGAGCAGCAGGGCGCAAGGCGCGATCCGTGGCTGGCGACGCACCCAAGGCCAGGGCACTGCTGCGCCCCGGCTCAGGGCCCGCGCCCCGCCTGCTGCCGACGGACCTGGGCGCCTAGCGAGGCCCCGATTCCCCATCCGCCCCGAGCCCACCCCAGCCCGGCCTAGCCGAGCCCCAGCGTCCGCCGGCCGCAGCCGCAGCCGCTGCTCCATCCCAAGCCCGGGCTCAGCTTCCAGGTGAGGCGGCCGCGCTCCTGACGCCCGGGTTGGGGAAGGGCTGCGGATGGAGAGGGGACTGAGCGGGATGGGGAAGGGGCTGGGAGCAGAGTTGGGGAACCCGCTGGAGAACGGGGAGACGGCTCCGCTAGGTGCGTGTCAGTGTGCGCCCTGGGGTATGTGTGACTGCTGCTCTGTGTCTGCAACTGCCTGGGTGGCCTTGTGGACGTGCGCCCGTGCCCGTGTTCGTGTGTCAGGGTGTCCGTGCGCGTTTGAACGTCTGCGTATCCTGTATGTGCACGTGAGCGTGTCGGTGGAGAATGTTTGTGTGTATGGTCGTGTGACTCTGTCGTGTGTGTACGTACAGGCAGGCGCTAGGGCTGCGCGCCGAGCCCAGCACCCCGGTTCCTCGGGGCTGCAGGTTGCAGGGCCCCGGATAACCGAGGCAGTGGATCCTCCCGCGTCCCTGGGTTTCAAGGACGCTAGGACTCGTCGCGGCCCTGTGGCCTCACGCTGGGCAGGGGGTAAGACGGGAGGGGGCTCCCGGTCCAGAAGAGCGCTGGGGTCTCAGGAGGGAGGGGAGGGGACCCGGCGTCCAAGGGGAAGGGCTGGGGTGAGGGTGCGTGGCCAGCGCACCCGTGCCCGTGTGTTCGCCCTCCCCAGGCCGCCAGGATGGACGTGTTCATGAAGGGCCTGTCCATGGCCAAGGAGGGCGTCGTGGCCGCCGCTGAGAAAACCAAGCAGGGGGTCACCGAGGCCGCGGAGAAGACTAAGGAGGGCGTCCTCTACGTCGGTGGGCAAGGGGCAGGGCTTTGGGGCTACCGGTTCCGGTCCTTGGAGGGAGTGTGGCTGGGGTCCTTAGAGGGAGGGTGTGGGGGGGGGAGGGGTCTGGGCAGGAGAATATGAGTCAGCAGATGGGGCCGGGTCAGCAGGGGTCACCAAGGACACAGCCAGCTGAAGGAAGCCTGGGTCAGTGATGACACCTATGGGGAGGGGGGAATGGGGGAAGAGTTGGTGAGGGTGGGGTTCAGCTGAATGGCCAGGGACCCATGTATTGGTCAAAGCAGGTAGCCTTTTATTTTCCCCCTGGTTCTTCACATGATTAATAGTTACCTGGAGTTGGAGTTGAGCCCTTACTCTCTGCCAAGTATTGTGTCAAGTGCCATAATGCCCATTACCTCACTTTTTGCTCCCGGCCCATTCCACAGAGGTCTAACTATGGTGCTCAAGGTCACACAGCTGCTGAAACCTGAAGCTGGAGTTCGAGCCAAGTTTTATAAACTCCAAAGCCCCTCTCCTTGCAGGCCCTCCCTCCTGGGGCTCCCTGTTCACCCTCCTCTCCAGCTACTTCCATCTCTGACTTGCTCTGAGGGTCTTCCTGCCTGCCAATGCCTGTGGTTGCACCATTGCCCTCTCTCTGGGTCCATCCTCCTAGCAGCTTCCAGCTGTGTCAGGAGAAAGACCAAGTGGTTAAAATCTCTCACCCCAAGGGTGAGAGGAGAGGGAGCCCCCAGGGTCATCGGCATAAGGGGATGCAGGGCCCCAAACTGACAATTACTGAATTTATATGGTGGTTCAGGGCTTACTAGTGTGTAGTAGGCAGAATTACCCTTCATGTGTGTTGAAGAGGGCTGGTTAATTCGCCCAGGTTTGTGGCAGATTTGGGATTGTGGCGATGTGCAAAATGTTTGTTGACTTCTTGCTATCTATGTACTAGGAGCTGCTGACTTTCCGGATAGCGATACAGATCATTCCCATAGTGGCATGTGACATCAAGTGGCTGGGATGGGGACCACTTCAGTAGGGGAACCCAAGGAGGTGGCATTTGAGCTGAACCCCAAAGAATAAGGAGCTGGGTGGGGGAGGGGAGTGGAGGAAGCAGAAAAGGACTGAAGGAGACAAGCCTGGAGAGCAGAGGGCAGGAAGCAATGGTAGGGGATGAGATCAGAAAAATGGGCAAGAGCCAATTCATGAGAGAGCCCTTGTGGGCCAGGGCAAGGGATTATTACAACTGCCACGAGAGATGGTAAGCTAGGGACAGACATGATCTGATTTCAGCGTAGAAAGGTTCCTCAGGCTTTTGGGGAGAGACCAAATGCAGGGAGGCCTGCTGGGAGCTGGTATAGCTGAAGCTAGGGCACAGGTGATGGAGACAAGGCAGGGGCTTGAGCCCACACCTGCCAGGCCCCAGCTTTGGCCTCCCCCCTGCCTCCCCCCTGCCTCCCCCCTGCCTCCCCCCTGCCTCCCCCCTGCCTCCCCCCTGCCTCCCC
>NW_026057577.1:88378092-88399365 GCF_023721935.1 Panthera uncia
CCCCCTGCCTCCCCCCTGCCTCCCCCCTGCCTCCCCCCTGCCTCCCCTTACCCAGCCCTTTCACTTCTATATGGATCCCTGGCTCCCTGACACAGTCTCCCTGCTAACAGACTCAAAGCACCCCCTTCCCCTTAGTTTGGCACCTCCTACTCCTCCCCCTGCCCAGGAACGCCTGACGGCCCCCTGTTCCTACACATTAAAACCTCAGCTTCCTATAGCCGCAGTTCATGGTCCCACCTCAGTCTGTATTTCCATCTCTGCAGATGCACAGACAGCATTGATGTGCTCTGTGCAGGTCCAGAAAGCACACCTCATCGTACCTGTCCGCATGGTTTCTGGTGCCTGAGATACCCTCCCCCACCCCCGCCCCCACCCCCACCCCCACCCCCAGTCTCCTTTCTGCATATCTGTCTGTTCCCCATTTGTCAAGGCACAGACAGTGCTCTCTCCCCCCTTCACGTACCCTTGGAGGCTAGAAGTCCCCTCCCCACTACATGAGTTCCAGGACACCAAATCTGCCCTTCTCTTATCCCCATCCGACAGTGAGCCATTGGCCTGGGGCGGGGCACAGAGCAGGTGCCAACAAATGTTTGTGGGAGGAATGATTGTGTACAAGCAGCCCGCCCCCTGCTGTCTCGGTCTGGCTGACCTTAGCCCGGAGGATCCTGCCTTCCCATGCTGCCCTCTCCTCCTTCCACCAGCCTCGGCCCTACTAGACACCCATTTACCTATTCTGGGGTCTGCCAGCTGTTGCCTGCACTGCCAGATCCTCAGTATAGCAGACTCCCCACTTCCCTGAGGGCTCCTGCCCCCCACGTCAGATCACGCCATCTTGCCTTTCCCAGCAGCTACCCTCCCAAGAAGGCCTAGCCAATGCCATGGGTGTCAGTCCCCCTGACACCCATCGTGCACCTGAGACCCCTCACTTCAGCCAGAAGGAGAAATTCGCACCCCAGTTAGGAGAAGAGTTTTAGTTGGAATGGAGTGGGAGCTGGCGGGGGTGAGTGTCCATAGGTGAGGTGTGGGCAGTCAGGCCTCAAGGACACCAGAGGAACCTTTCCAAATACGAACCTCCCAGCTCCAGCCCCACCCCACCCCCACCCCCACCTGCTCACCCTGGTCGGATAGTTAAATGAAACCGGGGAAGTAGAGTGCTGGCTCTCAGGCGGCCTTCCCCAGAGGGGTGCGGGTATCATTTCAGGTGGAGAAGGGGCAGACTGTGGGGGAGAACTCGCAGTCCTCAGGGAGCAGGTGTGGAGGGTTCAGTGCAGTGATGAGGGATGTACCTGTGGGATTTGGGGGCCCAAAGAGGCGGTGATGAGGCCAGGATGCCCACTGTTGTCTGGATCCCTCTGCCCACTCTGTAAACCCCGTGCTTGCCAGAGTGTCTGTTCCCTCAGCTCGGAGTCCTTATGTGTGCTCCTTTTTGTCCCTGCAGGAAGCAAGACTCGAGAGGGGGTGGTACAAGGAGTGGCCTCAGGTACCAGCCCAGCCCTGGCACAGCCCCCTCCCCACACCTCGGGCCTGGGATCTGACTGGGATCTGGAGGTGGGGGGCTGGCGGTGGAAAAGGGTACCCCCAAAGATTCCTGAGAGTGTGCTCCATGAGGGAGGCAAGCCCTGGGACACCACGAGGGACAGATGCATCTATGTCTGCTTTACCTTGGCCCCCAATCGCCTTCTCAAATCCTATACCTGCTCCAGTGGCTGAAAAAACCAAGGAGCAGGCGTCACATCTTGGAGGAGCCGTGTTCTCTGGGGCTGGGAACATTGCAGCAGCCACAGGCCTGGTGAAGAAGGAGGAATTTCCCACTGATCTGAAGGTGAGCTTTCCTCTCGCCTTGCACACGCATGCACACACACACACACACACACACACACACACGCCAGGCAGGCACACCTGTATGGGTGCCACACCTTGTCTCACGTTCTGCAGGGCCCTGCTAGACTCAGCTCAGAATGAGTCTGCATGAAGTTGTGTATGGGTGTTGTGCTTCCTGTGACAGTGACCCAGATCTGATTGTATACATGTATCCTGCTTGTGAGCATGACCTCGACCACTTAGGGCCACGTCTGTGTGTCACTGATTGTTCATTCATTTCTTGTCATTCAATAAGTATCCATGCCAGAGAGGAATTATTCTAGGGGTTGCCACAGTGAATATGTTCATGGACCTGACACTGTAGTGGGAGAAGATAGACAGTAAAAAGCCAACCAATAAACAAGATGGTTTCAGACAGGGATAAGTGCTATGAAGAAAAGACAAAGGTGATGCAATAGAGAGTCAAGCGGTAAGGGGACTGCTTTAGTTGGGAGGGCTGCTCTGACAAGGTGACATTTGAGCTGACACCCAAGGGATGGGGCAAGCCATGCGAGAATTGTATTTCAGGCAGTAGGGACAGCATGTGCAAAGGCCCTGAGGCAGGCATGAGCAAGTGTTGGCCATGGAGGAGGGGCGAAATATGCATCACATATTTGTGCAGGCATGTTCCTCCAGGGGGAAGTGACAGTGGCTGTCCACGTGCGCATGAAGGCAAATACTTTCATTAGAATACACTACAGCGTAAAAGCTGTGATCTCTGAAGCGCGGCAGAGTTGGATTTGAATCCCAACTCCACTGCATCCTGACTGTGTGACCCTGGGCAGATCCCATCACATCTCTGAGCCTGATTCTTTGGCTTTAAGACAGAAGATGAATACAATAGGGCTCTAACATAGATTAGGGATAATACATATTGGAGGTTCTCAAAACTTATGTGCGCATCAGAATCTTCAGGAGGTCAGGTTAAAAGGCAGACTGTTGGCCACATCCCTAGAATTTCTGACTCTGTAGGTCTGAGATGGGACCCGAGAGTTTGCATTTCTAACAGGTACCCAGGTGATGCTGATGCCGCAGGTTCAAGGACCACACTTTGAGAACCACTGAGGTAAAGAGCCTGACTTGCATTCAGTGAGTGCTTAGTAAAAGATGGCAGCCCTGCCATCGTATGAGTGATCCATACCTGCCCCCAGGGGCGCACATGACCACAGGTGTGCATGGGAGTGCACCACCGCGACAGTGCACTCTGTGGTCCTATATGTCTGCCAGACATTCCTCCTGTGAGGTGCTCCGTGTCTGTCCACATACAAGTGCAGACCGCCTTCGTGGGCGTGAGGGTCTCTTCAACTTTTGGTTTGGGAGATAAGGTACATTCTGCATGAGTGTATCCACTGGGCTCCGGGAGGAGACCCCACACCACACTTCACTGCAGACATTTTACACAACTGGTCCTTTCCCCTGTTGGAAGTCTGGGACTTGACTCAGAAGTTCTGGTTCAAGTCCTGCCTATGCATTTTACCAGCTGTGTGACTTCCCGTTTCTTATCATTATTTCCAGGGACCGCTCCCATTCATTGATGTCTTGTACGGGCAGGCAGTGTTCTAGACACGTTACATGGAGTAACTCCACAACTAGCTCACTTTATAGATGAAGGAACTGAAGCCCAGAGAGGTGAAGTGACTTGCCCAAGATCCCAGTTCCTGCCTGTCTCTCTAAGAAGGTGGTTGGGAGGATAAGCTCAGGTTACATCACCGGAGTAGCTTGGTGCCCCACAAGGCCGGCCCCTGTGCTGGGAGCTGGGGTGCTGAGAAATCCAGGTCTGAGTCTGAGTTGTCAGCCTCAAGGCTGTTTGTGAGAGGCCTTTGCACAGAACCATTTCTCTCAGGCCTCCTTCCTCCTACCAGCACTTGTGATACCTCTGCTCTAAGGGGGCTCAAGATCGTGGATTTCCTCTTTAAACAACAGCCCTTTGGGGTTACCGGGCATGGGGAACCCGTGCAAGTCCAGGATGCACATTTCTGAGTGTCTCCACTTCCCAGCCTGCTCGTGTGCATTATCGTGGGACCCTCCCCACATTCCTACTCTCATTTCCCATCCAAAGCAGCTGAGTTCACGGTGAAGTGACTTAACCTGATGCCAAATAGCTAGTGAGTGGCCAGGCTGGGATGTTTTTTAAGTAAACATTTTACTGAGGTACAACGTACACGCAGAAACCACACGACCCCATGAAATTTTCATAGAGGGAACCCCCCCCATGTAACCAGCACCCACAGCAAGACACAGATCATCAGCCCCTCAGAAGCCTGCCTTAGACCTCCTTCCAGTCCCAAACCCCCCAGGCCCAGGCTAGGGTAAGATGAGTGAGGTGTCTGGGGCACAAAATTTGAAGGGGACACTCATTCTCGGGTCTCATTTGCATGGCCTTGAGAGTGAGTACCTTCTTAACATTTGTACCCTTATTCACCTCGCCTTTGTCCTGGCCCTGCCTCCCTCTCCAAGGGTAATTGCTTCTTGACTTCTGACACCACGAATGAGTTGGGTATTTTTCCACTTCATACAAATGTTATCATCAAGTACATGCTCTTCTGTACGTAGCTTCTTTCACTCAACACTGTGAGATTCAGCCATGTGTGGCATGCATTGTCATTCTTCATTCTTGTTGCACATCAACTATCGTGTGATTAGCCATAGTGCACACCTCCATTCTACTGATGTTGGACATTTGGGTCGTTTCCAAATGATGTGCTCAAGCTATTTGTTTTTAAAAAAGGTTTAAAGTTTATTTATTTGAGAGAGCAAGAAAGAGAGGGAGCAGGGAAGGAACAGAGAGAGACAGAGAGAATCCCAAGCAGGGCTCCTCACTGTCAGCAGGGAGCCTGATGCAGGGCTTAAACTCACGAACTGCAAGATCATGACCTGAGTCAAAATCAAGAGTCAGACACTTAACCAACTGAGCCACCCAGGTGCCCCACAAGCTGGGATTTTTAATACTGGGTGACTCTGAGCAAACTAATTTTTCCCCACCTCCCTCTTGGTGTACCCCATCTGTACACTGGGGGAAATGAGCCAGGTCAGGAGCTATAAACTCATGTGCCCACAGGGCCCACCTACACTGGCAATGTGAAAGAACTAAAGCTACCTGGATAGGGGTAAGGCAACTAGACCACAGAGGTGGTCAGGCAGGCCTTCTCAGTGCCAGCCCCCCAGGCTCCCAAGATTCTTACCTCTGCCCAGTAGGGAGGGACCGTGGTTATATGTGGAAAATGGGGAGGTGGTATACCCCCTACCTACAGATTCCCCCAGGGGTCCAGGAGTGTGCCAGCCCATATGTGGCCTTGTGCAGCCGTGCACGCACCCCAGGTTATTGTGTGCGCTGTGGGCAGCTAGCTCAGTCTTGTGTTTGTGCACATACATGTGCTCACCTGCAGGTGGCTGGCCGTGTGTCTGGCAACCCCCTACTTGTGTGCCTGCTGGTCTGCACCCATCTGGGCAGCAGATGCAGGGGGGAGGGGAGAGTCTTAGCTCACACATCCAAGCAACACCATGAGCTGTTGCTTCCAGCTTATCTTAAAATAGCAACCGCTGAAGAAATCAGGCCACACAGGACCCTGGGGGAGGGATGGGTGGAAGGTGGCAAGGGAATGGCTCAGAGCTCCTGCCCAGCCCTGTCTCAGAGCTTCCATCTCCCTCCAGCCCAGAGGAGCCTCCAGGGTTGTCTCTGGGGTCCTGATGCCCAGCAGAGGCTGACACAAGGCAGGCAGGGATAAATGGGTGATTGAGCGTGCTCTCTCCCCATCCCATCCATCCAAGTGATGGAAGCGCAGGTGGCTACCAGGTACTGAGGGGACGGATATGGAGAGCCTTGTTTCCCCTTTCCACTCCCAGCTTCGTTGTGATCTGGGGTGATTTCACCCCTCACACCTTCACTCCACTTCTGAGGCACTCCAAATAAACAATTTAGTGAGAAATTCTGGTTGTACTGCCAACAAAGCCCAGCCTTCCCCCAATCAGCCAAAAGCTTCCCAGGGTACAAATTTCAGGAGCATCTCCAGCTGCCCTCATGGCTCTGTCCCTTCTCTGCCTGCAGCCAGAGGAAGTGGCCCAGGAAGCTGCTGAGGAACCACTGATCGAGCCCCTGATGGAGCCAGAAGGGGAGAGTTATGAGGAACCACCCCAGGTGAGGGGTGGCAGGGCTGGGTGGGGCTTTGGGCATCCTAGAAGATTGCCACCATCCCCAGCTAGGGTGGGAGGACCCTGGTAGGGTAGGGTTGGGCCAGGGAACTTCATACCCCCTTTTCTAGAACCAGGCCTTAGGAGGTGGCAACAGAGAGGGAGGACAGATGGCGCCTAGCACTGGGCCCCAGGCACCCCTGCCCTGGAAAGTCCCAGCTTCCAGGTTTCTCCCCTGCCCAGGGAGAGGGGCGTGCACTGTTCCTCCTTGAAGGGGAGGAGTCTCAGGGCCAGAGCCTGGCCACTTGGTCTCCAACCACTTCCTCTTTTGCTCTTCCCCACTCCATCCCCCATCCCTCTACTGCAGGAGGAGTATCAGGAGTATGAGCCAGAGGCGTAGGGGCCCAGGACGGCCCCCCACCAGCAGCACAATTTCCTCCCTGTCCCCTGCCCCACCCCCCCAGAGCCAGGGCTGTCCTTCTACCCCTTCCCCCCAAACACGAGATCTTCCTTTGCTCCGAGGGGCTCCCTTGGAGCCTGTGTTGGTGTCTGTCCATCTGTCTGTCCTACCCGCCCGCGTCCAATCCTGGGGCGCGGACAGGGCCGGGGCTGTTGCCCCCACGTATGTTGCCCTCCTCCCCACCGCATCCCGTCCAACGTCTGCGCGGGTGTAGCATGTTCTATGTATTTTTAAACGAAGATCAGAAAGCGACGGCTCCCTCCACACATCCCTGACAGAGACTCTCCGAGGGCCCCCCCGGGCAGCCCAGAGCCCCCCACCCAACTCCCACAACGATCCCAAGAACGTGTTTTTTTTGTTTTGTTTTGTTTTGTTTTGTTTTTTTAAACCAAAACCAGGAGCCAGGCTGTGCCATGCCCCCTCCCTCAGCCGGCCCAGTCCGAACGCGGGCGTCGTGTGTCGTGATTGTGGCATGGAGAGTCCCCCACCCCCCGTGTGAGCGTGTCCTGGGTGGGCGGGCCCGGGCGCCTCCCCCCTTCGCGTGTCCACGAATAAAGCCAATCTGTCTGTAGCCGCCGCCGCATGGGCAAAGGCAGGGTTGGGAGGTGGGTGGGGGTTGGGAGGTGGGTGGGGGCAGACTACAGGTCTGGCACCCTCAGCCCAGGTACAAGACTGACCACCTCGGGCCTCAGTTTCTCCATCTCCTATCTTCCCCTGGGATGACCTGGAGGGAGAGGGTCTACGCAGGCTGGGAACTGCTGTTGGCTAGGAGTGAAGGTGGCCTCAGGCGCCACCTGCTGGACCGTAAAGCTCCTGCTGGGGTGCAAGGCCAAGGGAAGGAAGCTGAGCCTCACTCAGCAAGGCAGGGTGGACGGGCTCACACCTCTCTGCACACTCAGAGTAGGGACGCGGGTGATAACGCACGCGCAGACATGTGTACGGGTATCCTGGTCCTTGCGCGCCAGCCCGAGTGTACGCACCTTAGCAGGCGCGCACGAGCAGACACGCGTGCACACACACTGATCGGCACGTGCAGACTCGCGCGCGCACTCAGTCACACGCGCGCCGCAGAGGAGCCCTCGGAAACCAGCAGCGCGGGCACTGAAAGACCCCGCTTGGGCGGGAGCAGAGCGTTTACAGGTGCATCCCGCAGCGCACACCTGACTAACACAGAAAAACCCACCCAAGGGTAAGGGGAATGGCAGTTGCCCCAGAAGGAGGCAGAGCTCGGGCAACCGATGTTCTATCCCTCCCGGAAAGGCGTCTGAAGGTTTTCGGCTTCGGCTGAGGTGGGCGAAGGTACGCAGAAAGCTGGGAGGCCGGCCAGGAGCCCTGAGAGGATCAGGATCGGCACTAGAGGGCCCCCAACACCGTCTAGGTGTGGGGAAGAAGGGGGCGGAGACGCCGCGGTGAGGCGCAAAGGCTCCGCCTCCGGCAGGGGAAGGCGCTGTTCTGATTGGCATAGAAGCGCCAGCTGAGGCTCCGCCCCCACCGGTGCAGCGCTGCGGCCTCTTTTGCCGCAGTGGCTCTCTAAACCTGGCTGGAACGGAGGCCCCGCCCCCGCCCTTGCGGAAGCGCCGCTTTGCTTTGCCGCAGGGGCCCCTAACCTGGTCTGCGCAAGACGTCACCCCCTTTTCTCCCGGATGCGACCTCCTTTCCGACTTTAGCCCTGCCTCGCCCTTTAGACCCCGGGGCTGGTAGGAGCTTGCTCTATTTAATCAGCTCCTAGGTGTTAGCGCTTCGTCTTTCCCTGAGTCGTTGGGGCCTGGAGATGGTGCCAGGGCCGCGTAGGCCTTGAAAGCTGCAAGAGACCCGTCCGTTCGGGTCACCTTGGCCTGCAGTATGCGAGCCATGATTTCCGGAAGTAGGAGGCAGCTGGCAGACGTGTGCGTAGGGAGAACAAACCGGTGGGCTCAAGATTCTCTGATTCAACGAGTGGGTGCCAGGATCTCAGATCCCTTTTGACTGAATTAAGATACTATTTACAAACTCATAGTTTGCAGGGATTGCAGACTCGTGGCCTTCACGTTAACCTTGGCCTGTGGAGATGTTTAATGTGCTGGCACAAGGTTTAAAGGTTTCTCATTTGATTCCAGTTAATGACAGTCCCTTTCCCTCCCTATTGTATTCATCTCATCCACTTCACTCATTTTAATGAACTACCTGGCTGGTAAAGAATGTAAGTTTGCCACCTCTTTTCCAGCTACCATCACCTGATCCCCATTTTTAGATGCTAAAATCAGGTACACCATCTGGCTTATGGGGAGGTTTATTCTTCCTTCCTGAGTGCCAAGCCACGCACCTGGTTTTCTGAACCTGGTTTTCTGCTCAGAGACCAATGTTGTCATCTGACAGGGTCACTTTAAATGCATTCCAGGCACAGGCCCAGATGCATCAGTGGAAGATACCAGCCCTGTGTCAGAGGGCAGTCCTGACTGTGGGTACACACGTGAGAGGACACCGCTGATGGGTTCCTCCCTTATGAAGGGATGGAACCATTTCTCAAGTGCCCAGTATGTCCCCAGCATCCAACACTTGTCTCCATTATTTTACTTGAAACCATCCTCAAGGATTCCTTGTTATTTTAAAGCCAAATTTATGGATGAGAGAATGGAGGCCAGACAGGCAAAGTTACCTGTCCTAGGTCATATTTCTGGGAAGTGGCAAAGTCCACATTCAGCCCCAAGCCTGAGTCCAAAGCTCACCTCCTTTGGAATTTTCCAAAACGACTTTCTCTGGGGGAGACAAAAAAACACCAACAATAGGGAAACGTGGAGGCAGCCACAGAGCAGAAATAACAGACACTTGTGCAATTTCATGGAGCCCGAAGTGAGATGAAAGGGGTTGAGCTGTGTGGGCACACTTACCTATGTGATGCAGGTGTATCTGCGTCTACACGTGTACATGGATGTTGCTTGAGTGTGTCATGTGTGATTATTTAGTCGTTCAACAATGCCTGCTCTGTTCTTAGAAGTGAGGGGCTGCAGGTCGATGCCTTGAGAGAGCTCACATCCTCTGGATCCACGAATACTTGGAATAAGATAATTTTGAGTTTTATGACAAACATAAAACAGAGTGATGTGATAGGATCTGACAAGGAGGGGTTGGTGACCAGTGTAAAATTGGGGTGGTCAAGTCAGGCATCTGAGGTGAGGTTAGAGCTGAAACCTTAATGAAAAGGAGGTTGGCATGGGAAGAGCTGGGGAGCAAGGGGCCACCTCTCTGTTGGCCAGCCCCGCCTCACCTGACCCACTCCTTCCCTTCCTTTGCCAGTGCTCTTTCTTCTACCTGGACAGTTCCACCTCTACCTGTTGAAATCCTTCCCTCCTCTGATCTTAGTCCGTAGCCCTCCAACCAGAAGTGATTTATTTCTCCTCATCACCACTGTGCCACCCAGCTGTGCACAGAGAACCCACACCCCACACCGCACCCATATTAGCACTCAGAGGGTCTTTGCTGGCTGGCTAATCTGAAAATTGCCCTCTTCCCCCGATGAAGAGCTGGGGGCTGTCCTGGTGTTCCCACCATTCGCCTGTCTCCCTCCCGGTCTCCCCACCCCCATCCCTAGTAATGTGGTTCCACAGCTTTCTCTGGAACTTTATTTTTGTTTTCTCCCTTCCCTATTTATAGCTCTCTCCCCTCCGAACCATCCCTGCATCCATCCTGTTGCCTAGAAACTGGCTCTGGGCTGAGGGTGGGGGAAGGCCAGGCCCGAGCCCAGGCAGGGGGGAAGGAAGAGCTGTCACCCACTCCCCCTCTCAGCACCGCCCCCAGGCTCCCAGAAAGCCACTCCGCCCTCTGCCCAGCACCCACAGCTGTTTTATAAAAGATAAATCAAAATGTAAAAAAACAACAGCTTTTATGAAGTCCTTCACAGCCTCTAAAGGGCATGATGCGTGTGATTTCATTTGTGCCTCTCAATAGCCTACCCTGCCAGAGGCCTGCACCCATTTCTTCAGATGAGGAAACTGAGGCTTTGGTAAGCAAAGGACCCACAGCTGAAGTCTTCTCAGTAGAAACTCCGCAGCTCTGGATTTTTTAGACTTGGGATATTGGCCTGAAACACTGAAAAGAAAAATTTTTAAGTATTAAAAAAATAACATGATCCATGAATTGCAGAGGGTAGAGAAAAATGTCATGATCCTGCTGCACACTAAGCAATCGATCATGCCTCTGCCATGACCTCCACAATGCCCCCTCCCAAGCCACTCCACCATGCCCCTTTCGATGCCCCAACAATGGTTTCACCATGCCTCCCCCCATGGGCCCACTATGCCACCTTGCAGTCCCCCTACCATGTTCCTACCATGCCCCACGATGCCCAGCTGTAGCTCATCTCTGGCCCTAACACTTATCTTCCACAGATTGGACCAGGAAGCCTGAGCTTGGCTCCTGGCTCTGTCATTTCACCAAGCGGGGTGACCCTGGATAGTTCGTGGAACCTCTTTGAGCTTCAGGGTGCTCAGCTCAAAAGTAAGGATACTAATTTCCACCATGGCACTAATAAGAGAATTAAATGAGATACTGATGAAAAAGTGCTTTGCAGACTGTGGATTGCTGAAACATGTGAGTGATCAATTAGAATAATAAATATTGGGGCACCTGGGTGGCTCAGTCAATTAAGCATCCGACTTTAGCTCAGGTCATGATCTCATGGTTTGTGAGCTCAAGCCCTGCATTGGGATCTGTGCTGACAGCTCAGAGCCTGGAACCTGCTTCAGATTCTGTGTCTCCCTCTCTCTCTGACTCTCCTGCTTGCACTCTGACTCTCTCTCTCTCTCTCTCTCAAAAATAAACAAACATTAAAAACAATTTTTTTAAGTTTAGAATAGTAAATAGTGTTATTGTTGTTATCATCAGGGCCAAGAGATGGGGCAGGGGAACCAAAGTGGGCCCTGGGATCAGAGAGGGAGCCCACAGCCTGTGTCCAGGAAGAAGGGCCTCTTTTCCTGGAAGAATGCAGGACAAGGGTGGAGACCACCTGAGAGCACCTGCAAACCACTGAGCAGTGGAGGACGGAGCCCCAGGTGCCTGATTCCTCTTTCTTTCTCAAGTGCCCCTGTTCCCTGTCCCTATCCCCTGCTTCCCCTTCTTCCTGTCCCCCATCCCAAGGCCCACTTCTGCCTTCAAAACAAGCTCTCTGGGCAGAATGGGGAAGAGGCCTGCCAAGGAGCAGCTGGGCCATGATTCAGCCTGAGTCACCCATCCAAATCCCAGGGCCGCCCCCAGCTGGGCCAGGGCCTGCAGCTGCCAGGGGAAGGGGGCTGGGCAGAGGGAGGGAGGGAGGGGCCTATGTGGGCAGTGGACTGTGCTCAGAGGTGCCTAGTCCAGGAGCTTTCATGAATATAGGGCAGTGCTGTGAGGGCCCGGGTGTGATGCATATGAAGAGGTGGGGTGGGGAGGTGACCCCATAGACATCTATTTGGGCTGACTGAAGAGGTAAGGTTTTCGTCTGTGTGTGTGTGTGTGTGTGCTTGCCTGCACATTCATGGGGTGTCACATGTATATCTGACTAAATGAAGAAGGGCTAATAGTGTGGGCAGAAGTTTGGCTCCCAGCTCTGTCACTTTCTAGCTGTGTGACCCTGGCAAGTTACTTAATCTCTCTGAACTTCTGTTTCCTCACTTATGAAATAGGGATAATAATATCAATCTGAGATGGTTTTCCTTAAGTGGTTTTTAAAATGTTTATTGGGGCACCTGGGTAACTCAGTCAGTTAAGCATCCAACATCTGACTTCGGCTCATGTCATGATTTCATGGTTCGTGAGTTGGAGCCCCGTATCAGGCTCTCTGCTGTCAGTGCAGAGCCCGCTTCAGATCCTCTCTGCCCCTCTCCTGCTCATGTTCTCTCTCTCTCTCTCTCTCTCTCTCTCTCTCTCTCCCTCCAAAAATAAATAAACATTAAAAAAATAAAATGTTTATTTATTTTGAGAGAGAGAGAGAGAGAGAGAGAGCATGGGCACAAGTGGTGGGGGTAGAGAGAGAGAGAGAAAGACAATCCCAAGTAGGCTCTGCACTGTCAGCGCAGAGCCCAACACGGGGCTCAATCTCACAAACCGTGAAATCATGACCAAAGCCAAAATCAAGAGTCAGATGCCTAACCAACTAAGCCGCCCAGCACCCCCACTTAAGTATTAAACGTAATAAGATGATGACTGTAAAACATTTAGGCAGCCAGTGAATGGTACAATACTACCACCACCATCATCATCTAGCGTATATTGGATTATACAGTGCTTGCATGAGGATGGACACGTATCTGAGTGTTTGTATTCCTGTGTGTCTGTACAAGCCCAGGTGGGTAGGGGATCTGGATGAGTGTTTCTTAAAGGACTGAGTGAATGTGTAGTGTATGTGTGTGTGTGTGTGTGTGTGTGTGTCTGAAGCAAAGATAAGAACTCTTCAGAAAGTGGGTTTATATGGCACTGTCTGCCATATGATCCACCCCCTTCCCCCCCCATATCACACCTTCCCCAGAGGCCATGATTTGCTGAAATTCAGCCTAGACCACGACGAGCGCTCAGGCAAAGGAACTGAGAAACTGCGGATGCTGCTGTATTGGGAATGTCACTTTCTCGAAAGCCTTTAGCCTCAAGCAGATCTGGAATAGGCGTGAAAGGGGGACTGTGTTTGATGGAGTGGCTATGAACATGAGAGAGCACGAGGGGTACGTGTGTGTGCGCGCATGGAGTTGGGGGTTGGCTGCCGTCTCTGCTCTGGTACAGGCTGCTTGTCTCCATGGCGCCTGTTGCCACACACGCTTGCTTTTCAGAAAGTCACTGGGATTGTTTATTCCACCCCCAGCCTGGGCGCCAGCCAAGGAGCTGCAGGCACTTGTTTATCTTCTGGTGCGTACGAGCGTGTGTGGCTTCCCAGCAGCAAACCAACCCGAGGTACGTGCGCACACACACTCACACGGGTGTGGTGACCATGTTAGTTTTTACAGGATGAGCCCAAACCCCAGGATGAGTCATAACCCAGGCCCAGGCAGATTCACTCCACATAGGGACGAAGATGACCCCTCAGCAGCTCTAGGTAGACAACACACCAATTTAGCAGCCCCCAAAGCTCCAGGCAAATGTGAGAGCCAGTTGCTCTGGCTGTGGTCCCTGTGCTCTGGCCCCAACCCCAGAACTAATCACTGTGCAGTGGTTGGCCAGGCCTAGGTCACTGCCCACTCCTAAAGCTGGCAGTGAGGCCCGTCCTACCCCACCACATGGGCTGGAGCAGGAAGGTGGTTCCCCAAGGCAAATGGAGGTGCTGTGGTCAGAAAAGGGTGCACAGAGCTGGGCCTGCCATAACCCTCGCATCTACCATGAGTGTTACACTATGCTTAGTGCTTGGTGGTTTTATTTCTCCCTATATCCTCTTCAGAGGTCTGAGAGCTGAGGTACATAGGATGATGTTGAGGCTCAGACAGACTTCAGTCAAGGCTACATAGCTAGTAGCCGTCAGAGTCAGGATCTGAACCCACACTGCCTACTTCTATGCGCTTTTTGAGCTCTCACTCTGTCTTAGCAAGTGTTTTATTTTGTTGTCTGGAAATTTTCATTTTTAAGCATGTTTATATCAATAAGTTTGCATGGAACAAAAGTGGTTGGAGAGTGTGACAAAGGGCACAGGTGGAAAGAGGCCCTGACTGTGCCCATGTAGCAGACACAGCTGGATCTCTGACCACATGCCTTCAGATGCCCTTACAATTTCTGTACCCGCCAGCTAGACTCCCAACAGGTGGTACCTGAATCTTTGTCAAAACTCTGCCCCTGGGTTTTGGAACCCACTTTATCCACATGTACTGTGGGCCAGAAGTGCCTGGGAATTAACACACAGCTCCACGGGTGGGCCCTTCATCAATGTCTGCCAGGTGCTGGGATATAAATACACCAGCTCCTCTGCCTTCAGCCACAGGAATTCTGAGGTGTACATTTACCCCATTTTCTAAAACTTCCTGTAGGATTAAGCTTCAGCCACCCACTGGGGTAGCTGGCTTAATAACCACCTCTTATTGGATGCCTTCCCCTCCTGGGTCACCTTTCCACTGCCCTGCTGGTGTCCCTACACCTCCCCAATAAACCACATTCCCTCAATCTTCATCTCAGGGTCTGTGAGCTGCCCCAGGACTCTGGATTCCATCCTCTTCTTCCATCCTGAGCATCTGGGCCTAGTCATTATGCTCTCCCTTCCTGGCATCTTTCCTTTCCCTCACTACTGGCCTCTCTCATCAGAATTCAAATGCCTCCAAATCTCCTCAACTTAACCTCCTATCCCACTCTAGAGATTATGATATTGCCTGTCTCCCTTCAAGCCCAAATTTTCTGAGAGAGTCATCTACTTGCTCTCTCTACTTCTTTACTCCAATTTATACATCAATTCCCCCACCCCAAGTCTGCCTTCCACCCCCACCACTCCACTCACTGTGCTTTCATTGAATTTCCATTACCCTCTTTGCAAGTCCAGAGATCGCCTCTCAGGCTATATCTTGTCTTCCTGATACAGTTGACCGTACCTTCCTTCTGTAACATTCTCTTCCCTTAGCTTCTGAGACATCATTATCCTGAGTTTCTTCTGGTTTATCAGACTACTATTTCTCATTTTTCTTTGCAGTCTTTTCCTAGCTGGTACCTTAATGTTGGCATTCCTCAGGGTGGATGTGGGGCCCTTGTCTCACCTTATTTGGTCTATACCCTTCCTTCACATACTGACACCCCTCTTGTGACTTCCGTCACCAGAAACCTGGTCTGTTTCCAGCCTGGACTACTCCAGATCTCAGGTTTGGATTCAGATGTCTCAGCACGGCCACCCCACATTCTTTCCCAGGGCTCATCGGTTATCTGTCCTCCATCCAGTCATCTCTGCAAGGCAGAACTTCAGAGAAGCAGCAAAATCCTCTCTCCCCTCACAGCCACAACCATCCATGACCAAGGCCTATTGGCTTTACCCCTAAATAGGTATCAAACCTGTCCCCTCATCCATCCCAACAAGCAGTACCATGGTTCAGGCATCATCATCTCTCACGTGGACAACTTCACGGCTTCCTCACTCATGCCCTGGTTCTACTCCTATCCACCCTCACCCTGCCCCAGGGGGACTTTTTAGGTCACAGGTTGGTTCTTGCCACTTTTCGTGTTTTATAAACCTCCCCAAGACTCGATGTCTTCATCTGTATCATGGGGCTGATAATGTTTACCTGGAAGGATTGTAGAGGGAATAAAATGAAACGATGGATGTAGAATAGGGTTTGTAAACTGTGAAGCGAAGTGCTTTTGTGGGCATGAATGAGCAATTTTCAGGGCCTGAAACGTTAGGAAGCAGCCCTTGTGTGGTTGTTGTCCGTGGTGCTGAACACTGGTCCTGTACCCTGAGGTTTTCTGCTTCTCCGGGATGTTGGCTGAAAACGCCGGTTGGATAGACCTTCTTCTTTTAGCATCTGGATTTTAAAAATGATTTTAAAAAAGATAACAGTGATTTACGGTTCACTAGGTAAGAGGAATAGAAACTAGGGGTTTAGTGTGAGGTTTCAGGAGTTAGCTCCGCCATTAACTAGGTGTGTGAACCCAGACAATTAACCCATCACTATCTCAGGCTTCTTATCTGAAAAATGGGAATATAATATATAAATATTGTTCCTAAGTGATTGGAAATTGAAATTATATGACACCTGTAACAAAAACTTAGAACGGTGTCTACTCCTAAATAAGCGTTACATTAACGTTAGTTGTCACCATTTTTAATAGGTGGTTTCAAGGTGCAGGTGAGAAGGTTTTATCACCTCTCGGCAATTGCAGAATTATTTGTTCTCCTCTGGGAAGTCAAAGAGGAGGGGATTATCTCCTCTTTCTGAGGAGAAACGTCAAGAAGGCCTCATGTCCTTGGCAATTCATATTCATCTGGAAGCCCCTGAACAGCTACTTCAGGTTCCTTCATCTTTCCAAGACTACTGTGAGATGATTAATGTTGGTCCCATTTTATAGATTGGGAAACTGAGGCTCAAAAAGGTGAAACTTGCTCAAGGGTACCCAGAGGGAAGAGAACCGAGCTTGCACAGACCAGAGAGTGGGCGGGCACTCTGGCTGGGGAGGCCCGTAGCGAGGGAATCGAAGGCGCCTCCCTCCGACCCTACTCGTGTCGCCCCAACTCGTGGGAGCGTGGGCGGCGGCGAGACAAAGGGGCAGGGGCGGGGCGCGGTGAGGGGAGAGACGGCCGGAAGTGCGGCCAAGGCGGAGGCGGGAAATTTCCGCGCAGGTGGATTTCGGAGATCGCGCCGACCCGGGTCCCTTTCCAGGCGCTGCGTGTCTTTGGACAAATGGCTTTCCCTCTCTGAGTCCCAATTTCCTCCTCGGTAATACAAGTAGAGGGTGTTCGCGGGGCTGGATTGAGTGAAACCTGACGAGCAGCGCGCCCCGCCCTCAATACGCGCGGCAAATGGACAGTCGCTCCGCCCCTCAGTCTCCCTGTCTGTGAAATGGGAACCCGGTCGAGAGGGGCGGGGAACCCAGGAGCCCGGGAACCTCGGTGAGGAGCGAGGGGCTAAGGGCGCCCCTCCCTCTCTCCGGCCTCCGAGTCCTCGCCGGCACCGCCCCCTCCCGGCTTCGGAGACCGCTAGCCGGCCAGCGCGCATGCCCGGGGCGGGGCGCTGGGCGGGAGCGCGGAGCCGGCGCGGGGGACGGCGGCGCGGAGTCCGCGGGTCCGCCCGCCAGCCCCGCCGGAGGCAGCCGAGGCCGCTCGGGCGGCGGCGGCAGCGGCAGCGGCAGCGGCAGCGGCAGCGGCTGGAGCTGGAGTGCAGCGCGCCAAGGAGACGAGCGGTGGCACAGCAGGGTAGGTGCCGAGCCCGCACCTGCTGCCCGCTATGGGCGGGCGGCAGCGACCCCATTCCTCTGCCCGCGGCCGCCCCAGAGCCGCTGTCCAGGGTCCTGGAACCACCTGGGTGGCGGGGCTCGCGCACCGTGCGAGGCGTGTGCCCAGCGTGCGCCGGTGTGTGTGTGCGCGCGCGGCCGGGGGCGGCGGGTGTCCATTTCCAGGCTCCTCGCAGGGGTGGGGCGGGGCGGGGGCGGGTCCCGCAGCCTGGGGCCCGGCGCTCGAGGGACCTTGAGGGCCAACCCTCCCCGTGTGTAGGACCCGGACCCTGCGCCCGGCCTCGCCGCGTGCGGCCGCATTGTTCGACAGGGTTGTGCGGGAGGGGGCGCTTCCCGCCACCGCGGGGAAGGGGGTCCACCCGCGTTGATTCATATGCCCCCTGGAGCGAGCTCTGTGCTCGAGTGGCTCCACTGAAACCACCGGCACTACTGAGCACACTCACTGTCGCACACTCAGTATGGCATACACTCTGGGGCACCATCACACACCCCATTACACACTCACCGCGTTCATACATGGGCATCCCACTCCCGGGTGAGGCCACGATCTTCTCTCTCTCTCTCTCTCTCTCACACACACACACACACACACACACACACACACACAAACACACTATGGCCCTTGGTCATTCCATCCTACTCATACACACGGCCACCTGTGCACCCACCCAGTACACTAAGTGGGAGCCTTGCGTATATACCCAGGCATAGCTACGCATTCACACCAGCCATTGCCTATCACAGAACACCCAACTCAACAATAATCCCTTATCACAACACACTCACAGCCACCCTGCTCTGACCTGCTTCTGCCCATTCTCATTTGCTCATGGTATCCCTCATGTACCCCTAGACCCTGGAGTAGGCTGTGCACACACTCCCTCTCCCACACTCTCCATATCTTAGCTTGCTGCCCATCCCCTGCACTCACTCAGCCCAAGTATGTGCACCCCTGATTGTCCACTCTTGCCCTCTTGTGGATGAACGGATGGATGGTCTGGGTCCATTTCTGGAAAAAGGTATGGCTATCACCCTTTGCTAGACTCTTTCTCCCCTACGGCCCTAGGCAGGAAGCTTTGCTGCTCCAAGGATACTAGGAGACAAGGGGCAGAGAGGGTGAGGGGCAGCAGACCCAGATTGTCAGACACACACACAGGCATACACTCACACCTTATGGAGTACTGCAAGCCTTTGTTGGTCTCATCACCACGGGAGGAGGTGTTTGCAGGTGCCTGGCAGCCCTTGCTTCATATAGAGAAGGAACGGACTGGCCAGGTCTCTGGGCTGGAAGAAGAATTCACAGGGGCTCCCCTGCCCAAGCACCTGTGCCTACAGCCAGGCCAGCTCTCCATGAGTGAGACCCTGAGGCCATGTGGCCACACGTGTGTACACCCACAGGGTCCAAGTGGCCCCCACAAGACATAAATACATAGGCCATTCTGCACATACAAGTTGCATGTATACACACGCAAGCTTTTCTTGAGCAGAATGCAGGAGCCAGGTCCTGCCTCTCCAGGCTGGCTTAAGCTGGCATAGACATCCATAAGCAGTCTGCATGCTCCTCTGCATGCGAGGTGAGCTGGCCCACACACCTAGGGAATCATTTCAATCTTCTACCTCAGTCAGGCCACATAAGTGTGCAGGCTTATCTGCTCATCTTGGTGGGCGTGTGTCTGTTGGGACATGCTTCCTCAGGTCCAAGGGATCAGGAGGACCCTTGGCCTGACCCCAAAAAGCAGAAAGGGACTTTAAGAGCCAAGCGTCAGTGTCCAAAATCTTAGCTGATACAAGCAGGAAGAACCCAGGATTTGGGTTGAGACACAACAGGCTCTGAACCACAGCCCCCGGCACCAGCTGTGTGCCCTTGGTCAAGTCTTTTTTCCCTTTGACTTCAGTGTCTTCATCTGTGAAATGGGATGATAATGCCCCCCCACCCCCCGCCATGAGATCGTTGTGGAGTCTAGATGACAAAATAAGCCTGAGAGTGCTGGGCCCAGGGCTGAGCACACAGTGGGGAAAGTGATGGAGCTGGGTTCCAGTGAGAGGGTAGGGCATAAGGAGGGGGTTAGGGACCTGGGCTGCCTCTTGGAGAAGTGGCTTGAGGATACTGAGGCTCCATCAAGAGCCAGGAAGCACCCGGTAGAACTGTGAGCAGCAGAGCCTCTGAGAATGGTGTCTTGGCAGATCTTAAACCCAGGGCTGGGCCAGCGATTCTAGATATAACTACATCCCTTCCCCCATTTCACAGACTGAGGCCCAGACTGGAAATATTCACTCAAATTCATGGAGCAAGTCAGTGACCAAACTGGCACCTGACGCCACATCTTTCTAATGCCCTGACCAGGCTCTTTGTCCCTACCCCAGACCTTCTAGCATGTCAGAAAACAGCAAGCTGGGAACTGAGAAGCCAAACTCTTCCGGGGGGTGGGGGGGCGGGTGGCGCTTTCAGAAGAGGCGTGTTACCCACTGGGCCATGCCTGCCTCTCAGTGTCCACTTCTGGAAAATAAGAACACAACACCTGCCTGGAAGGTGTATGGGGCCTGCGCATAGTAAACATACTACAGGCTTGATGTGTGTGAGGTCATCTCCCACCCTTCTCAGCATCTAGGTCAAGTGTCAAAAGTCAGGTGGCTAGAGGCCAAGGGGATAGCCTACACGAGAAGCTGGCTACAAGAAAAACCTTCAATGATCAATAGTAATGGGCAGCCAGCTTCAGTGCCCAGGACCCCATAGGGAAGGGTGGAGATTGTGGCTCGTTGGAGAGTGCACCCCCATCCAAGAAGGCAGCCACTGCTTGGCTCCAGCTGACTGTTGGCATGCAGGAAGCATGCTCAGATTGCCAAATTCTAGTTTTCTAAGAGAATCTGGAAATCTGATTTTGCACATGAAATCTTACAATTTTCAAATGTCGACCAGTTAATTCCTTTAAAAATTTCTTCTTAGCACTCTGGGTCAAAGAAGCAGGTCTGAGGGCGAGATTTTGCCAGTTTGTGCCCCCTGCTGTAGCCACCTCCCTCCCCCCGCCCCATCCCCTGCCCCCTCCTGGGAGCACAGCTGGGCTCTGACAGGCTGAGTAGATAAAAACAGGCCTTCCGTGTACACAGCCCAGCCCCAAAGTGAGCAGAGCCCCGCACGCCCCTCATCTTCTCTAATCCTCACAACAGCCCTGTGGGAGCAGGGGAGGCCTTGTCAGGGTCCCCAGTGAGGGGAAGGGACATGCCTGTGCTCATAGAGTTGCTAAGTAGGGAACTGCTTCCTTTTGCTCCCCTTCCAACTTCACTCCAGCCGCTCCAGACTTTGTATGGCTACTTCGGATGCTGCCCCCAAACCAAGTGCCCCACTGTTGTCTACAAGATGGCCCCTACCCCAGGGTCCCCATTTTGGTGATGACCCTCATCCGCCCAAGTCCCATAAGCCCAAAGTCTGGGGGACACAGTGGTGAATGGTCTCAGCTGCGTCCCTATTCAGGGACTCGAGGTCTAAGCAGGGACCTAGAGGTATAAACGGCACATAACGTGTGTCTGGATAGGGGAGGAAGAAGAGGCCATAGGAACTCCAAGGAAGCTAGTGGACAAAGAAAGCTCACTGGAGGAGGAGGTGTTTGAACGGGAGCCTGAAGGTTTAATGAGAGCCAGGCAAGAAGGTGTGCAGAGGCTGAGATGCGAGAGACTGTGAAGCCATGGATAAGCCCAGAGAGGTCGTGGTGCATGTGTGTGTGTTTGTACGCACTTTGGGGAAGTGCATACTGAAAGATAAAGCTTAGTGGGTTAGTAACTACACAGGGGCTTGGAAGCACATTATAGAATTGGACTCAACCCTAAAAGTAATAGGGAGTCACTAAGGTTTCTTTTTTTCCCCCATTTTTAAAAAGAGTGATATGTGCACACATAACCAAAATTTCATGAATCACAAAGGGGCATAGGAAAGAAAGAAAGAAAGAAAGAAAGAAAGAAAGAAAGAAAGAAAGAAA
>NW_026057577.1:88399375-88464705 GCF_023721935.1 Panthera uncia
AAAGAAAGAAAGAAAGAAAGAAAGAAAGAAAGAAAGAAAGAAAGAAAAAGAAAGAAGGAAAGAAGGAAAGAAAGAAAAGAAAAAAAGAGTCGCTTCCACCTCTGGATCCCTGGTCTCACTTCCCAGAGGCAATTGCTACTAAATTTCATGGGTTTCCTTCCAGAAATTTTCTTTTTATAAATAAACCCATATATGTGTATCTGACCCTTTTTGTATCTGCATGCATGGGGTCCCACTAGCCAGGCTGTCCCTGGATTTTTTCACTTAATTTATCTTGGGCATCCTTCCTCATCACTCCGTACACTCTGACAGCTGTGGGGGCTCCGTGTGGCTGTCTCATATTTCATGAATTAGCTTCTTGGTTTTCTTCTCGTCACCAACCGTGTTCTCTTGCACCCTCGGTGCACCACCGATCCTTCCTCATGACCATGCCTGGAGGTGGGCTTGCTGACCTAAATGCCAAGTGCACTGTAAACTTTGATGGGAATTGACAAATATCTTTCCAAAAAGATTACAACCAGTTTACTTTCCCAGCAAGAACAAAGACGGGTTGGAGCCAATGAGCTGCATAGTTGGACCAACATATTAGAAAGATCATTCAGTCCTTCATTTAACAAATATTCATAGGGAGCTACTTGCTTACTCTATGCCAATCATTGTTCTCGACCCTGAGGGTATATCCATAAACATGACAACGTTCCCATCCTCCTGGAGCTGACATTTTAATGGGAGAGACAAACCACAAGTAATAAACAACTGTATGTAATATGTCAGATGGTGACAGGTACTGTGAAGAAAACTGAGCAAGACAAGGGCGACGGAGAGTGCCACAGTGCTGGGGACTATGGGTCAGGGAAGGTCCCAGGAAGGCGACCATGAAGATATTGGGAGAGAAGCCCTTCCAGGCAGAGGAAACAGCCAGTGCAAAAGCCCCAAGGCAGCGGGTGTCCAACGATCAGCAAGGCAGCCGGTGTGGCTGAAGCAGCATAATTGAAAGTAGTAGGGGGGCGCCTGGGTGGCTCAGTCGGTTGAGCATCCAACTCTTCATTTTGGCTCAGGTCATGATCTCACGGTTTCGTGAGTTTGGGCCCCACATCGGGGTCTGTGCTGGCAGCTCGGAGCTTGCTTGGAATTCTCTTTCTCTCTTCTTCTTCTTTCTCTGCCCCGCCCTCGCTCATGCTGGCTCTGTCCTCTCAAAATAAATAAAAACTTTTAAAAATTAAGAAAAAAAAAAGTAGTAGGAGACAAGGCCAAGATCAGTGATGGGGCCAGAAGATGCAGGGACATGTAAGGAGTTTACTTTTACTTCACACAGGATGGGGAGACACTACATGGTTCTGAGCAGAAGAGGGATGATCTGCCTTGGATCTTGCTAAGATCCCTCCAGCTGCTGTGTTGAGAATGAACTGTTCGGAGCAAAGGAAAAAGCCAGGATAATCCAGGTGGGAGATAGTGTGAGTTTAGTTTAGGAGATATTCTGGATATATTCTGAAGGGAGATCCATTATGTTTTGTTGATGGATGGGATGTGGGGTGTGTGAGAAAAGTCAAGGGTGACTCTAGGGCTTTTGGCCCGAGCATTAGTGAGGTGGCTTTGGGAGAGATGGCAGGCAGAGCAGGTTTGGGGGGAACCCAGTGCCCTGCTCACTCTGGCTGCTGATATGTAGTGGGATGGAGTTGCTCACAGATGCAGCTGCCTGCCAGATCCTCTCCCTGGATGTCCCCCAGACACCACACGCTCAGCTTGTCTAAAACACAGCTCTGTTTTCCCCCAGATCTCCTGCCTCACACACACACCCCCACCCTGGCCAGAATCCTGAGGGTCGCCCCTACTGTCACCTCCTACAGCTGGCTGGCTCTTGTCAGTTTTCCCCAAGATTGCTCAATTCTGCCAACTCTCTATCCCTGGGACCTTTACTGTACCAGCTCTCATCTAGATTATTGCAGAGAAGGGCTGGGTGGAATGAATGAAGAATTGGAAGGATGAGAGATTAAAGAATGATTGGCTAACCCCTCTCCTCCAGCCTCCACCCCAGAGCAGTCTTTGAAAGCACACATTTCAGACTATGTCCCTCAACGATAAACCATTCACGTCTCCCCAGGGCCTACACAGACCCAAACTGGTGGGCTACAGACGTGTTTTGTTTGACCCACATAGTGTTGTTTTTCTTTTTTAACCTTGAATTAGGGTATTTTACGTTAAACTTCTGGATTTCCTGCTGCTCACTGATACTACCAGGATGTACTTCTCCAAAGCAGTCCTTGGCTGGTGGAGTAGTGGCCCCCACTTCAGACAGGGCATGCACTCTCTGGTTTGTCCCTTTCCCCACCATTTCCTATTGTTTTCTACCCAGCCTGCTCCCCTCACTTAAATTACCTGCCTGGCCCCTATGGCATCAGAGTTTGTGACTCATGGTCTGGAAGACAAAAGCGTAACTTCTAGGTAACATGCTGCACGGGGTGGGCTGACGAGGTAGATGAAGGGTGCATGCTGCATGGGTGATGGTAGATAAGCTGAAAAGTTAGTTGCGAAGGGCCTTGAATGCCATTTTAAGAAGTCTGACCTTTATCCAGAGGGCCACTGGGAGCAGAGAAGCAGGGGAGTGATATGGTGGGACAGGAGTGGACCAGATGGGGGCAGAGAACCCAGAGGAGGCCCAGCTGCTAGAAGACAGGTGGGAGGGAGAATATAGAGACTCCTCCCCACTAGGTCGTCCTGAGTCTGAGTCTGTTTTCTCTGTGTTTCAGAACCAGATAGCAGCCTGGGGCACAGGTATGGTCACGAGGGCAGTTGGGCAGTGCTGAAGACCCAGCCTGGCTCCAGCTTCTTTGAAAGAACTCCAGCCCCCCAGCACCTCAGCCCACAGCCCTCCGCTGCCCACAGGATGGGAGCCTGGGGGCTGGGAACCCAGCCATGAGGGACTCCTGCCCCTCTCAGCAAAAGGCCAGCCCTGCACTCCTGAGGCACACCCCTACCCAAAGCCCAGGCATGGACTCTAGACACAGCAGCCCCATTGGGGCTGGGGAAGGGGCCTCCTGTTCTGAGGGCCCTGGCAGGAGCTTGGCCTGCCCCTCCCTGACCTGCATCCCTCCCCAGGAGGCAGCCACCAAGGAGACATTGGGGGCACATGGAGCCTTGATCTCAGGGACACAAGAAACCACCTTCTCTGGGAAGCCAGACCCTGTGTCCTCAGTGAACACTGATCTCTCATCCTTGGAGAATAGAAATCCTGTGTTTTTAGAGAAGATGGATTCCAAGTCTTCAAAGCAGGCAGATTCCACTTCCATGGGAGAGGAAGATGCTGGGCCCTTGAGAAAGGCAGAATCCATGTTTATAGTAAAAACAGAGCCCGCAGTCTTGGGAAAAGGGGATCCTGTGGCTCCTAGAAGGATGGATCCTGTGACCCCAAGAAAGGAGGATCCTGGATCCTTGGGAAAGGTAGATCCTGTGTGTTCTGACAAGGTGGATACAGTGTCCCCAGGGCAGGAGGATCCTGTATCTGCTACCAAAGTGGATCCTGAGTTCCCAAGAAAGGAGGAGCCCAGGTATTCAGGAAAAGAGCTTCCTGTGGCCTCAAAAGAGGTGGCTTCTGCATCTGTGAGAAAGGCAGATCTTGTGTCCTTGAGAAAGAGGGATCCTGGGCCCTCAAGAAAGATGGATCCTGTGTCCTTGCTAAACGCAGATTCTGCATCTTCAGAAAAGACAGATCCTGGGTCTTTGGGAACACTGACTCCAGGGTCATCAGGCAAAACTGAGCCTGTATCCCCTGGAATAGTAGCTCTGGGGTCTTCAGGAAGGATGGATCCTACTCGCTTGGGGATGACAGATCCTGCATCTATTGGAAATACAGAAATTGTGTCCCCCACAAAAGAGGACCCTCAGTTCCTGGGGAAGGTGGATCCTGCCTCCTCAGGAAAGGAAGATTCCATGTCGACGAGAGTGATAAAAACTATGTCTGCTGGGCAGATGGGTCCTGTATTTTCAGGAAAGATGGAACCCGCATCTTTGAAAAATATGGATCCTGTGTCTTCAGGCAGGGTGGGACCGGTTTCTTTGGGGAAGGTGGAGCCTGTGTCCTCAGGAAAGCCAGAGCCCTTGTCTCCCGGGCAGGCAGAGCCAATGTCCATGGGAAAGACAGAGACCGTATCATCACAAAAGGAGGACTCAGTATCCTCCACAAAGGTGGACCCCATTTCTCTGGGAAATACAAAAACAGCATCTTCTGGAAAAGTGAACCCTGAATTGAAAGGAAGAATAGACCCAGTGCCCTCAGGTCCAGAGACTCCCAAATTCGTGGGGACAGCAGGACTCTCATCCTCTGTAAAAGGCGAGGCAGTGACTGGGGGGGAAGCAGATCCACTGTCCTCAGAGAAGGCAGGTCCTATGGCCTCTGGAATGGTGGGTCCCACAGCCTCAGGGAAGGCTGATCCCCTGGCCTTGGGCAAGGCAGACACTGTGAACAGAGGGAAGGCAGAAACTATTCCCCCTGGGGAACTGGACTCCGTGTCTTCAGGAAAAGTGGACCCCATGACTCTAGAAAAAACTGTCCTGGCATCCTTGGGAAAAGCAGAAACTGTGCCAGAGGAAAAGGTGGATCCTGTGCCTCCAGAAAAGGGGAATCCTATGAATTCTGTGAAGGTGGATCCCCGGGCCTCGGGGAAGGCAGAACCCAAGTCTGAGGGCAAAGCAGAAACAAAGCCCCTTGGGCAGGAGGGCCCTGCGGAAAAAGCAGAGGCTGCATCTCTGCAGAAGGAAAAGCCACTGGCTTTGGAGAAAGGGGAGCCGGAATCCTCAGGAAAAGCAGACCCTATTGCCTCTGGGAAAGTGGAGCCTGCGGTCCTGGGGAAGGCCGACGCTCCAAGCAAAGCAGAGCCCTCATCCTCCGGGAAGTTGGGCTCCCTGCCTCTGGAGAAGGCGGAGGCCTCCTCTTCCAGGCAGTCAGATGGCAAACCCTGCGGCCCAGGCGCTTCTCCCGCGGGTGCCGGTAGCGGCGGAGGCCTCCTGGAGCCAGCGCCAGCGCCTAGCACAGCGGTCTCCAGCCCAGGCCAGAAAGACCCGATGGTCGCTGGGACCGAGAGAAGCCCCGGCCCAGAGGCCGCAGGGCCCCCGGTGGGGCCACGGACTCGCGACAACTTCACTAAGGCGCCGTCGTGGGAGGCCAGCGTCCCGCCGCCGCGCGAGGACGCGGGCACGCAGGCGGGCGCACAGGCCTGCGTGTCGGTGGCCGTGAGCCCCATGTCTCCGCAGGACGGCGCGGGCGGCCCGGCCTTCAGCTTCCAGGCGGCGCCTCGCGCGCCCAGCCCCGCGCCCAGGCCGCCCTCGCGCCGGGACGCGGGCCTGCAGGTGTCGCTGGGCGCCGCCGAGACGCGCTCGGTGGCCACCGGGCCCATGACGCCGCAGGCAGCCGCGCCGCCCGCCGCGCCGCCCGCCTTCCCCGAAGTGCGGGTGCGGCCCGGCTCCGCACTGGCAGCCGCCGTGGCGCCCCAGGAGGCGGCCGAGCCCGTGCGCGACGTGAGCTGGGACGAAAAGGGCATGACGTGGGAGGTGTACGGCGCCGCCATGGAGGTGGAGGTGCTGGGCATGGCCATCCAGAAGCATCTGGAGCGACAGATCGAGGAGCACGGCCGCCAAGGGGCGCCCGCGCCGCCGCCCGCCGCCCGTCCGGGTCCCGGCCGTGCGGGCTCCGTGCGCGCCGCGCCCCCAGAGGGTCCCGCCAAGCGCCCGCCTGGCCTCTTCCGCGCGCTGCTGCAGAGTGTGCGCCGCCCGCGGTGCTGCTCCCGAGCCGGACCCACGGCCGAGTGATCTCCTCCCCTTTCGTACGCCCGGGTTTCCAACCTTTTCAGGTTCCCTTCTTGACCCCAAGCTCCTAGAAGGGATCCCTTAGACGGGCGGGAGGCCCCCGAGGGGTGGGCAGCCTCTAGGGCCTTCTCATCCTTTTCTTTCCAGCCTCCTCCCCCGCCAGCCACACAAATGAACCCTCGCTACCCAGCCCCCTCGTGGTCATGAGACCACGAACCCAGCCCTGACACCCACCCTCCT
Source organism: Panthera uncia (assembly GCF_023721935.1). NCBI lineage: Eukaryota > Metazoa > Chordata > Mammalia > Carnivora > Felidae > Panthera > Panthera uncia. The sequence goes on from NW_026057577.1 coordinate 88,405,415, forward strand.
GTCCCCTTACAGCTCTCAGCTCCACTCCCTCCGGGTCACGCTGGGTGACCTCGGGGCCCTGCTCAGCAGGCCCAGCCCTGAGAGCTGAGGCAGGCTCCTGAGATGTCCAGATTGGTAGGCTGAAGTCATCAGTGGCCGCCCGGTCCCCAGAACAGGAGAGACTGTACAAAAGCTCCAAGTGTGCAAGGATTGGTGTGTGAGATCCCTGAGTGTGCAAGGCTCCAAATGTGAGGCCCCTGGAAGAGCGTGAGTGTGTGTCCATGCAGTGGGCTGGCTGGCCCCCATGGCCCCGGGCATGTCTTGCATGCTGGTAGTCATCCCCAATTCCTGTCTCCTTTTCACCTGGCCCCATCCCCAGCCCTATCTCCACCCTCACTGGACACTTGTTCACAATTCCTGACAGGGGGAAGGCAGCTGCAGGGGTGCCCCTGGGGGGCACAGTTCTAAGAGTCTCAGAAAGGTCAGAGGCTCTCAGACAGGTCTGGGAATCACAGACAGAAGCTCATGGAAGGTCTTGGGTCCCAGGCAGCCTGACAGCTGGTCTTGGGTATTGGGGGCAGGACGGAGAGCTCATTCTACCATCCCAGTTGTCCTCTCAAGGCTGCCCTCTCCCACCCCTCGTCCCCCCTGTGCTGTGAGCCCCACGAGTCCCTTGTGATCACTCAATACCCGTTTCCCCCCACCCCTCCAGCCACAGTTTTTGGCTACAAACTGTCACAATATACATTGGTAATAAAAATTTCCCCCAACTGTTGTCAGCTGTGATTGGCTACAGGCAGAAGGGGGGCAGAGCAGCAAGATATATTGTTGTGTTCAGGGAGGGGTAGGTGTCATTTAGGGGTGACAAGACCTCTTCCAAGGTGCAACGGAAGAGCGGGGGCCATGTGGGGTTCTGCAGCCTGGGTCCTGTGGCAGCGACATCACAGGTCTGTGGTGTCCAGGCCAGCATTGGTGAAGGAGAGCTCCTGCTGTCCATCTGTGTCCACCTTCCTTCCTGACAGCACTGCACCCAGGGGTTCGGTATCTGGCTCCACTGGACTGTGTAGGGGCTCCTTCTGTGGGGAGAAGGAGGGAAGGTGTGAAGGCAGAGACAAGATGGGTGATTTCCTCAGTCCTTAGCGGAGTGGGCCTTCAAGCCCACGACAGATGGCTCCTTTACAGGGGTCCCGCCTGTTCCTCCTAGGGCCTCAGTTTCCTGGCTGTGTCCCAGAGGCGGTGACAGCCCCTAGCGGTGCAAACACACTCAGGTGAAGGGGTGGGCCTGAAGGGGGTCTGTTCTGGCCTTTGCCCCAATCCACGGACAGAGGAGCACTTTGGTGTTCTTCCCAGTCCTGAGTAACACCAGGCCCTGTGTCCTGGGCCGAGGAGCCAGTCCTGTCCACTACCTGCCACCTGCATCCCAAGGCAGGCCACCGTGCTGGGCACAGTCCGTCCGTGACCTAAAGTCCCCACAGGAGCCCCCTGGGGGAGGGATCACGTACCCCGCTTTACAGATGGCTGAGGCTCAGAGGGATCGCATGGCCAGAAAGAGGCAGAGCAGGGTTTGGATCACTGGTTGTTTTGACGCTAAAGCCTGTCCATCGCTGCCTCTGGTTGAATTTGGCATCTCCTTCTGCCACAGTCAGAGGGACACAGCCCACCCGGGGTCCCACCTGCAGTTCATTATGGCACGCACCCCTAATTGGTTCTAATTGAACCAACTCGTCTATTGAACCGATGATGGCACTGCTGATTATTCGAGCCTACACCCTGCCAGCTTTCGTATAAAGGGTATGAACAGAGGGAACCAGGTTTTTTAGTACTTGTGTCATGCCAGGTGGTTTTTTATACCCACTCAAACTTCATCCTCACAAAGTCCTGCATGGTTAGTGTTCTCATCCCCACTTACAGATGAGAAAACTGAGAGCTAGAAGGAAGCCGCCCACCCAGAGTCACGGCGAATGAGTAGAAGAGCAAGGATTGGACCCCATTCCGAAGCCATGGGGCTTCCCGGGGCCTGGCGCAGGGACATGCCCATGTCATCAGCAGGTCCTTCAGCTCTGTCCTGAACCCCACCCCTTCAGAGAAGGACCCCAAGTCAGAAGCCCCAGGCACCCACTCATCCCCCATCTTGCCTTGGTTTCCTGCTTGTCCTTTTCCAGGTCCACAGAGTTGTCATCCAGGGAATTGAGGCTGTGGGGGAGATGGTGGGGCTCACATAGTTAGCAGCCCCAGTCCTCCCTGTCTGTGGCCAAGAACCACCATCGCCTCCATCACCACCACCACCGACCAGCCTGGCTGCGCGGGCCACTGCTCACCTCATGTGGTCTAGGTCACTGGAGGAGGATAGGGACTCGAAGTTCAGATCCTTTGTGGGGAGGTTCAGCATGGGGTTGGCCCTGGAGAGAAGGCCTGTTTAAGCAGTTGGGAGCCTCAGACACCGCACGGGGCCTCTTACCCACCCTTTGACCCCCGCTCACCGCTCAGTGGTATACATGTTAGTCCCAGGGATGGCAGAAGCTGAGGGCATCACCCCTGCTGCTGTCCTCCGGGCCTCTTTGGCAGCCTTCATAGCCCGAAGCTTTCGGTGGTAGCTGTGGAGAACCAGGAGGAGGTGGCGGGCTACTCTCCCTGCACACCCACTGTGTGCCTAGTGCAGGCCCTGCGAGTGTGACTTCACAACAACCCCGGCAGGTGAGAGTGTTAGCTCTATGTACGGAGGGTACAAGTAGGAGCCAGAGATAGGATATGATTTGCCAAAGGCCACAGCTGGCCAGCGACAAGACCTGGAGTCAAATCCAGAGGTGGCTGCTGCCTCCAAATATATTGGAAAGGGAAAAAGAAGCAGTATTTATAAATGGATAGTATGTGCCAGACATCCTGCAGGTTGCAAGATGCACACTGCTTCCTTGTGTGCTTTGAGGAATCTACTGTTGTGCTCATTCTGCAGATGCGGAAACTGAGGCTTAGGGAGGGAGAGATGAGCTGTCCAAGTTGTCACGACAGGTCTCTGGGGATTAAATACAGATATACCAGATGCCTACACCCAAGCTCTTTCTACCCACCATATGTCTTAGATGGTGGGAAAGGTGGGGTTGAAGACGGAAGGGGTGATGGGAGCAATACCTCTTCCGGGTGCACACAAGGGCCACAGTCATGATCACGATGACCAGCAGCAAAGCCACTCCCAATCCTATGATGACACTGCTGAGCAGCTTTGGCAGGTCTGACTCCTGGCTCTCCTGGGAGCCCTGGAGAAGAAGCATGAGGGAGGTTGTGGGTTGACATTCCCCCTCCCAATGCCCCCATTACCTCCACCATGCTGACACTCACCAGCACCACCAGCCCCAGCTGCAGCAGCCGCGTCAGGGAGTCCTGGTCATTCCGGATCATCCTGGCCACAGAGTCCCACTCAGGCCCGAGGGACATTGGCATCCTCCAGGCTTCCTGCTCACCCTCCTGCCCACCCCAAGGGCAGCCCCACTCACACACTCAGCTCATCAAGTGTCAGGGCAGACCCATTCGAGAAGACAAAATAGGCATCGAGGTAGGAACGGCCCCGGGCCCTGGAATGGGGCAGGGATGAAAAGTAAACAACCCAGAACCACCCAGCAGGTCCCTCATACTGCTGCTTCTTGTCCTCCGACCACTGGGACTGTGGGCACTCACCGAGTCATGGATTCTATGTCCTGAATGCTCACAACGTAGACAGTAGTCCTGGTGGCCTGAATGAGGGCCCTGCAAAGGGGAAAGATGTCGCAGAGGCATGGGGTAGGGGCCCTAGTACAGCCTGTGGCCAGTGGAATTAGGAATTGTGTCAATTAGAAAGGGGCACCCTCTCTGAACAGCTTCATTGGCTAAGCAGGTAACACCTCTGCAAATCAGGCAAGGCAGCCCCTTCCTCTGGGGCTGGGTTTATGACTTAGCAAGCAGAATGCCCTTGTGCAGTGCACAGCCTTCACAACTGTACATGGCGGCCCTATTTAGGCCTCTCTCTACCCAGCCAACCCTAGGCTTCTAGGAGCATTGAGAAAGGAACTGCAGGTACAAGTATGGATCAAAGACAGAGACAAAATCAGGGGTAGGTCAGGGACAGAATCGACATATATTCCATCCAGGTCCTGTCAGGGATCAGACTCCCAGGCCCTGTTCTTCCCCACAGGCCCCTCTGGATGCCCCAGACCTACGCTGTAATCTCTTCCACGTTGGCGCCCACCTCCTCCTTGTTCATGGAGAACTGCAACCTTACACGGTAACTTTGGTCCACAGTGAAGAGCTACAGGAGGAAGGCATGGTGAAGATGAGGCACGAGGGACCTGGGAGCAGGCAGAGGGTACTAGAGGCAGGGCCAAACACTCACATTCAGGGTGATAATGGCTTCCTGAGCAGGACCCACAGAAGGTCTGTCCCGGGCCTGGACTGTCACTTGGTAGGTGCCTTGGAGGGTGGAATCAAGATTGGTCACCAGCCTATTGGAGATGGAAGAGCACAGCTTGGTCTTGGGACCCAACTGAAGTCCTCTGGAACCTACTTATGTACCTGCTAGGATGAGGAACTCACTGTCTTGAGGCCCTCCCTTGGGTCCCCCCCCCATCCAGGGGCTGCCCACAGTTACTCAATGTTGCCAATGAACACATTGGCCTCCAATGAGGTGGAGACCCGGAAGAAGCCCTGGAAAGGGGTCGTGGTCCCATCCTTGGCGATGAAATCCACTTGGAAGATGGAGAACAGGATGGCCCCGTTGTTCCCTGAGTCATCGTCTTTGGCCTGGGAGAAAGAGTGGATGGCACCTGGGAGCCAGGCTAGGCACCCCTCCACCCCCAGCAGGACTCAGCAGCTAAGATGGCCTGGGAGACTGGTCCCATTATCTCCATCAGCTTCTCCAGGCCACCTCAACTAAGCAAACATTTTAGGCAATGTTCTTGCTCTGCAAATCCAGGTTTGGACAAGTCCCTGCTTCTGGCCCCCTAACTCATCAAGTCACTGCCCAAAGCCCTTCCCATGTGGAAATCCTGCCTTGCTTCCCCTCACCCACTGCCACACACACACACACACACACACACACACACACACAAGCACAAGGACACTCAAATTTCCTGAGTAGCTACTGTGTGCCAGGCACCTTCCCTTAGATCCCTCATTTCAGTATTTACTGACATTGGTACAAATTCCCCTAGTAGGCCATGAAAGAGGAGGTGAGGGCACAAACATTTTTATTCATTCTACCGCCTTTAGAGAAAAATATACCAACATACAGACCATGAGCCTACTGTTCAGAACGAAGCCAAAACTGGTGTTTATGTTTCAAAAAAGAGCCAATTTAAAGAAAATGGGTCAAAGTTATGGCCAGACTCATGACATTGGACTGCAACCGGCTGAAGATTTGAAGACTCTTTAAGGCTTGAAAGAACCTGGAGAGGGAGAATTACTATTCCCATTTTGTGAGAAGAAACCAGAGCTCTGAGAGAGACGCTGTGCTGCTGAAGGCCCAGCTCGAAGTAGGAAAGGTCAGGCCCAGCCATCTCCAACACCCGTGCGCTTTCCACAGCCCAGGGACTGGCACAGGCATACCACTCATCTGTTAACCCCAAGACTACTGCCGGGAACTGCCAGCTTCTTGCCCAGGAAGGAAACTGAGCTCCAGAAAGGCAGGCAGCTCCCCGGGTCGGTAAGAGGCCCGAGCAGGCCTGGTCCCCAGGGCTGTGTGGGAGGTCTCAGCCTTCTGTGAGGCGTGGCCGGCACCCTCTAACAAACACACCCACATCCAACACCATAAAAACGCTGAAAGTATGTTTATAATTTTACTCTGAAAATTACTTATCTCCAAGGAGCTCATTTAATTTACAGTTGCTATGATTTCTCCGTATTGCTCAAGAATTCTGGTGTAGTGAAAGAAATCTGGCCTGCAAATGGTTTCTATGGTCATGAGAATTTTTAGAAAAACTAAATAACAATTAATGGAGTTGAATCATATCAATCAGGCATGTGTTTGTTTCCATCCTGGGGTTTTCTCTTCATGTGTTGGAGCCAACAAATTTCCTGTCTAGTGTTAAAACATTTTAGGGGCAGCTGAAAGGCCTGAAGGCCTTGGTCCTGTGTCTCCTGGGGCTAACGCGATGGACAAAGGCGGGAGCCAAGGACTTACCTGGACAGAAGCCACCTGCTGGTTGGGCACCACAAGTTCTGGGATGATAACTACAAACGTGGACAAGAAAGGGTCAGTGGAGTCGGGGCCCGTGCCCACTTGTCTGAGGTGCTGACCACAAGCCCAGCTCAGAACTCATTCCCCCAAACTTTCCCTCAACCTCTTTGTCACCAGAAACCCCCATTACAGTGGCCTCTGAGCCGTTAGTTAGCAGCTCATCCACCTCCCAGTGTGCAGATAATGAGGAAACTGAGGCCCAGAGAGGGAGGGAGGGACTGGCCCAGGGTCACATGTGAGTTGGGGCAGACCTGGGATAAAAACTCAGATCCCCCCTCCTTTTGAAATCCTGGGAAAGAGGCAGGATTGGGGACCTTTCTTTCTTTCTAAGGGCCCACTTGGGGCCTGAGGGGGGTCTATGGGAGCTACCTAAAGGTAATTCTAGCAGAGTATGGAGGGAAAGGCTGGCTGCTTACCGAAAGTCTTATTGTCAGGCAGAAAATAGGGTTTATTATCATTCGTGTCCTCGATGGTGATGGCGAGGCTTCCTAGAGGAACAAGGTTGGCTCGTTCTGGTCTGTAGGCAAAGGCCTGACCCAGAAAGCCTGGGCCTCAGGCATGCTCCCAGCTGCCTCCCTCCATGCATCTCCCATTCTCAGCCCCCTCCCCTGCTTTTGACCTGAGGTGTCCACTCAGTCTCCTCTGGCCTTTGTGGCAGGGTGTATCCTCCCCATACTTCAGAGAGGGTAAGCAAGTTGTCCAAGGTCATCCAGCAAGAGCATCAGGCCAGGATTGAGCCCAGCCTGGATATGTCCCACCTGACCCCAACATTGTCCTGACACTTGCTAGCTGTGTAAGCTAGGTTATTGAACTGGCCGCTGTGTGCCTCAGTTTCCTCATCTATAAAATTAGATAGGGATCACCTACCCCACGGTTGTGTGGGAATAACATAAGGAAATGCTTATAAGGTGCTTGGCATAGCTCTTGGCTATAGCAAGTTCTCAAAATATGCTAGCTCTTAATGTGGTTATTATTGCTATCATAATCAAAGGCGGGATACGAGCACTCTGAAGCGTGTTCCTTCCTTTACACTGCCTCACAGAATAATAGCATTATTATTTTACACGCGTGTTTTCTTTTAATCTGTACAGCCAACCTACTACTCAAGTCCACTTGACAGATAGGTAAACTGAGGCTTAAGGAGGTGTCACTACTTTCCCAGTGACACAGCTGATAAGGGCTAGAGCCAGAATTCGAACCCTGACCTTGTAGGTCCCAGCCCATGGCTGCTATGCCGCAGCCTGCCAGGCCACCTCACCATTGTCGCTGTAGGCCTGGAAGCGGAGGTCCGTTGTGAGGTCACAGGCCCGCACGACTAGCGTGACCAGGTCACAGGTCTCGTAGTCAATGGCCTCACTCTGATTGATGAACACAGAGCCATTGGCCGACACAGAGAACCAGCCACGGCACAGGCTGCCCACGTTGACCCCGGCCTTGGTGCAGATGACGTTCACAAGCTGTATCTCCAGCTGGGCCATGGTATCCACATCGCGAGCAACCACCTCAGCCACCAGGCCATGCTGCGAACCATTCTCAGCCACACGGACGCCCCGGAGTGAGGCTGAGTCCAGAGTGGGCGGTTCATCATTCACATCCTCCACAGCCACAAGGATTTCTGCTGTGGCCTCTCTCCCCTGGGGGTCTGGGTTCTCGGCACTCACTGTCAGATTGAAGAAGGGCTGTGTCTCGTAGTCCAGACTCACATCCGAGGGCAGCCAGAGGCGGCCCTCAGCCCACCCAGCCTCCAGCATCGAGCCTCGGAGCACGAAGTTGTTGGCACCACTCCCTGAAAGACTGAAGCTGATGCGGTTGTTGGCTTCCGTCTGATCCGCATCCCAGGCCTTCAGCACGCCCACCAGCTCTCCTGTGGGTGAGGACAGAGTTCACAGGGACCCCTGGCCCAGGCATCGGCGGCTTTGTCTGCTCTCACCTCCCTCAACTGCACCCTGGGGGGACCAGATGCCTCACTGGGCCCCAGCCCCAGTGCCTGGCCTGACCCAGGAAGGACTTACCTGGGTCCCTCTCCTTCACCGAGAAGGAATAGATGGACTGGTTGAAGACGGGCAGATTGTCATTGATGTCCTGTGGGCAGAGGTAGTTCTGAGCCCAGGGACCTCAGGAGCACCCACAGTTCGGCCTCCTCCGAGCCCATCTGAGAAATCAGTGCTTCCTCTGACCCAAGGCACAGAGGCTGTCAGTGTCTCCTCAGAGATCACCGTCCACTTTGCAGATGAGAAAAGGGCCTTTGAGAGGACGGAACTAGCCCAGAGTGCACACCTGGGGCTCACAGACCGGTCGCGGGACCTCTGAAGTTAGTTCTATGATTTCAGGGAGCCCCACCTCCTTCTTGTTTCTCTGACCACAGCTCAAAGCCACCTTAGACCCTGCCTTCCAGAAGGGTGGTTGAGTACCCCCATCAGTGTCCCTGCTGGCCCAGCTCAACTCCCCATCTCTTGGATTTATTGTGTTGGCACCAATGCCACTGTTTTCTGTTCTCACCTTCCTTCTCTGGCCCTGGCCACTCACACCTACAAATGCTGCCACTGTTGTTACAGCACAGAGCTTCCTTCCCAAACACTGGTGTGTGTTGGGGGCGGGGGTGCCCTTGGCTTTTCCAGCCCTTCCCCGGGATGGCCCACAAGTATCTGCTTTTACTTTCAGCTTTTTTAAAATAATGGTTCAACAGACATCTTTGAAAACAAAGCCGTGTCCCCCTTAACTAGATATATTTTCTGGGGGTGATTTCCCAGAATGGCATTGCTGGCTCAATGCACACGGCCAGCTGCCTCCGAAGTCGCAGGGGTCGCTAAGAGCACAGCTCTGAGTCAAATCCAGCTCCCCCTCGGCTTCACGCATGACTTTGACTTCTCTGGGCCTCAGTGTTTTCATTCTGCAAGATGGGTCGTAGTGCCCAGTCTAGGGGCTGTTATGAGGACTAGTTCATGGGTGTGAAAGGACCTATTTGCTCAGCTAATGCAATTCTGCTTGCTTCCTTCTTCGTGACCTACTTCACCCCAAGGACAGCTGAACAAGCTGGCAAGTCCTAATTTGGCTTCTGTTCCTCCATGTTCCCTGAGGTCTCACTCTGATCCTTGTAGGAAAGCAGTGCATCCCGACCCAGTGGGACACAGAGCTGCTCTGTGGGATGTTGCGGACTGTGCATCGCACAGCCCTAGGGGGCGCCAAACACATCACGGACATTGTAGAGGTGCACATTTGTTACAACACTTTTCTGAAGGAAGGTGCCCTGTGGGCTGGTGGCGGCCTTAGAACCAGAGAGACTGGGTTCAAAACCCGATTCTGCGACCCTAGGCAAGCTACGCCACCTCTGTGCCTCAGTTTCTTGATCAGTAAAATGGTAATAACCATCCCTACCTTGCAGGTGTGACGGAAACCCCACAAATGCTGATTTTCATCCCTTCTGTTTACCCCGGAGCGGTGGTGAGGAGATAGGAGAGTTTCAGGTAGAACTTTGTGAATGATTATTAGAGCCAATACAGTGAGTAGTTCCTGCCTTATCTGTGGGAGAAACGTTCCAGGAGCCCCAGAGGATGCCTGAAAAGGCAGATGGTACCGAACCCTATATGTACTGTGTTATTTCCTATACGTATGTACCTATGATAGGGTTTAATATATAAATCAGGCACAGAAAGAGATGAACAATAGCTGATAATAAAATAGAACAATTATAACAATATACTGTGATAACTGATAATGCGAATGTGGTCTCTTTCTCTCTCTCAAAATAGCCTTTTGTCCTGTACTCATCCTTCTTCCTGTGAGGCTGTGAGATGATGAAATGCCCATGTGATGACATGAAGTGAGGTGGATGACATGGGCGTAGTGATGTAGCGGTGGGTAGCTACTGACCTCCTGATCATGTGTCAGAAGGATCATCTGCTTTGGGGACGCTATTGACTGCGGGTCACTGGAACTGAGGAAAGTGGAACCGTGGATAAGGGGGGCCCGACTGTATTCACGGAGTACCTTCCTTGGGTCAGGCACTCTTCAAAGCCCTTTCCATTCACTAACTCACTTTAGGTTGTTTTTATCACCATTTTACAGATAAGGAGCATGAAGGCACAGGGAGTTTGAGTGATTGCCTAAGGCCACACAACGGAGCCAGAATTCTAACCCAGGCGGCCTGGTTCCAGACCTCTCTTGCCCACCATACCGCAAAGGGCAGAAATGTGACTCAAGTTGGAGGGGTAGAGTGCTGGCCATACGCAATGAGCTCCCCAACACAGGGCCCACCCTGGCACCCCTCCTACGGCCGAGCCAGGCCTTACCTCCACATTGATGGTGATATTGACTTCAGTGCTGAGGACAGGCACACCACAGTCAGCCACAAGCACGGTCAGCACAATTTGGCCCCCCAGGGCAGGCTCAATGGCCTCTCGGTCCAGGGGCCCCTGGTTTCTGAGGATCCCTTTATCAGGGTCCACTGAGAAGTTGTGGCTGTAGGGGCCAGGCAGCAGGCTGAAATGCAGATGGCTGTTGTTGGTGTCTGGCTGGTCGTTGTCATGAGCCTGTGCGGATAACCAGCATTGGGCCATCAGCTCTCAGATGCTCCCCAGCCCCCCTTCTGCAGCCTGGCCTCCCCCTCCAGCACTGGCACGCAAGGGCAATAATTAGGCCTAAAGCCAGTGGGATGCTGGCCAATCTCTCAGCCTCAGTCTCCCATCAGAGGGTCAGATCAGCAGCTTGCAAGAGTTCTGAGGTCTTAAGCTCCTGATGTCAATCATTTGCCCCACAAATATTTCCTGCCTACCTACCGTGTGCCCAGCCCTGTTCTAGGCACCGGACAATCACAGAGCCATGACCAAGGCAATTCCCTCATGGAGCTGAAATTCTAGTGGAGAGGGGGCATGGGGGAGTATGTTATAGCTATTCAAAATTCAAAAACAGGGGTGCCTGGGTGGCTCCGTCGGTTAAACATCCGACTTTGGCTCAGGTCACGATCTCGCGGTTGGTGAGCTCAAACCCGCATTGGGCTCTGCGCTGCCAGCTCGAAGCCTGGGGGCTGCTTCCGACACTGCGTCTCCCTCTCTCTCTGCCCCTTCCCTACTTGCTCTCTGTCTCTGTCTCTGTCTCTCTCGCAAAAATAAATAAACATTAAAAAATGAAAAAAAGGGGCGCCTGGGTGGCTCAGTCGGTTGAGCGGCCGACTTCCGCTCAGGTCACGATCTCACGGTCCGTGAGTTCGAGCCCCGAGTCGGGCTCTGGGCTGATGGCTCAGAGCCTGGAGCCTGCTTCCGATTCTGTGTCTCCCTCTCTCTCTGACCCTCCCCCATTCATGCTCTGTCTCTCTGTCTCAAAAATAAATAAATGTTTAAAAAAAAAAACAAAAAAAATAACAAAATTCAAAAACAAACAAGTATAAAATAAGCGTGAAGTCCAACCAGTTTCTGATTTTCCCACAATGACTACTTCAGTGCTGTTTTTTTTTTTTTTTTAACCCGTTGATTCTTCACCCAATTCGTGTGTGTCCGTGTGTGTGTGTTCCTGTCCCGCCAGGGTCCTGAACACATGTGCTTGGTTTGCCTTCGGGGTGGTCCAGCATGGAGAATGCAACAGGTTCTTTCAGTCCTTTGCATATGCCTTCCCCTCACCCCAATGCCTTCTACGCCTCTCTGCCTGACTCCAGGCCAGGTTGGTGATTGCCCGGGGCCTCTACGTCCCCTGTGCTGTCTTTCACACAGCACGGGTGACACCCTTGGGTGACTCTCTGGCACCCTCCCCTAACTGAGAGGCACCTGCAGAAATATGGTGGATTCATCTGAGAGGACCTGGGGCCCAGCAAAGGGGCTTTGAATCCAGGGCTGGGCTACTCTGACTTGGAAGCAGGTCTTCCTCCTTGCCCATCCCCCACCTTCAGCTCTTTCATCTCAGCTCCACTGGGACTTGGTTATTAAATGCCTCCTGTACAGGCAGCCAGAGATGTTTGCTCCAGAAGCCTGACCCTGTCTGTTCACCCCTCAGCACTTTGAATTTGGGCCAGTTAATTCACCAAGCGCTTCTCGGGGCTAACGCCAGGCACCGTGGTTACAGCAGCAGGTCTGAAATCCTCCTGCCCCAAGGAGCTCACAGAGCAGAGTGAGAAGTTATCAAGGAAAAAGAAGAAAAGGCTCAGGTTTCAGGGCAGAGAGGTCTGAGCTCTGGCTCCAGGGCTGCCACTTACTCGCTGTGCAAGCCCCCAAAAGTCACTGAACTTCTCTGAGCCTCAGTTTTCTCCTTCTGTGAAATGGGGATCATTACAGCATCTGCTTCACAAGTCAGTCGGGACACCAGAGGTGGGAATGTGCCCTGGAAACCACACAGCCCCAGAAATACGAGAGCATTCTGTGGCCACATGATTGTCATTCTGAGGACCTGGTTTCTCTCCCACTTCTTACAAGACCCCCTTTCAGATGACTCAGGGGAGATGCTTGTCTCTGATGTTTCTTTGGAGCCAATAGTGGGTTTTTATCTCATAGACTCTGTGAAGCTAGCCACTGATATTTCCTTTTTTGCATTGGCCATCAGGGAGCTCAGAACTGAATTTTCAGCCCACTCTTAGCAATTGTGTGGCTCTGGGTTCTAACTTTACCTTTGTGCCCATTAGCAATACCATTCTTATTTTCCCTTTTTCCTTATTTCCCCCATTTTTACCTTACTTTTAATCAAAATCACCTCAAGTCCCTTTTGGAATGAAACGGGGGGCTGAAATTAAAAAAAAACTATATGTTTTTGAGGGCTTGCTCTATGCTAGGCTTTACACTGAGCCCTCTGAATGCATTATCTCATTATTCTCTAGTGGCCACAATTGTCCTCATTTTCCAAAGAGGAGACGGAGGCCCAGAGAGATAGATTAACTTTCTCAAGACCACAGAGGAGAGCCCAGATTCCATCTCAGGGCTGGCATGACTACAGAGCCAGGCTTGGTCCCTTGTCCCTGTTCCACCTGCCAGGTCCAGGCCGGCTCGCACCTGGATGGTCACAAAGACATTGCCCTCCTCCTCCTGGACAAAGATGTTGTAGGAGCCGGTGACCACAGGTGGGTTGTCATTGACATCCAGCAGGATGATATGCAGTGTGGTGGAGGTCGACAGTTTCCCGCCGTCTGTGGCCTGCAGCGTGAGGTAGTACACAGCCTCCTTCTCACGGTCCAATAGCTCGCTGTTCCTCACTGTCACTGTCCCTGAGTCTGGATCCACCTCAAAGACGTCTGCCCTGCACAGGGTGGCCAGAGTGAGCAAACAAAAATATAGGATGCCCACTTAAATTTGAATTTCAGATAAGCAATGAAAAATATTTCAGTATGTCCCAGGCAATATTTGCAATCTACTTATTCTAAACAAATTATTTGTCGTTAATCTGAAATTGGAATGTAACCTGGCATCCTATTTGTTACCGAACTACAATAGCCCCACTGTGAGGCAGAGAGGCGGGCCCGGGTCCCGCTCATCCACCTGCCCCCTGCCCATGCTGAGACCTTACCCGTTCCCCGGAAGCAGGCTGTAGGTGATGCGGCCCCCATCACCCGTGTCAGGGTCGAAGGCCTGTGAGCAGAGAGTTAGACAATGGGACACTGTTTGGAAATGATGTCACTCCCTATCAGCTATGCAACTGATGGGGACAGGGCTGTCCTGCTTCTTGACACAAAGGGAGAACCCCTAACACACTGAGATTCACAAATAGACTCTCCACGCATATGTGTACACACTGGCTAGGACGTGATGACATCAGGTGATACAGAGACATGGCAGGGTCACGGTCCCCAGGTCTGCCCTTCTCCATGTCTCTCCTGGCCCAGCCCACTCAGGTCCCCATCACTCACATGGATGCTGTTGGTGACCACAGTGCCGTCTGGACTGTTCTCCGAGATACTGAGGTTGTACAAGCTGTGGGTGAATGTGGGTCTGTGGTCATTAACATCCCTAATGTGGATGGTCACCAGGGCAACGGAGAAGTTCCCACTGACTGAATCAGTGGCCACGACCTGAAGACAAGGGAAGAGCAGCAGCATTGGGACCAGAGCACCCGTGGACCGCACTCCCCGGCACCCCAGAGCACCCCTCACCTGCACCAGCATCACTGTCTGCCTCTCGTAGTCCACCAGTGCGGGAGCTCTCACAAGCACCTGCACATCCACTGAGCCCGCCGCCCGCTCAGGGGAGACACTGAAGGCTTCGGCATCGGGGCCCCTCGTGGACAGCAGGAAGGTGCCATTGCTGCCCTGTAGAGTTGGGCATATAGTATAGCAGAGCCCCCACCTCCTACAATGCACCAACCTGTATCTTGCCTGTGATCCCTGCCCATAGGCTCCTGCCTGAGGAAGCCCAGACTTCTGAAGTCCCATAGGTGGGGCATTGGTGGGGGGCTCTCAAAACACTGAGGCAAGAGGGCCCTGGGGAAGCTGGGCTGTGCACTCCCTGCAAATGTGAGCTCATCGGAAGAAGACATCTCTAGGTGCCTGGACTCCTGGCTTGGGCTGGAGAGACAGAGCCTGGACACATTCCCCTCACTCCCAGGAGACGTTACTGAGTCTTGCTTACGAGCTCCCACTCAACATGCTCCACCACCCGTCCCAACACCAAATACCAGTAATGCCCAACATCACCCCATTACCCATAGCACCCTCCATCCCACACCCCCTCCGCTCTACTCAACACCAACCACTAACTCAACACATCTACCCACCCACCACCACCCAGTGCCATCCTCCCCTCCACATTTTGTATCAACTCAATATCACCCAATACTACCAAATACCATCCATAGGTATTCATTGCTCAACACCACCCCACTCAACTTCCACTTAAGAATACTCTCCAACTCAGCACTCATTCAGATCACTCTGTGCTCAGCACTGCCACATCCCCCAATATCCAATACTGCCCAACACCCCTCAACTTCACCAAGCACCCATCACCACCCCCTCCTCAACACCACTGAAAACTATACTCCATTCAACATTACCTAGTATCCAGTACTAACCTCCGCTCAACACTGCCTTTCTTTTCACCACCACCTAGCACTGCCCTGAACACATGACTACCCATCAGCGTAACGTAACCCAAGATTTCCAAGTATCGCCCAATAACTCCAATTTTCTACCACTGTTCATGATCAGCACCAGCAACACCCACCACTCACCTCCCCACCTTGCATCTTAGTACCGCGTTCTATGGGTCAGTCTCCACCTCCCTCCCCCAGTCATCTCCCACCAGCACCCTCACCCAACCACCCCTTGTCTGGGTCCACCTGCCTTGTCTGGGTCGTACACGACCATGGTGAGGTCATCGATGGGGATGCGGGTGGAGGCATGCTCATCAACATAGCCAGTGAAGTTGACTTGGGTGTCTTGGGGGGTGAAGGTGCAGGCTGGGAGGCTGCAGTTGTAAAACTCGGGTTTGTGATCATTGACATCCGTCACCCTCAGCGTGACCCATATGCTCACCTTGGCATCTTGCCCGTAGATGTTTTGGTGTGTCTCGGTGGCCTGAGAGCAGAGCAGAGGCCAAAGGGCAGCACTCAGAGAACAAAGGCTCAGAGAGAAGGGAGATTTAAGGCCAGAAGCTGAGAGTTGGGGTGCAAAAGGGGGCAGTGGAGCCCTCACTCACCGTGACCTGCACCTTCACCTCTTCATCCTCCTCCAGCAGCTGCTCACGGTCCAGGGAACCATTGACCGTGATCACCCCATCTGGCCTGATGTCAAACAAGCCGGGCCTTGTGGAGTCTAGTGACAGGCAGTAGGAGCTGCTGCTTCCAGTGGCTCTGGCAGAGCCCCCATCCCTCCCCCAGCCTGGGAACACCCCCATTCTCACTGGAAATGCTGTAGATCATCTGGGAATTGATGCCTCTGTCACTATCCACAGCCTCCACCTTCAGCACTGGGGTTCCCTGCGCAGAGAACCACCTGGTTCGATGGCCCAGACCCTTTCCTTGCCTCTTGGGCCCACCCAGGCCCCCTCCTTGTCCTCTAGCACACCTGGGGTGCATCCTCAGCCACAGAGGCTGAGTAAAACTCCCTGATAAATTGGGGGTCCAGGTCCGGCTGGTCGACCACAGAGATGGACAGGAAGACAGGCGAGGAGCACTGGGTGATGAAGCTGTTGTTGTATATGCCGCCTGAGTCCTGTGGGGAGACAGGTCCCTGTGAGCCCGGGCCTCAGGTCACGGCACCCCTCCGTCTGTGCCCCCACTCACACAGGCCTCCAGCTCCAGCTGATAGAAGGCACTTTTGTTGTTGTAGCTGAGGTTGCCATTGAGGATGATGGAGCCATTGGGCAAGATCCTGAAGAGGTGCTGGCTGTCTCCAGTGCTAGGGATGACCTAAGGCAGAGCACAGTCAGGCCAGGCTCCCCTCTGAGAGACCTGGGTTCAAATCCTGGCTCTGCTCTTGACCAGTTCTGCCACTCTTACCAGGTCACATAACCTCTCTGAGACTCAGTTTTCGCCTCTGAGCGAAATGAGCTCAGATATTTCATCGGTGGGTTGAGAGAAGGGTCAAATGAAGTAAAGTATGTGCTAGGCACATCATGGGCACTCAGTTAACAGGAGCTATCACTGGCAAACTTGTCTTCAGGAGAACTGAACACCCCCTTGGACAAGACACTGAACATCTCCAGTCGGCCACCAGGCGGTGTGATATGAACTCAGCAAGGGCCCAGACAGTGCCCTGGGCAAGGAGGTGAGAAGGAGGGTCCTGTCCACAGCTTGGCCAAGTGAGGTCCAGCAGGGGCCAGCGAAAGGTTTGGGAGCTAGGGCTGGGCCACCACAAGGACACTGTCTGTCCTCAAGCCGACACTCAAGGTTCTTGCAGGTTGTGTGGGAGATGCTGCCCCCTGGTGGCTATGAGGGGCAGTGGGACCTATACTTCCAGGGACTTGCCAACGCTCACCGCCTGTATGGAGTACACCACGGCTCCTGCAGACTCCGAGTCCGGGTCCTTGGCCACCACAGAGAACACCAGGGAGCCGACTGGCAGGGTCTGTAATGAGGAACTCTAATCCATCCCCTCCATAACTGAGCACTCACTTCCCCTCCCTGAGCTTCAGTGTCCCCAGCTGTACCACAGGGATAATGTATTCCAGAGCCTGAAACCCAGTGTTCCCCTTTCCCTCCCACCTGGGCTGGGCCTCTGGAGACAACTGGGAGGGGGGGGGGAAGGTAGGGAGGGGGGAAGGTTACCCCCTCTTCCTCTCCCCAACACCTCAGCTGGCTTCTGATTTGCAGAGCCCCTCAGGATAAGGATGAGCAATCATTCAGGAACCCAGGATGTGTCACCCCCCTGCTCAGACTTCCCATGGGCTCTCTGTAGCCTATAGCAGTATATTCCAGACAGCACCCTGCAAAGCTGGAAGGTTCTCTGGGGAGGCCTTTGCCAGCTGTGACCTGTCCACACCTTCACTATTTCCACAAAGTGGTCAAAGTGATTTTTGAAAATCATGAATCAGACCACATCACTCTTATGTTAAAAACTCTCCAATGTTTCCCCCATTCTGTCCAGAATAAGGTCCAGACTGCCTCTATGGCCCTCTGAGGTCAGGCCACTGCTCACCTGTCTGACCTCACCTCCTCCTCACCTTCTACCCTCCGCTCACACCCGCTTCCTGGCTATCCCTAGAACACCCCAAATTCATTCCCAGCTCAAAGCCTTAGAATCTGCTGTCCCACTGACTGGACCATCCTTTTCCTGGAGCATCCCATGGCTGGCTCCTTCTTGCCAGGTAGGTCTCTGCTCAGATGTCACCTACTCAGAAAAACGTTTCCTGGCCACTCAACCTAAACCAGCCCCCTTCCTGGTCACTTTCCTCCATTTTGTCCTGTTTCATGCTCTTCATAGAACTTAACACTGTCTAAAGTAATCCTGCTTATTTAATGTTTCATTGATTATTATCAGTACTCTTCATTACAATGTGAGCTACTGAGGGTGGTGACCAAGTCTGTCTTATTTACCAAATATTCTCAGCACCAAGGACACTGCCTGGTACATAGTAGGTGCTCCATCACAGTCAAATGGCTGCCTGGATTTCACTGGTCTTGTGTCTGGCCTAGTATGGGGTCCTACATCTTATCATCTTCAAAGCCACAGGGTAATGAAGATCCAGGAGTGATGTTGTATTTGCTGCTCAGGGACCATTGGGGAACCTCCTCCCACACAAGCAGTTCAAGTGGGGCTGTCCTCCCTTGCTAGAAGGGAGGGCTCATGTACAAACCTAGCCAATCAGAGCATTCCATACCTCTAGGTTCATGGGCACATGACCCAAAATGAGCCAATGAGAGTCAGCTCTGGAGTTTTGGCCAGGACTATGGAGAAAGAGGCACTCTATGTTCAAGTTGCAAAGCCTAGAGTTTCAGAGAACACTTTCATCACCACAAGAGAGAATGGCCCCCTTGCCCAAAGATGGGGACAACAAGAGAAACAGAGCTGAGACATGGAAAGAAATCTCTTCTTGATCACATGGTTTGAGTACCTGATTCCAGCCATGCCTAAAGTTAGTGTACCTCTGAATTTTTCAGATACACGAGAAAACCAATTCCTTAAAAAAAAATTGCTTTCATAACTGAAATCATTCTAATCCAGTCCGACTGATTAACATGTTGCTGTAACTATTGTTCATGGGGTTACATTCCCCTGGATTTGGTTCCTGCAGCTGCCCCTTCTAAGAGGTGCTTTTCCCTGATCTGGACCCCCTGCTGGCTGTCTCTTGTTCTTTGCACTCTAAGAACTTCTGGGATGCCCGCATCACACACACACACACACACACACACACACACACCCATTAAGGCAGATGTTACCTCATTGATTTTGGTGGAGAAGCCAGTATTCTGGAAAACGGGAGCATTGTCATTTCTGTCCTCCACGATCACATGCATTTCCTTCTGCACCTGCAGGTAGGAAAGCCCAGGTGAGCCTGGAAAATGTGAGCGCTTGAGAAGACAAAGGGAGCAATGTCTGGGTTGGGAGTGCAAGCTGACTTCACTTCTCAGGCAATTAGGCAATATGTGGGATAATCTTGTATTTGATACAACTTCAAACACCAGAAAAGTTGCAAGTATAGTACAGAAAACTCCCAATACTTTTCATCTAGATTTACCCATTGTTTGATTTCTTGCTCTCCATGTGTTTACAGAACTATTTCAGAGTAAGTTGCAGACATAATTAGGTCATTTCTAAAACATCTAAAATGTGCCTGTCCTATTATAGGAATGGTCATTTTTGCTTGTTTGCCATAATTTGAAGCTGTGAACAAACCTAGGTGTCTATCAGAGGAGACCAGCTAACACAGTATGGTACGTCCCCACGCTGGAAAATACTACAAGAAACAGGTAGCTCGTGAGCAGACATGGGCAGAGCTCCAGAGCCAATTGTTGAGTGGACAGCACAGTTCAAGATAATAAATACAGTAAGATCCCACTTGGGTTTCAGAAAATGCACAAAAACGACAATCTTTCTTCCGTGGATGTATGTATATATCTACATACATACATGCATGTGTGTGTGTGTGTGCGTGTAAATGCATAGTGAGGGGTGTGAAAGAGCAGTGACCGTGGACGCTTCTGCTGGGGTGGCTAGGGAAGTGTCATCCCAGGGACTTGAGCTTTAGTCGCAACTTTTGAGATGTTTACGAAGAGAATATGTTCATGAATATCCAAGTCATTAAAATGATTTTTTTTAATGGACAGAGTTTGGGGAATATGTTATGAAGACAAAATCCTCCACTTTCACAGACATAAGGCACAGTGGTATAAGTGTGTTATTTAGAAACATGAGCACAGGGGCGCCTGGGTGGCTCAGTCGGTTAAGCGTCCGACTTCGGCTCAGGTCACGATCTCACGGTCCGTGAGTTCGAGCCCCGCGTCGGGCTCTGTGCTGACAGCTCAGAGCCTGGAGCCTGTTTCGGATTCTGTGTCTCCCTCTCTCTGACCCTCCCCTGTTCATGCTTTGTCTCTCTCTGTCTTGGAAATAAATAAACGTTAAAAAAAAAATAAAAAAAAAAAAAAGAAACATGAGCACAGATACCAGCTTGTTCAGCCAAGGGAGTTGAAAGCAATTGGCTCAAAAGAGCTAAGGTAGGGAGGTATTTAGCACCTGTCTTTTATTAACATTTATATTAATATAAATTAATATAATTCATGTTATACTTATAAACAGCATATTTATATAATTAAAGTAAATTAATAATAATATTAAAATCTTGGTAATATTGCGTGACCCAAAATGGGCAAGTATAATTTGGATGAAAATAAACATCAAATTCAGTTTTTGTTAACTAGGGCCCTCTCTGCTTGCTTGAGGTAGGGGACAGTCAGTCAAGAGTGGCCTTTGGTCCTCCGCTCTCTGATCCCAGGGCCACCCTGCCCTCCCTTCCTCCCTTCCAACTCACTGGGTTGTTGTGACCGTCGCTCACGGAGATAGTGATGGCGAACAGGTAGAGCGTCTGCAGCGGGCAGAGAAGAGAGGCCCCGAGGTGGACTCCTGCTCAGGGTGGGAGCACAGACAGGGCCCCCACCTCCCCGCCCCCCTCACGGGGCCCTCCCAGGCTGCTGCCCTTTACCTCGTAGTCCAGAGGGCTGGCCAGCTTCACTTCCCCAGTGGCTGGGGTGACAGTGAAGAAGTAGGCAAATTGGCCACTAATCCCATAGGTCAGAGGGTCCTGGTCACGGTCCTGAGCTACCAACCAGAAGGCCTCAGCACCTGAAGGTGGGACAGAGAATGCCCACAGTCCATGGTCACCTCTTCCGGCACTGGCCTAGCTGAGCTGGGCTAGGGGCCCTGTGTTCTCTGGGACCTCCCGGCCACCAGGGCTCTGCCCGCTGTGGTCATAAATGTCAGGTTTGGCTGTCGCTCCTCAGCACCCACTCCGTGGCCTTTTGATAACATCATGCTGATTTCCTCTATGGTGAGACCCCATCTGCACTGGACACGGCAGGGTGGGCTGTTATCCAAGTGTCTCCCTTTCCCCTAGCCTTGGGATTGCCTCCCTGGAATTGGTTGAGAAGAGACCAGAGATGACTGGAATGGAAGTATCTAGCTGCAGCCGCTGGGTGCATCCTAGACGAGGACCGCTGGAGTCCCTCTGGAGGTGCCTGGGCCTCCTCTAAGCCTTTCCTTCACCCGGAGACTGTGCCCCCAGAGCCTGCCAGAAACACCATCTGCGCAAATGAGCGTCTACTTGCTGGCTTCCCAGGAGCCCGGCTCTTTTGTTGAGCCTCCGGAGGGCATGTCCCTGGGCAGAGCAGAGGCTCAGAGATAGCGGGGGACTTGAAAATCCCAAGGCCTTCAACTCTCCAGTCTAAAAGAAACTTTTTACAGATTCATCAAACCCTGCTCCAGGGCCTCGCCTCCTTTATCACATCCAACCTCCGCTCAGCCACCTCCAGCATCAAAACTTACTCTCTCCTCAGCCACCCCCTCCATTGTTGGACAAATGTCCATGAGCAAGGGCTTTCTCCATCTCACCAAAGTGTTTCCCTGTAACTCCCACCCACAGGTCCCCAAAGGCCACAAGCTGGGGTGCCCCTGGGCCCCTTGCTACTTGTAGAGGACCCACAAGAATATTTCATTTCTGTCATAAAATATAATTGTAATATTTATTTTAGAGTAAGGGGCTCACAAAGGCAGAAGTGCCGTGTGGCTCAGCGCCCAGCCTGAGGGCCTCAGGGACCCAGTCCTCCCCTTTTGCCCATTATAGCTTTTCAGAGACAAGCTCATCAGCATGCCCCGGAATCAGCTTTCTTTAGCCAAACGGTCCCAGGTCCTCCCACAACTTCTTGGACAGCTTGGTTACAGTCCCTCCCCCCAAGCCCCCTCTTCCAGGAAGACCACCAGACCACTGTTCTGCTAAAAAGATGTTAGTGTCTACTTTATTTTTCCTTGGTCGTGAGACACGCTGTCAATTTAATGACTGTTTTGGGGGGGAGAAAAGTCACTCTGGGTTAGATGACTATCTCAATTGTAAGACACATCCTGGTTCAATTACAGTGCAATAGGATGTGGCCCTTATGCCTAAGGAAATATGGGAGGTGAGCAGGTGGGTGTAAATCCTTATGTGTTTATATTTGTCCATGGGCATAGAAAGATGTATCAGTGGGGAAATGCTCATTAAATGCTCTTTTTTTCAGGTTGACCTGAAAAAAGAAATTAAATATAAGAAATCAATAAAAGACATGTATTAGGTCTCTGTGTATAAGGAATTATATAGTTTGTCACTAAACGAAAATGGATATATTAAAAAATTTTTAATGTGTTATTTATTTATTTTGAGGGGGGGGGAGAGAGAGAGAAAGTGGGGAAGGGGCAGAGAGAGAGAAAGAGAAAGAGAATCCCAAGCAGGCTCCAGGCTATCAGCTCAGAGCCCGACACAGGACCTGATCCCACAACCTGTGAGATCGTGACCTGAGCCGAAATCAAGAGTTGGACACTTAACCGACTGAGCCTCCCAGGCGCCCCTAAAATTGATATTTAAAACACCATAATTATATATTTTTTAAAAATCTTCCTGATGAAGCTAAACTATTGTATAGCGTTAGTGTCAGAAAAAGAGGTCTTGTGTGAGAGAGAAAGGACAGGGAGTGACCAAAGGGACGAGAAAGGGGACCTGGGAGTGTTGGCAACATCCTAGTTCCTGATTCAGTGGAGGTTACATGTGAATTCAATGCACTTTCCTGTACATATATTACACTTCAAAATAGAAAGTCTAGTTCATGAGTTCGTGCCCTGTGTCAGGCTCTGAGCTGGCATTGTGGAGCCTGTTTGGGATTCTCTCTCTCTTTCTCCCTCTCTGTCTCAAAATAAAATTTAAAAAAAAAATAGAAAGTCTAAATGACATAGTTTTTAAAATCGGACTGAAAATACTTCCCATTGTAAGAGAGCTGTAGAATTTGTCTCAGGAAGAAGGAAATCATCCTTTACTTTAAAAGCCCAGGGAGGAGGGGCTCCTGACTGTCAGTTAAGCGTCCGACCTCAGCTCAGGTCATGGTCTCTCGGTTCGTGGGTTTGAGCCCTGCGTCGGGCTCGGTGCTGACCGCTCGGAGCCTGGAACCTGCTTCGGATTCTGTGTCTCCCTCTCTCTGTCCCTCCTCCGCTTGCACTCTGTCTCTCAAAAATAAATAAACATTCAAAAAATTAAGAAAAAAAGTTCAGAGAAGAGCCATGTGGTTATAAAAAACCCTCATTTGGTATGGCTCAGGGAGGGAGGAGCACTGCTCTGAACAACGAAGGAATTAGTTTTCTGTTTCCAGGGAGGTTGCAGAGGGAGGAGTGTGCCACAGGGGAGGTGAGGAGAGACAGACAGGGGTCAGGTGACCTGACCAGGCTCCGAGTGGACACTTTTGTGACAACAGTGAGTGTGGCTTCCCGATTCATGCTGCAATTCCTGCTTTCTCCCCAAACCTTCAGTAGAGGCTGGAGCTGGCTGGAGGGGACCAGGGACTGGCCATGGAGAGGGAGGAAGGAACGAGAGGTGAGCCTCAAGCTCCAAAAGAACATCCACAGGAGGGGCCTCTGGAACTAGCATGGGGACTTAAGCTGTTTTGTTTAGACATTAAAGTCTTACCCCAGAGAATGGAGATCTTGAAGGCATTTGGGTTGTAACATCTGTGACATTTGTTTGAAGGTATGTATGTGTTTTATCTATGACCAAACAGCTATGAAAATATATGTAAATGTCGTTCATGTTTACACATTACTTCTCTGTTGTACAGAGAACATTTATAAATATCAAATGGTTGGACAGCAGCCCAGCCCTCCAGGGGACGTTGTGTCATCTCTGAGTGAAATGACACTATTACCTCCCTTATCCTGGGCATTAAATTTTTACTAATATAACCCTGAATAGATCTTGCTGTCCTGGCAACCACACCCAAAGGCACGTGGCCTTCGTGCCTGCAAAGTCCATCCCCATCCTTCCCTCAGATCTGGGCATCTGAATCCCAGGACAAACTCTGGGTTTCACTTCCTTTCATGCAGTCTCTTGTGTTAGGTTGGAGCTTTACATATCTGAGATCCCAATTCTGATGCGAAGACAAAGACTGTGGCTTGTCCCCCAGTAGTCATACTCCTCCTTTCCCTCAGAGTAAGAGAAGCCCAGATTTTGAGCTGGTTACATGGTCAACCAGAGTAAAGACTTCATTTCCCAGGTTCCCTTGAAGCTAGGTGTGGATATGATGCTAAAATCTGTGTGTGTGGAGTCTGGAGCCTGTCCTTATGACAAAGGGCCAAACTCACGTTGCCCCTTCCTCCTCTGGCTGGCTGGAATAGGGTGAGGCATGAGCCATCTTGGACCACGTGGATGAGGGCCGCACCTGAGGGAAGGCAGAATCTGGACGTGGAAGGAGGGAGGGTGCCTGACACCAGGAGCATAGAGTTGGGAACAGCCTACTGTTCTCATGGAACAGAACCCCAGACAGCCCTGGACTTGTTGCTGTAGATGGCTATATGAGAGAATTATAAACCTTGACCTTGTTTACACCTTGGTTGTTTGGGGTCTATAATGTACAGCTGAGCCTATAGCCCAGTGAAAATAGTCATCTTTGTTTCTGCTTCTCCAATCCACATCCTGCTGGGAATTTGGTATTCGTTCCTATGGTTCCTCCAAAACGATATTTCCCAAATGTCATCCCCTCTTATACGCTGCCACCATCTTTACCATAACCAAATATCTCATTATTTATGATCCTTCTTTTAATCTACTTATCATTTCATGTAAGTGCATTTATTTTAAAAGCAAGCTTTAGATCGTGGCTGTAAATAGAAATCCATTTCACTTGCCATAGATAGAAAGTAACTCTACAAACAAAGGCAATAAAAATAAAGCAAACTTATTAACTTCTGGAGAGAAGTGTGTGAAAGGCTCTGAGTCTGAAACCTACTCTCTGTTTAGGGGCTAAAAACAGGGACTGGAGGGAGGTTAGCAAGTGGGAGAGTTGGAAGAGACAGAATTATCCCAAGTGGATCCTTTCTCCTTGGGGAAATCAGAAACACCAGAAAGTGATGGGAAACAGGAGGAATGTTCTCATGGGGTATCTTGGTTATTTGATGTTGTGTGAGAGCCCTGACGCAAAAGCTGAAGAGGAGGAGAAAACAAATTTCTGGAACTGACTCCCATCAGTCCACCTTTGCCCCTTGATGAGCCATGCAGCTGCAAGGATGGGGAGCTAGCTCCTAAGGGAGGCCCTGGCACCCTCTTTGGGTAAGGGTTTGGCACAGTCTCTGCACAGGGATGGTTACTCACCCACTGGTAGGTCCTCAGGCAAGTTCACTCTCGTCATGTTTCCCGAGAACACTGGGGCCACATTGGCTGCCACTGTAGGAACATAGAGCACTGGAACACCTGGATGCCATTGCAAAGCCTGACCCCCACCAGCCCCTGTGGGAGCCCATACCAGTCCCAACCTTCAGCCAAGCTCACCCGCCAGGGCCTGTATTGCTCCCCGGGCCTCCCCAGGGCAACCAAGCATGAGGCTGGGTCGTAGGAGCTGGGAGTTTGCTGATGAGACAGTGCCCCTTCCTTCTGGAAGGTCCTGCCAAGGATCCCCAGGTTAATGCTACTCTGATAGGGAAGGAGAGGCACCCACCGGACACCATGAGGGTAGGAAACAGGAAGCAGGACAGCCACAACCATGCCATCATGTCTGGAAGGACCTAGGAGAAGAGGTGTCAGGGAAGAGGCACCTATACACATGCCTCCCTCCCTTTGGCGGACCCCCCATCTGTCTGGGTCTGACCCAGGCCACCCACAACTACCATCAGCAACTCTCCTACAGGGCCCCTATCATCCTCTGCCCATTTTCCAGATGTCCCAGGGTAGGAGTAATGGCGGGAGGGGGGGCGGTGGTACCCAGAGGGGTGAGCAAGGTAGCTGAGCCTGGTCCAGAATTCCATTCTGAGAATGACTCTGAACTTGACTCCAGAATTCAGTGTCTACTGTGTAGTAGGTACTGCTCTAAGCAAATTGTATGTGTAATCTTGATATTCCTGCAACTATGAGGTGGTTGAGAGAATAAGGGGCTTTCCTGAGGCCACACAGGAAATCAATGACAAAACTACACTCTTTTGGGGGCGCCTAGGTGGCTCAGTTGGTTGAGCATCCAACTCTTGATTTCAGCTCAGGTCATGATCCCAGAGTCATGGGATTGAGCTCTGCTCAGCATGGAGCCTGCCTAAGATTCTCTCTCTCTCTCTCTCTCTCTCTCTCTCTCTCTCTCTCTCTCTCTCTCTCTCTCGGGCACCTGGGTGGCTCAGTCGGTTGAGTGTCCGACTTCGGTTCAGGTCATGATCTCTCAGTCCGTGAGTTCGAGCCCTGCGTCAGGCCCTGTGCTGACAGCTCAGAGACTGGAGCCTGCTTCGGATTCTGTGTCTCCCTCTCTCTCTGCCCCTCCCCTGCTCATCCTCTGTCTCTGTCACTCTCCAAAATGAATAAATGTTTTAAAAAAAAAATTTTTTAAAAAGATTCTCTCTCTCTCCCTCTGCCCCTCTTCCCTGCTCATGCTTGGTCTCTCTCTCTCTCTCTCTCAAATAAAATAAAATTTAAATTTAAATTTAAATTCAAAAAAATTGAACACAAGGCTTTTAGTCTTCAGAATTCACTCCCCCAGCCACTACACTACTCTGCCTATTTGAAGTGTCTAAAGCTAATAGCATCCTTCAAAATCAGGTGCCCGAGGAGGGACTGTGACTTATCCAGGACAATCCAAAGACTCTATGGGTGGGCAGGGTCCTTTGTCCTACTTGCGGACACATTTAACAGCTGCCTTTTCAGCCTTTCCTAAAGTGTGCTCTGTGGAACACTGCCCATGTAAGATGCCCTACAGCAGGAGGGTTCCCTGGTTAAGTCAGTTTGGGAAGGATCCAAAACTATGGGACAACCAAGAGAAAAATGGCCTCGATCTATGGCTGATTCCAAAAGATGGGACCCTCCAAAGGGGAGAGTAAGGAACAAGGGAGAGAGAGACTGGCTTCCAGAGCTGATCCTGACAATGAAACAGCATCAAAACCCAGAAGTCCTCTCCCTCTCACCACCCAGCCCTCTCCCAAGTTCCCACCTCAGGAATATACCCATTTTCCCAGGTTACCCTGACTTCCCTTTTCTGTAGTGCCCCACATCCAATCCACGGGGACCCCTGAATTTCTCTCCATCCCACAGAGGCCACACTCACAGGCCCCCTTCCCCCCTTGCCTGGCTCAGCCCTCCTCCAGGTCTCCCTCCCCTTAGTCTCTAATCCAGTTCGCTCAGCTCAAGTAATCCTTCCTTGCCCCCTCTGATGACCTCCCTCCCCTGTTCAAAAACCTTCAATGGCTCCGCATTGCCTGAGTCCACACTGCATAAAAGGGCTTCCACAGACCATCCATGCCTGACTGCCATCTCCCATGCCTCGCATGGCCACAGGTGCACCCCGCTTTCCCTCACTGCCAGGGGAACACGGGGGTATCAGGTGGATTGGTAATTTTAAATATCTGCTGACATTTCCTGAGCACATACTATGTGCTGGGCACTCTGATTCATTCATTCATTCTTTCATAAATATTTATGGATGTCTACCATCCACCATGTGCTATACCTTGTTCTCAGCACTGGGAAAATAATGGCGAACAAAAGACTCTGCGTGCTGCCTTCACCAAGCTCCTGGCTTAGTAAATGAGACAGACCCTAAACAAGTAAACACAGTGCTATCTAACTGCTTGCTGCATCCTGTGCTATGAAGGAAGAGAATGTGCCTAGTGTGGGAGCAGAAGGAGGGGTGCCACTTTGGGCACTATGGCAGATAAACTGGGCTACGCACTTTTTGACACTTCTCCCAGCAAGAGATGAGGACTAGGTCTGCCCCCCTTGAATCTGGTCCATTCATCATGTTTTTATTTTCTCTCTTTTATGAGACTTTAACACCTGGGGGGCCTTGCTGGCCTTTCCCAAGGTGAGCTATTTCCTAGAGATGACAAATGACTTGCCTGCAAACACTCCTCTCCTATACAAACCAACCAATCCAGAGACGACACCCAAACCACCTCCTTTATCTAACTCACACACCAGGTCAATATTCCCCCTGCCCTAAGTCACCCCAGGGCCAAGCACTGGACAGCTAAGGACAGCCCCTAGAGCCTACCAAAATGATTCAAACTACTTAATCCTAATCTTGCTCTGCTGCTTGACTTGAAGCTTCCTTCCCATGGAAAATGCACTGAGGCTCTGGGTCGTGCTTTCTCCTCCTTCCTGCCTCCTGACCAAAAGCTTCCCCATGTGGCCCTGCATGGTGTGGCAAGCCACCTCTTCGAGAAAACGTGTAATAAAAATTCTTACAATTGCCTTAGCCTCTCCATGTCATTACACAGTCACCTCCATGAATTAAAAATCCCACTGGTTTTATAGTTAAGACATCTGGGCAGGCCCCGTGACTGATCGATAGAATATGGCACCAGAGATGCTATGCCAGTTTCCAGGCCTAGGCCTCAAGATACTGGCAGTTTCCTTTCCAGTGTCTTGGAACACTCACTCTTGGAACTCAGCAGTCATGCTGCAAGAAAGCCCAAGCAGTCTCTTGAAGAGACTCATGTGGAGAAGAACCGAAGCCCCTGGCCAACAGCCTGGTTGAGCTCCCAGTGGACAGCTAACATCCATGTGAATAAGCCGGTGCATAAACCATCCCAAAATGGATGCTCTACCCCCAAATGAGCCATCCCTTCTGAGCCCTGCCCAAATGGTAGATCTCTAAGCATAATAAATGACTGTTGCTGTTTGCCAGTAAGTCCTAGCGTGGTTGGTTATGTAGCAGTGGATAATGGGAACACTTAGGGCTGAGTCTCTGAGGAAGTGACGTGTCTGACAGATAAGGAAAGGGCATTGCGTGAGGAGTGGAGGAGGGAGCTTCCTGTTCAGGAGAATTCAACATTTATCTCCACTTCTTCCTTCTTGAAACCCCACTCAAATGATGGTAAAGATTTTAGAAGTTCAAAAGAGTTGATGAGAGATGAACAACTTATCAAGCTAATGATAGTGAAAACCAGAGTACGGATGACACCCACGAGAAGCCAGCTCAAGACCCCAGAAAGGCCAAAGCATCGATGGTTCTAGAACCCTCTGAAATCGGAGGTGTGGGGTGGCCTAAAAGCAGGAAAATTAGTTGAAAGTTTGCATGTGGAGCCGTTAGACTCCCAGATACCGCTTCTCCACCCATGCAGTCAGGGGGCTGACATCCCACCCCCCACACACATTAGAGAACTTACATGGAGGCTACTTCCTGAAAAGGCTGAATCGGAGAGATCTGGAGCGGGGGGGTCCTAGGCCTGGCAGAGGTGGGGTACCACAGCAAAACAGGGAGCTAAGTGAAAGACTGCACACTAAATGGTGACACTCTCAGCCCCTTGTCCCTTCTCAGTTCCAAAAGCACTGGCAGATGATAGGACACCTCCCCCAACCACCAGAAATTTAAAAAATAATAAAAAATAAAAAATGAAAAAAAAAAAAAAAACAGAGAAAATGGACCCACTTAAGAGGAAACAACCCACAGATTCTGAAATGTAGGGGCTTCCATTGACTCACTTTATGGTGCGGCTTCTAAAAGACAAGTTCTGCCTTGCCCCCTGACCCAGAGCCCCCACGGATTTAATTATGTATGGACAGGAACCATCAGACATTGAAGGGAAGAGAGATGCCATAGCATGTGGGAGCTCCTACTGAAAACTGCCATAGCTTCAGGAAGTTTACAATCCAGTTGGCACGATCTTCGTGGCTTGAAGTCAGGGTGGAAGTATTTACACCATGGAAATAAGCAAACACAATAAATCATGGAAACCTGAACACCAGTGACAGACACTGAAAAATCCAAACCAAGTCAAACAAAAATATGGGGAAAGGCAATTCGGGGGCTGTTTGTTGTTATAAATCTCGTAGTATGATTTGAATTTTTTATTTTTTTATTAAAAACATTTTTTGATTATTTATTTTGAGAGAGAGAGAGCGAGAGACAGAGTGCGAGCAGGGGAGGGGCAGAGAGGGAGACACAGAAACTGAAGCAGGCTCCAGCCCCTGAGCTGTCAGCACAGAGCCTGACACGGGGCTCGAACCCACGAACTGCGAGACCATGACCTGAGCCGAAGTCAGACACTCAACCAAATGAGCCACCCAGGCGCTCCTTATTTGAATTTTTTAAATTCAGGGCCCATGGGGCGCCTGGGTGCCTCAGTCGGTAGAGTATACGACTTTTGATCTGGTGGTTGTGAGTTCAAGCCCCACCTTGGGTGTAGAGAGCACTTAAAAATAATATCTTTTTTAAAAAAGTCACAGGGCACCTGGGTGGCTCAGTCGGTCGAGTGCCCAACTCTTGGTTTTGGTTCAGGTCATGATCCCAGGGTTATGGGATCGACCCTGGCATTGGACTCTGCGCTGAGCAGAGCAGTCTGCCCCCCGCCCCCGCTCGGCCCCTCTCCCCCTCTCTTTAAAATAAAATAAAATAAATCAGTACCCATACTACTTGGCTGAAGCGAGCACTGTTACAAAGTTGCTCGGTCAGTATGAGAGGTGGTCCCGGGTCAGGTAAGAACCAGTTGTGTTCCGGGAATTGTAAGATGGGCCCTGTGGCTGGACCCAGGAGAGAGAGGGGCAGGGAGGGAGACGGGGAGGGGAAGCAGGCAGAGGCAGATCACGCCTGGTCCTGTAAGACAAGGCGAGGATGGTTTGCTTTATTCTAAGGAAAACGGAGGGTCATTCCAGGGTTTTAAGCAGAGGAGTGGCAGGGACTAATATGCTTTTCTAGAAGATCTTTCCAGCTGCTACATGCCGGTGGATTGAAATGGTGGCAGCAGGGCTAAAGAGAAGAGGCAGGAATAGAGGTATTTTGGGGGCAGGACATAAATTCACATCATCTCTGCACAACCCATCTTGCCGACAGAGAAACAGGCTCAGTGGAGCTCACAGCTAGAAGTGAGGGGGTCTTTCCCATGGGCTTTCCCCAGGGCTCCAGCAGGAGGCGAAAAAACCCAGTTCAGCTATGGGCCCCACACCTTCAAAACATCTGTTATCTCAGACCTAGTGATCCAACGAACCTAAAATAAAGAACTCTTGGGGCGCCTGGGTGGCTCAGTCCGTTGAGCGACCGACTTCAGCTCAGGTCACCATCTCGCGGTTCGTTAGTTCCAGCCCTGCATCAGGCTCTGCATTCACAATGAGGGTTCTCTCTTACCCTCTCTCTCTGCCCCTCCCTCTCTCTCTCTCTCTCTCAAAATAAATAAATAAAGTAGGGAAACTCTTTCAGCAGAAAAACTGTTCATCACAAGTGGTTATTTGTAATCATGGAAAATGGAAGTAACCTAAACGTGGGAACACCAAGCAACAGTCAAGGAAGATGGGATGAAGGCCTCAGTGGAATATGTGGCAGGTGTTAAGCATCCCGGCAGTGAGCGACAGCAGCTGCCATGGAAGGAACATGTTCTCCATGCTGGACACCGAGCTGGGCACTATTTGACACAGGAACACTTAAGATAGGCACCATTATACCCACTTTACAGATGGGGAACCTAGAGGTCAGAGAGGCAAAGAGCTTACAGAGCTGAGAAGCAGCAGAGGCTCTCTGGGCGATTCACTCTAAGCCCATTTCCTCCTTTGTAAGATGGACTGACAACTCTACGAAGTGATAGGGGTGGGGGGAGTGAATGAGAAGAGAACGTGCCAGCTCAGCCCCTGGCACACAGAAAGCACTCAACAAATGCAAATCCCTTCCTTCTGCCTGTTGTGCGGTCATCCTCACCATATGACTGCTCCTCCCAGTCCTACGCGAGACGTTGACAGCCAGGCGGTGGAGGATGCTGGTGTGATGGAGCTGGGGTCACCATGCAGTGACTGGGGGGGGGGGGGCGGTGCCTGGAGCGGGTCGTGGAGGTGGAGTTGGGCCAGGATGGTAGTTTGGTTGGGGGTAGGGATGACAAAGGGATGGAAGCAGGGACGGTGGTGGCAGTGACGTGGGGATACCGTTTGTGATGATGAGGGTGGGGAGGCAGGTGGAGATGGTGGTGGCGGTGGGCACACAGTAGACGTACAGGTGGAGTTGGACCCTGATGATGGCGGTAGACAGCTGGCATCCACTGTGTGAGCAAAATCCGGGGTACCTCAACACTGGCTGGATGCAGCCAGTCCTGATGTCCCTTGCTGTGTGATCTTGGACCTCACCCCTCACCTCTTTCGTTCTCCCACTTCCCCTCCTTCAGGGGTGAGTCAGCAGCCACAGGGAAATTAGTCACTAAGTGTGCAAGGTGTGCTTTTCACTATGACAAAGTGCAATCGGGAACACAGGAAACCCCTGCCCTCGGGATACAGTCCTCAAGGGGAAGGAAGCCGGCAAGGATGGCCCACGTGCTGTGGCTGGCACTTTGTACCCTGTGCCATTCAGTCCTCGGCACACCACGGCCCGGGAGCAGAAGGGACGTGACCCAGTCAGTAATGGGATCAGAACCCAAAGCAGGAAGTCTATTTTCTCTCTTTCTGGGCTTCTGATTTTCTCTTCCTCATCAGCCAGACTTCTCCCAGACAGTGTGTGCAGAGCACCCAAGGGCAAGGTAGAGGGAGAACAGCCTTAACTGGCAGGCATCCTCTAGGGTCCCCAAGGCCTCCACCTCCTGGCCTCCTTCCTATAAACCAGCTACACGCATTGCTTATGGAAGCTTCTCCCAACTTCCCCCTCCCACTGTCTTGGGGCCTCAAGAAGCCTGCTGATCCTTACTCGGGGCAACAGTGATATATCCAAAGTCTTGCCCCTGCATCTGGTCCAGACCATCTCAGAGAGGTGGCTGTCAACCCCTTTTATTCTTGAGTCCCAGGGAAGATAAGGCTCCTGCCCAACGCCCGCAAGCCAGTTGGGGGCAAAACTGGACGCCTCCCTTCCACCCAGTCCAGTGCTCTTTCTTGCTGCGGTCCTGCCTCTCCTCCCCACTTAACTACCTCCACCCTGGGTTTCACACAATCTTGTCCCCTTGTTACAGAGACTTTTTACACACACACGCTCATTTGATCATAATGAGGCCAAAGTTCTACGGTCCAGAGTGTCACCTCTGGATTTGGTCATTTGAGAAAAACGTACAGAGCCTGTGTGAGCTGGACAAGGAACAAGAACGAACGTGCCCCACCAGTGAGCCTTCTCGCCCGCTGGGCACAGCTACTCCCAAGCACAAGCCTCCACCATGGCTCTGGCGGCAGGAAACACTTCCTCCCCCTCGGCCTGGCAGGCTGAGTCCTCACAGGTCCTGGGTTTCTCTTCCCACACAAGCCAGTCCCCTTCCCCCTCCTGTGGTCCAGTGGCACTGGATGCTCCTGTTCTCCATCCACACCCTCTATTTTCCTCTATCCAGGCATTTGCATATGCTGTCCCCTCGCCCAGAATGCCTTCCCTCGCCTTCTGCATATGTGCAAATTCTCTCCATCCTCTAAGGCCAGGTCAGGTGCAGAGCCATGTGTATGCTTTGGTGGGCCTTCCTCCGGCCCCTGAGTTTCTGGTCTCCCAGCAAGGGCAGGGGACAGAGCAAGTGCAAATGAACAAGAAGTGAATGGCGTTGCCTGTGGGCTGGGACTGGGGAGAGGCCTTGATAGTGCCCTGGCCGGCCCACCCCGGACCTGTGCCGCTGGGCAGCCTGGGCGCGAAGAAGGCAGTCTCACCCCAGCCCCAGTACCACGCAGCCACACCCAGAGGCTCTTCTTTCCCTTCTACCTCTCAGTTTGCCTTCTAAAAAGTGGGACTATCTACATTCTAGAAATCCCAGCTTCCCTCTCCCCACACTTTCCTTCCTCCCAAAAAGTACTCCTTGAAGAAGGAGTGATGTCAAAAAAGAAGTGAATTAGGGTGCTTCTGAACCCCTACTGGCCACATGAGATGTGCAGGCCCCCCACCAGGAGTGCCCCTCTCACCCCTCCCCTGCTTGGATGAGGCACACTCACCCTGGCCTGGGAAGCACTGGCTCCTTGACCCCAGTGGGAAGAGGCAGCAGCCACAGTTCCCAACAGCCCAGGGCACCCACACCGTCTCCCACACAGGGGGTGGGGACCCCAGATCTGCCCAGGACCTCCAACAGGGCCAGAGAGGGTGGTGGCCCTTGTCACCCACAGGCCCCCAAAGAGCTGACTCAGCCAGCATGGCCACTGCCACCTCTAGCTCATCGCATACTTTCTCTTCTGCTCTGTTTCCTTCTCACAGCTGTGCCCCAGCTGTAGGAATTATCGTTTGGGGCGCAGTGAGAAAACTGAGGCTCCGAGAAGTTCAAAGAGGGATATCCGAGAGCGTGGGACAGGGCATTAGACCCAGACTAGCTCCAAATCCAGGAGTCCTTGGGTGAGCCTTGGTCTGGGCTCCATTTGACTTCATGGGGCCCTACCTACACCCACAAGGCAGACACCAGCCCAGCCAGGGAGCCCCGGTGCCAAGATGTGGACCCCAAGAGCACTGGGCTCCCTGCCACAGGGCCCCTCCAGTGCCCATCACCCCGGCTGTTTCAGCAGCAGATAGATACGGAGGCCAATGGCCCTGGGTTGGATTCCAGAATTTCACTTACTGACTGTCGCCCACCCCCAGGCAAGCCCTTGCCCCCTCTGAGCCTCAGTTTCCCTCCTGAGAAACGGGGTGAGGTTAAGAACCATGGAGTCCATACACTGGTGGCCATCAGTCAGATCCCAAAGTTCCCTGAGCCCACACCGGTGTCTGGTGCCCCAGCCGTGCAGTTCCGGCCTCAGGGAAGAGGCCCAGCCGGGCCCTGGCTCTCACACCAGGCCAGGGCTGGGGCCCGGCCTGCAGTTCGTCCCAGCCAGACCCTTCCTAGTACTGGTGAGGTGGCACTCCAATCCATCACTGACCACAGACCCAACTGGGCTTCAGAGGCTCTCCAGCTTCCTTCCTGCACCCTTACCATCCTGACTCCACCGATGTGGAAACTGAGGTCCAGAAGAGTTACAGAGCCCACCCAAAATCAGGACGGAGCTGGGATCTGAACCCACGCGGTTGGGGTCGGAGCCCAGTTCTTTCTCTTGGAGCTCTGGAGCCCTCCGGCTCAGCCACTCTGTCTTTACCCCTCGAGCTTCTTGTGAAAGAGGCCCAGGCAGGTTAACGTACTTGCCTGAGGGAACTGCCTCCCTTCTGTCCTGTGAGAAACCTCAGTGGGTCCAGATTATCCAAGGACTTGGAAGGGAGGGGAGCCATCAGCACCTGGGAACAGGTCTTATTAGCCCCACACTGAGAAGAAACTGAGGCCTGGCAGTCAGACCAGGACTCCCTCAGCTCCAGGTCCGCCCAACCCAGAACGAGCCCTCACTCCCTCTGCTCACCTTGGCCTCAACAACCTTACTCAGCCCCTACCCCTGGCCAGCAGCCCCCTGCGGCCCCGTTGCAGCCAAGCTGTGCGGTCCCTACCTGTGCCCCGGAAGGGGCCGTGGAGGCGGCAGATGGGCACCAGCGGGCACCGTCTGGGGCCTGCCACAGCGTGGCCGGCAGACTTTAGCACCATCTCCTCCTCCCTTGAGCAATCATTAACCCCACCAGAGACCACACCTCCCAGGATGAGAAGGATGGGACAGACTCCTCAACAGGCACTGACTGTGGCTCTAGCAAGGGGGCAGGAGGGCAAGACTGAGGCAACCCGTCCCCGTACTCCCAGGACAGAAGGCTCAGGCCACAGGAGAAAGAGCCTGGCAGAACCCCAGCCCAGAGACCTGGGAACCAGGCCCAACCCTGGGGCAGGCAGGAGGTGGGGAGGGTGACAGTTGGTCATCAGAAGGTGATACCTAAGCCTCCCATCTCCTCCTGGCTGTTAAGAGGCCTCCGTGACAGGCGGCCTGTGGAGAAAATGAGAGAGTAGTTAGGCCAGGAGAAGGAACTAATAAGCAATCAAATATGGAGACTCCAGTGGACATCTGTGAGGTTTTCAGAAGAGAGTGAGGGCAACCTTGAGCTTGGGTAACGTACTCTCCTGCCTATTGTTGCTAGTATTCCCCTCCACTGAGGACCTCAAAGGGTATCTACCCTTCCCCAGGGGCTCATCCACCCCAGGCTGGTGTTAAATACCATCTAGGTGCTGTGGCCTCCCAGCAGGGTCTGAGCCCCCAATTCCCCCTCCAGCCATGCAGGCCCCACCATCCATCCCTGTGTTGACAGAGGAGAAAGGGGACCTCCAATACAAGATCACCAGCCTCTTCTATGGTGACCCTCTCCTTATGGACAGGAACCCTACCTGACTCAATAGATACAGATCAGGCACTTTACAGGGATGTTTGTTCCCTACCCCCTCACCCATCACTCCCCAAATTTAAAATAGATTATCAAAGTACACATGCTTTGTGTATACCCATGTTCATAGCATACTTATTCGCATTAGGTAAAGCATGGAAACAACCCGATGTCCATCGACAGATGAATGGATAAACAAAAGGAAGGAAATTATTATACATGCTACAACATGGATGAACCTTGAGAACATTGTGCTGAGGGAAATAAGCCAGTCACAGAAGGACAAGTACCATACGATTCCACTTACATGAGGTATCTAAAGTAGTCAAATTCAGGGGCGCCTGGGTGGCTCAGTCGGTTAAGTGGCTGACTTCAGCTCAGGTCATGATCTCTCGGTCCGTGAGTTCGAGCCCCGCGTCGGGCTCCGTGCTGACAGCTCAGAGCCTGGAGCCTGTTTCGGATTCTGTGTCTCCCTCTCTCTGACCCTCCCCCATTCATGCTTTGTCTCTCTCTGTCTCAAAAATAAATAAACGTTAAAAAATTTTTTTAAATAAATAAATAAATAAAGTAGTCAAATTCATACGGAAAAAAGTAGAATGGTGGTCACTAGGGGCTGGCGGAAGAGGAATGAGAAGTTGTTTAGTGAGTACAGAGCTGCAGTTTTTGCAAGGTTAAATGAATTCTGGGGGCACCTGGGTGGCTCAGTCAGTTAAGTGTGTGACTCTTGATTTCGGCTCAGGTCATGATCACACAGTTAGTGAGTTCGAGCCCCGATTTGGGCTCCATACTGACAGTGGGGAGCATGCTTGGGATTCTCTCTCTCTCTTTCTCTGCCCCTCCCCTGCTTGTGCTCTCTCTCTCTCTCTCTCTCAAAAAAAAAAATAATTAAAAAAATATTAAATGAGTTCTAGAGATAGATGGTTGTGATGGGTGCACAGCTTTATAAATGTACTTAATACTTCTGAACTGTACACTTAAAAATTGTTAAGATAGTGAATTTTTATTTTATTTTATTTTTAATTTTTTTTAATGTTTATTGTTGAGAGACGGAGAGAGACAGAGAATGAGCGTGGGAGGGGCAGAGAGACAGAGAGACACAGAATCCAAAGCAGGCTCCAGGCTCTGAGCCATCAGCACAGAGCACGCGGGGCTCGAACTCACAAACTGCGAGATTGTGACCTGAGCTGAAGTCAGACACTCAACCGACTGAGCCACTCAGGCGCCCTGAATTTTTTTTTTTTTTAAGTAAGCTTCCCACCCAGCATGGAGCCCAACACTGGGCTTGAACTCACGACTCCGAGATCAAGACCTGAGCTGAGATCAAGAGTCAGACACTTAACTGAGCCACCAAGGCGCCCGGATAGTGAATTTTATGTTAGGTGTATTTCAGCACAATACAAAAAAAAAAAAAAAAGGAAGGAAAATATATGCTACAACAAGCTTAAAAAGGTGAAGAAACCAGGATGAAGGGAAAAGGTGTAGGAAAAACAAGGAGAATATAGGCCTGAATCGAATCCATAGACTATGTAAATATTTGCCTTGCAGTTCTGGTTACTTGCCAGAGGTGGGTCATGAATTGGCTTCTGAGCTTCTCTGCAGGCAAAGCAAAAAGGGAAACAGGATCCATTAAGTCCAGCATCCAACCACTAAACACACACACACACACACACACACACACACACACACACCCCTTGGGTGAGTATGTTGGGGGCTAGAGAGAGAGCATGCAATGGTCAGCATCTGGGAACCATGGTGATGTGAGATCTGATACCTGAGAACTCTTGTCTGTCTCCGAGGAGCGGATGCTGCAGGAGGTGGACAGCACCTGACATGACTATTATAAGGTAGTTGTTAAGAGATGGGGCTCAGGGGCCGGACATCTGGGTTCAGTTGTGATAGGGCAAATGATACCATGTCTCTAAGCCCCAGCAACCCTGTCTGTGAATCACGGACAATGTATGAAGCCTCTCTCAGAAGGTGGTGCTGGGGATGAAATGGAGTCATGCATTTAAAGTCCCGAGCACAGTGTCCAACACAGAGTAAAGTCTCAATGAATGCTAGTGTTTGTTGTAGTGTGGTGGGATTGCTGCTGACCTAACCACTAAGAAGAAAGGCAGGCCGCTCCCCCCAGCACTCTGGGCTCCGGGCCTGCCCCAGACCGAGGGAGTCAGCCTGGTCTCCCTGGCCAGCTCCAGGTAGGGCAGACCACAGACCCAAGTCCCTTCTCCCCGTCCCTGCTCTGACACCTGGGACCAACAGCTCTGAGTCACTGCTATGGTCCCATGAGGGCATGTGCTAACCTGCCAGACCTTTGGACAGCATCTGCATGATCCAGGTGTGGCCAAATGGTGCCCTGCCCTTCTCAAGTGGCACCTGTGTGCCTGCCACAAGGCAGCCTCAGAAGTTCACTGAGCCCGGGCTGTGAAAATGCAGATCCAAGTAATAGCCCTAGGCACAGGCTCAGCTTCAGGAAAAGGCAGGCAGCCAGTCAGAAAGTGGAGCTAAGAGGCCAGGATGTGGATTCAGATGACTTGGGTTCTAATCACCTGCCCACTGCTTACCAGCTGGGGGTCTCGGGCATCTCCCTGAGCCTCAATGTCCTCATCTGTAAAATGTGTCTCGGGCATCCCCCTGAGCCTCAAAATGCGTGTAACAGCAGAACTCAACTCAAAGGTTTATTATAAAGATTAATCAGGCAGGTGCAGCTCGCTCTCTCTCGCTCTCTCTCCCTGTCTCTCGCCCGCTCTCCTATCTGGAGAGTGTACTTTTTGCTTTAATAAACTTTCCCCCTCGTGTTACTCATTCCCATTAAAAAAAAAAAAAGATTAATCATGTGATACAGTAAAGCACTTAGCACAAGAACAAGTGATAGAGAAATGTGCACATGAGATAGCAATTCAGATACACATCAGGGTTCCTTCCCAGCCACCGTTCTAAGTGTGTGTGTGTGTGTGTTTTTAAACATTTTTTTTAACATTTATTTATTTTTTGAGAGACAGAGAGAGACAGAGCATGAGCAGGGGAGGGGCAGAGAGAGAGAGAGGGATACACAGAAACTGAAGCAGGCTCCAGGCTCTGAGCCGTCAGCACAGAACCTGACGCGGGGCTCGAACCCACTAGCCATGAGATCATGACCTGAGCTGAAGTTGGAGGCTCAACTGACTGAGCCACCCAGGCGCCCCTAAGTGTGTGCTTTTTAAATATTGTGTTCAGA
This sequence comes from Panthera uncia, assembly GCF_023721935.1. Classification (NCBI taxonomy): domain Eukaryota; kingdom Metazoa; phylum Chordata; class Mammalia; order Carnivora; family Felidae; genus Panthera; species Panthera uncia. The sequence continues at coordinate 88,444,990 of NW_026057577.1, forward strand.
AAAACTTCTCGTTGCCTGTCTTTGCTGGCAACCTACTGTGTGCACCCACTAGGTGCTCAGAAATTGATCAAGTTGAAATCAAGTCCTCACTTGCCTCTGACTAACTGGGTGACACTGGGCAAGTCACTCCTCTCTGAGCGGACCCTTCTTCATCTGCAACACAGAGACACCATGTACCCTCACCTACCCCTCCACTCCACTGTGCAGCCTCACAGGTTGACCCGGAGAGCCTGAGCCAAGAGCGGCTCTTTGCTGTGAATGTGTTCAATCCCTCCTCAACTTCCTAGCCTTCCCTTCATGCCGCACATGGCTTTGCAGAGTACAAAATTCCTTCATTGTTCTGTTCTACAGTAGAGGGGCCAGCCCAAGAACAACCCCTTGGTGTCAGAGACTCCTAGCCTCCAATGCTAGAAAGAATTTGGGACAGAAGAAACTAACTCCTCCCCAACCCAGACACCTGGGCCCCTTTCCGGGGCACACATTTGCTCTAAAGCACCCTTTCCTAGTGGCTGTTCTGCCATGGCTTGCACACCTCCAGTAATAGGAAGCTCACCTTCTTACATGGCCTCACTCCATGAGCCTAGTTGTATATGTTTCATTGAGTTGAGAGTTTCCCTGACCACTTCCACTGGGTCTGCCTTCTGAGAGCACCAGATCCTGCTTCCTGTCTCCACTGTAAGATGGCTCCTCCAGAGCTTTCCCTCAGGCTCCTCCAACCATGCCCCACTACCACCACACATAGGTATAGCCGCCAAGCCAACCTGGGTTCACATTTCAGCTCTCCCTTTCCTGGCTGTGTGACCTAAGGGAAGCCACTCTCCCTCTCTGAGCCTCAGCTTCCACATCAGGAAAATGAGGGTGGCTGTTTCCTTTCATTCAAGTTAGTGGAGCTCCAAGATGGAACGTAATGTCTCTGGGCCCTCTAGGAACGTGACTCGATGCCACATGGCCCCTCTGGGCCCCCTGCCACTTCAGTGTTCATTCAATAGACAGGGATTGAACATTCCCTTTATGCCAGGCACTGTCCTTGGTTCTGGGCACCAGCAGAGTTGGAGGGGATCTGGGCACTCCTGCCCCACAGAGGGATAATCTGTATGACAGCAGAATAGGCCAGGCCAAGAGGAAGGAAGGAAAGCCCAGGCAGAGGGAATAGTGTATACAAAACCCCACTCCAGAAAGAGCCCGGCCCTTGGGGGAACTGCAAGAACAAGGCTAGAACTCAGAGGCCATTTGTTCAGAAGACTGGGTTTCAAAAATGATTGTACATTAATACAGCGGAATACTATTCAGTGGTTTAAAGATAGCTCCGTGTTCATGGCAGTACTGTTCACAGTAGCTGAGACATGGAAACAACCTAAGTGTCCATCAACGGATGAATGGATAAAGAAGATGTGGTATATCCACAGTAAAATATCATTCAGCCATTAAAAAAAAAAAAAAAAAAAAAAGGAGGGGCACCTGGGTGGCTCAGTCGGTTGAGGGACCAACTTCAGCTCTGGTCATGATCTCACGGTTCTGAGTTGAAGCCCCACCTCGGGATCTCTGCTGTCAGCACAGAGCTCGCCTCACATCCTCCGTCCCTTCTCTGCCCTCCCCCCACCTCATGCTATCTCTCTCTCTTAAAAACAAATAAACATTGGGGCGCCCGGGTGGCTCAGTCGGTTGGGCGTCCGACTTCGGCTCAGATCATGATCTCACGGTCTGTGGGTTCAAGCCCCGCGTCGGGCTCTGTGCTGACAGCTCAGAGCCTGGAGCCGGTTTCCAATCCTGTGTCTCCCTCTCTCTCTGCCCCTCCCCCACTCTCACTTTGTCTCACTCTGTCTCTCAAAAATAAATATATTTAAAAAAAAATTTTTTTTAAATAAGTAAACATTAAAAAAAATTTTTAAAAGATAAGTTCTGGGATCTAATGTATAGCATGGTGACTACAGTTGACAATACTGTATCTTATCCTTGAAAGCTGCTATGAGAGTAGAGCTTTAAAGTTCTCATCCTAACAACAACAAAACGGTAATTATGTGAGGTGAAGGATGTGTCGACTAAGGTTACTATGGTAACATTTTGCAATTTATACATGTATCAAATCATCATATTGTACACCTTGAACTTACACAATGTCACATATATTTCAATAAAGCTGGCGGGTGGGGAAGGATCAGACTACTAATACATAGGACCTCAAAAATACTTTAACCTCTAAAAGGGGGCGGCATTTACAGAGCCAGTCATTCCATTAGCCTAAAGTTCTAAACACACATAAGTAATCTATAGTGACAGATGAATAGTTATGTACGGAGGGAAATGATGTGGAGGGGGCAAGAGGGAACTTTCCGGAGTGATGAAAACGTTCTAGATCTTGATCAGGGTTTTAGTTATACAGAGGTATATATTTAAGAAAAATTCAATTATTGTAAGCTATACACATAAGATTTGTGCATTTTGCTGTACATCTGTAAAATATACTCTAAATTAGGCCTTAATTTAGATGCAGTTCTGAAGAAGGCAAGGGCAAGGAGAAGGGAGAAACATGTTTGTTGAAGGATGAACCAGAGTAAGGCAGAAAGCAGGCTCTAGGTGTCAGGGCTTAGTAGAGATCTTGGACCGCCTAGTAAAATCTCTTCCCCTCACTAATGCCTCAGTTTTCAAATCTACAAAAAATGGATAACTGGAAAAAAAAAAGGGGGGGGGGATAATATTTTCCCCTCACTGAGTTGGTAGACTTTAAGGAATAACCAAGTTAGTTCACGTTAAGCACTTAGAATACTGCTTCGCACATGGTAACAAGTGGAAGCTTTAAAAAATTAGGTAGGCCTCCAGGCAGCAGGCAGAGGAGCAGAGACCTGGGCCGAGGTAAGAGGGCCCCCGTGGGGCAGCCTCTGAGGTCTGCAGGGACTACAACCACAGGCACGACCCAGCGTGGGGAGGGGCAAGCTGAGAGTTGTAGTTCTCGCCAGTCTAAAACAGCCACGGATGTGATGCGGGGCGACAAGGATCGGCTCCTGGGACCGGGGAATGCTGGGCCTGAGCAGGTAGCGGCCACGCTCTGCACCAGGCTGGCTGCAGAGATGGGCATATGCATCCTGTGGTCAGTGGAGTCTCCTAACGTCCCGAAAGAGGTATCAACGCTCCCAGTTCGAAGACGAGAAAATAGGCTCAGAGAATGGCCCAAAGCGGGAAACCAAGATCGGCTGACCCCAGTCTTTACTCTTTGTATACCGACCCTGCCCCCCTCAATCCGAGGCGGAAGCGAGGGTTCTTTGAACGGCCACGTTGTCGTGTTATCTTCCCCATTTCACAGACGAGGAGACAGAGTCCGTCACTCATCCAAGGTCACTCGGGCAGTAAGCGGGAGGCTGGGATGCCAGGCCTTGGGCGCTTCGCCCTTGCACGCCCTTTGCCGCCGGACGCCGAGGAGCGGGGCCTAGAGACGCCCCGCCCCCTCCCCCCTCCGCTCCAGTGCGCTTGGTGCAGTCCAGGTAGTTTCATACACGCGCGGGAGCGGGGGTGAAGCTGCGGAGCCGCCGTAGGCCCCGCGCGCGCGCGCGCGCGCCTGGGGGGTGAGATCCGCAGACGGTTCCACTGCGCGGGGCCGGGTGGGGGGGGGGGGCGCGGCAGGCGGCTCTCGGGCCGCCGCGGGACCGGGACCCCGGGCTGCAACGGGGAGCGACTCGCCGGCCGTCGGGTTGGGGTGGAGCCCAGCCGCGGCCCAGGTAACGCCTGGCCCGGACCCTGCGCCAAGCGCCCCAGGCGCGAGGCCAGCGAGGACGGAGTGATAGGGGGCGGCCGCGGGCTGACAGAGTAGCGCAGGGACTTCCAGCGTGGCCTCTGCCTGCACCTGCAGGGCCGGAGCTCGCTACCCCGGGACCCGGAGCCAGAGCTGCTCCGCTCATCAGTCCGCCCGCTAGGTCCTAGTGTCCTAGTTTGGGGACCCCCTGGGAACTACAAGTCCCAGCGTGCCCTGCGCCCCGCACGTGACCCGATCGCCGCTCGACCCATCCCACCACCATCACCGGCGGGTTCCGGCTTCAGCGGGGGCACTGGCAGTAGGGGACGAGAGTTGAGGAGGTGCAGCAGTCCTTTGGTTTTGTAACGTCGGTCCCAAACATTTTACCAGCGCTCCTTGGGCCAGCCGCTGGGGAGCCAGAGCTTCCCTAGCCCAGCCCTAGAGCGGCTGCTTGTCCGGGGAACAGACCCACTGCAAACCCAGCGCCGTTGTTACAGCTTTCAGGATGTCAGAACGCCGAGGGGTCCAGAGAGGGTCTGTGTCTTGCCCAGGGTCACACAGCTTCCGCTGCCTGAGGATCACTAAGCTCGAATCGAGCTGGTGGGGTGGGGGCTTCGGGGCGGCAGTGTGGGCAGGACGGGGGTAGGAAGCTGGCCCTCTCAGTAGGGGAGAAATATAAGATGGAGGGAAAATGGGGAATTCGGTTGGACTCCTCTTCCTGGGTTTGCTAGGCGCCCGCACTCCTGCAGCCTCCGGTTTTCATCTCTGGACGATGTGATACTACCTGCTCCCACCTCTGCAGACCCTGGAAGTCACAGTGACCAGAAGTGCAGAGGGAAAGGAGTCAGAAAGGTGAGCCCTTTCCAACACCATACCCACAAAGCTCACACATTGAAGTGCAGACTCAGACTCAGAAAGTTGGGCGGGTACCGCGAAGATGCACACATAGAGCCACTATTGATTCATGGAGGTGCTCTCACCTCCGTTTTACACCTGGCCAAACGGAGCCTCAAAGAGGTGGTGACTTCCTCAAGCTCGAGGACCTAATAAGAGGCAGAGCCATGTTCCAAGCCCAGAGAGGCTGGCTTCACACGTATTTAACCATCAGTGTATGCCTGTCCTCCTCAGTAGCCTATAGTAGATGAATAACAGTGGTGCACACTAAGTGCTCAGTAAATGTCATCTGTCACTAGGGTCACTGTTCTGATTTTACAGGTAAGACTGAGGTGGAGAGAAGCCAAATAACTGATCCGAGTCAAAGCCAGAGCCCCAGATCCAGGAATACCTTTACAGACACCCCATCCTCCCCCCATGTCCACAAACACTTCTTTTTAGGGGAGCCAAAGCTTGGAGCTCAGATGTGAGGGCGACGTGTTCGGGCATGACCTGAGCAGAGAGGACTTGGCAGGGAGCCCATCAGTCCCCACCCTGGGTTGTGAGGCTCTGGGCTCAGATCTCTGATGCTCTGTGGTAGCTAGGAGGTCTGCATCCTGAGCCGGCTCTACCAGGCTGTGCTGTGTGTCCTTGGGTGATCCCTCAATCTCTGTGTTCTGCAAACTCCACCTGGGAAGGCTATTGGGCCCTGTGTCTGGAGGAGGATTTGAGGGGTCCTAGAAGAAAGGAGTGGGGTGCTTTCTGACCCTGAGGGAGGAATGGAAGCAGCCAGCTGTCCAAGCTCTTGGCTGGCGGGGGGGGGGGTCCCCTCCCCACTTCTTCCTGCCAAAGTGGAATCCCTCGCATCTCAAGAGGAGGCTTGGGGGTGGAAGCTGGAATGTAACATCCAGTGTTACACTAGGCACTAGGAGGCACTAGGATTTGAATCCTCTGCTGCTCATCCACCTTTGAGCCTCCATGGTCTACTCTTGCCTTTGGACATCTGTGCTTTTGACTGTTGAGCAACCTTTGCGGACTCTGCTTTGGCATTTGTATTGGTTCTGGTGTGAGATTAGAATGTGATCGCAGGTTTGCCCCTTGATGGCTGAGGCGTATCCCCTCACCCATTCCCTCATCTGCAAAACGCTGGCACCTAGCTCTTAGGTCATTGGGAGGACCAGTGAAAAGATGATTAGGATGGGACTTGCTTAGACTGTGCAGGAGACCCTAGAACTCTAATTTCTCCACAGAACCTCACTGCAGATGCTTGGGTTAAGAGTGAGCCGCTCCCACCTGTGGCTTCTGGAGCCCACTGGGCCCCACTTCCACAGATCTGAGGCAGGGAGAGGCACTTCCTGAGCCACTTTCCTCAGCTGTGAGATGAAAGCACAACCTGTCTTTAAGCGGGCAGGGGTGGAGTTGGGTGGAGTGATGAGAATGAGGCACACAGGTGTGCAGGCCACATCACCACATTGGGATTCCAGAGCAGAGGACCTGGGGGTTAACCTGAGGGGAGATTTCACAGGAAAACGGACTCGTGGCTTCTCTGGAAAATCTGGTAAAATTGAGCCTCCTTCCCACTTCCTCCAGCGTGATTCTGCATGTGCCCAGGAAGGTATTTCAGATCAGGAGGAGATGTGTTACTGGCCTCTGGCCGTGGGGGATCCCTGAGGGGCTGTGGGGATTTGCTGAGGGCCTCTCAGGGGAGTAAGAGGGTCAACATGAGAGAAGACAGGGCAGGGTTTTCCTGGCCCTGTAGCATCAGAAGTAAGAGTCAAGCCCAGAGCCCCTTCCTTGGGCATCCACCACCCAGTGTGAGCCAGCCCCTGCTGGGGTGGGGGAGCAGCCCCATGGAGATAGTTAATGTTGTCATGATGCAATGTGGTAGCAGTCTTGCTGTGTAATAAGGAAGCCAAAGCAGCTGAGTGCCAGAAGACAGGTCAGGGGGGTTCCGAGGAGGCAGTCTTTGAGCTGAACCTCAAAGGTTGAGCAGGATTTTGCCAGAGGTAAGGGGTGATAATGTTTTAAGTAGAATGTATAGTCAGAGGTTTAGTAGCTTTAAAGTCCATGACTTGGTTGTGGGTGAATGCTTTCTCAGGGTGGAGTGGCCTCACTGTTCTCAGCGTGGCCTTGGGCAAATCATTTCACTCCTTAGGCCTCGGATCCTCACCCATAAAATGAGGCCTTCCAATGAAGACTGGATGATAGTGTATTTAAAAATTCTGGATTCCCTTAGACCAGAGGGGATTATGGAGACATGCAGCAAAATGACTGACAGTGCTGTGTGCGAATTAAATGGTATGAAGTGAAGGTTAAGGTCAGGTCTAGGCCTGAGTTCAGAGATTAGGGAGTTCAGTACAAAATGGAGACCCCAGAGCTTCCTGTAAGAGGTGAGATGAGAACAGAGCCCCGAGGACAGAGAAGAATAGACTGATAGAAAGGAAGAGGGAGGGTATCTCAGGCAGGGAAGGTCAGTGGGTGCACCATCATGGTTGTGGGAGAAGGACTGGGGAGAGGTGAGCCTGAAAGGGTGGGGGAAGTTTGTTAATTATAGCCCAAAAGGCAGGCAGCAGGGAGCCATTGCAGGTTCTGTCCCTACAGAGGCAAGCAGGAGGGTGGTTTTAACAATGTAGCATCTTCCAATGAGGGAAAGATTTTCTAGTTGCTTTTACATAGTGGGGAAAAATAAAAGGTTGGGAGGGATATAGGAGAAGGGAGAGTTGATGATAAGGAAGTGGGTTAGAGAAAGGTATCACCGTGTACTTTCCCATTCATTCTCAAGCACGCCTAGTTTTAACTGATGGATAGAGTTTGGCAGGTAACATCTATAGTACTGCATCACGAACTTGATCTCCTGTGCTTAGGCATCTGCAAACCACCCCTGGGTACCATCTTCCTTGCGTTGCTGGCTGCACATCCACAGTGCTGTAACAGATTGTTGCTGGTCTAAACAACACTTGGATAAGCATCTCTGTTCCCCAAACCTCCTTCTGGATTGTTTCCATTGGATATCTTTCCTGAAGGGAGATTTTCTGACTTTAAGGGAACTGATGTTTTAATCCCTTTTTTTTAAGTATGTTTTTTAAGTTTTTAATGTTTATTTTTGAGAGAGAGTGACAGAGAGAGAGAGAATGTGAGCAGGGGAGGGGCAGACAGAGAGGAAGACAGAATTTGAAGCAGGTTCCAGGCTCTGAGCTGTCAGCACAGAGCCTGACGTGGGGCTCAAACTCAGACTGTGAGATCGTGACCTGAGCTGAAGTCAGACGCTTAACCGACTGAGCCACCCAGGCACCCCTGTTTTAATGTTTACAAGATTTAAAACATACCTTTACGGTAATTTTCTTCACGATTTTCTATAGGCTATATTGTACATGTTTTTTTCTCTTTCTTTATTGTTATTTTTTCATCATGAAGAGTGTACTCTTTAACCCACATACCCTATTTCACCCATCCCCCTCCCCAGATTGTACAGGGTTTTTTAAAAAGAGCAAATGTACACAAGCATATACAATACAAAGTCTGTCCTCCTGACCCCATACTCTCTTCCAGTTTTCCATGAGGACAGTTGTTAGTTCCTGAATATCCTTCCAAAAATAGTCTATGGAGATATCATATATATCCAATTTCAGAAAAATTGATACATACTGTTACATTCTATTCAGGAAATTGCTTTCAATTTTTATTTTTAAATTTGAGATTATGAAGTACACCAAAGAAGCATAGAAAATGACACCACCACACCTCCAGTAGGCCAACACAAAGGTTTAACAAATATTAACGTTTTGCACTGGCATCTTGTTTAGGGCTGTCTTGCAGGTGGCCCTATGTCAGTGCAGCCCCATGCAGAAGAGTCCAGTTATTGGTTATTGCACACATCATTCTTTTCGGCCTGTGCCCAGCTCTGGGATAGAGTATTACTGACTTTTATTCTTAAATAATCGATGTGGAGGCAATACCCTACTTTGTATAATGTCTGCCCCAGTATTATTAGGCAAAGGAGAACGAAGCTCGGTTTTGGTTTTAATTCAAATATCTGTTCAGCCACACTTCCTAGCTGTGTGACCTGGGGTGAGTGACGCCCCCCCCCCCCCCCCCCCCCCCCGCCTTGATTCTCTTTACCCATCTGTAAAATGTCGTGGTCATCCCTCCGTCTCATCGCTGCTGGGAGAAGTACAGTGGGAAACTGAAGACACCACTGGGCTTAATTCCCCAATACCGTTAAAGCCCTCCGCTGGGGAGACTAAGCTCTCATAGCCACGCGCTGAAAGCACCCAGAGCTCTCGACAACTGCGGCTCAAGCTTCAAACTGTTCCCCGCCCCTTTCCCGGGCCACGCTGGGGGTGGGGCGGTTAAATGTCTCTGTGACGTCAGCGCAAGCAGGACCAATCACCCTGCCTCACAGGCGTTAGTTCGTTTGCCTGGGTTGCCCGCTATTGGTCCATTGGGCAATCCAGGCCCTCCCAGCATTTTAAAGCTGCCGCGTAGTATAAACAAGGAGATGTAGGGCGGCCAGGCCATGATGTCATCGCGGCGCGGTAGCTCTTGGGGCTGACGTCATCTCCGGGGAGGTTGCCGACCCAAGGCTGTTAGAGCCTTCCTAACCCACTCGGGCTGGCTTAAGAGGCCGCTCCTGCCCCGTCGAAGGTCAGTCCCATTGCACTTCAGTGTCTCACGCGGCGCCCTGTCCCGGAAGAGAAGACCATGACACAGTAAGTCCGGGCTGCGGCTCTCCTAGCGGGACTCATTTCTCCGGCAGGGAAACTGAGCCTCAGAGGCGCGAATGGTTCGCGCGTTTGAATATCAAGTTCGAGTTGCAGCCGGTTGGCCTTGCCCAACCCGGGGTCTCCCATCTTTAGCTCAGGCCATGTGGCCCCGCCCCTTGCCTGTGGTGACTGCGGTCACTTTAAGTGCGAAGGTGGGGGCAAGAAGGAGGTTTTAAAAAAAATCTGGCCTCAAGATGGCGTCCTGTTAATCACGTGCCGAGTCGCCGCAAGTGATTGGCTCTCATGGCACCCGCGGGGCGGAGCTCTTGGCGGGGCTGCCGCGGGCAGCAGCCGGCTACTGTTTGCCGGAACCTCACGGCGCGCCCCCGAGAGCCCCCCTCCCGCCCAGCGCGCGACCCCGCCGCTTCGAATGTTGTGAATCAAATGTGGGGTTTGTTACATTCCGCTGCCGCCGCGGACAGTTCTTAAAGGGCCAGCGGCCCGCAGCTGCGCAAACCGGGCTGCGTCCTGCGCCGCCTCCCGCTCCCGGAGGGCCTGGGCTGAGGGAGGCAGACCGCGCGTGGGCCTCGCGAGGCAGACGCCGGCGGACCGACAACAAAGAAAGGGCCCCGGAAGGAGCTGTACTGCCCCCGGACCGGGGGGTGGGGAGGGGAGCACATTGTTCCGCAGGGCGGGGGCTCTTAAAGGGTCCAGGCAGCCCCCCCCTCCCCTCTGCCCAGCTTGGCCGTCCTAGATCGGGAACAAAGGAGCCAACGTGTGGCCTGGCGGCCGAAGGTGAGTAGGGGCCAGAGCCCCAACTCCCTATTTCCGCATCCCTGGAACTCCTTCCTCTCTCCCCTGGGGCTGGGGGCTGTGGTGTAGCTGGCTCTGCAGGGGTTAATCACGGGCGGTCCGGAGGGGGACGGCGAGACCTCTAGAATCAAGGAGGATTACCACCACCACCTCCCCCTCCCGCAACCTCCCAAGGCCAGGTCGAGTCTCCCTTCTCCGGAGACTGAGTGTTGCGGTTGGAGAGGAAGGAGCCGCCCCCTCCCCCTGCCACCGCCACTTCCTTTGTTGTTGCTTTTGTCTCACGCCGAGCACATGGTCCGGGATCCTCGGCTCTTAAAGTCACAGCGCGCTGGCCCCAACGCCGCAGTCTGGCCTCCCGCCCCCCCATGCCCTTCCGAGCACGGCACAAAGGAGTGAGAGGAGGACGTGGGAGACCCCTCTTCGGGCGGGTGTCTACATCTCGGGCCCCACTATCCCCGGGTAAGGGAGGCTGAGTAAGCTCCCCAGAGCCCCGCAACCCGCATCGAGTTCGCGTTGAGGAGGGGCCGGCCCCTCAGAACACTGGTTTCCCCTGCCCGCTAATGTGACCACCTGGTTTCTTGCGTCTTGTTTCTTCTGGCTTTATTTGGGCATTCTAAGAAGGGGAGATTTCCACCCCCATTTCACAGCTGTGACAACTGAGGCTCATGGAAGCAGAGAGATTTCCTTGATCAAGGTCATCTAGGGAACCTGGGCTGGCCAAGGACTCCTAGCCAGGAGCCTGATGGTCCTGCCCTCAGCTACCTCCAGGCAGCACATGTTGGGGAGCTCTGCTTGCCCACCAGGCAGTGGTGGCCTAGCCTGCCCCTTGGGGTGGAGGCGGCTTCTCATCCTGCCTGAGTCTACTCATGCTCTCAGAGGCTGGCTTTGCTTAACAGCAAAACAGCCCTTGTTCCTGCAAACATCACCCAGGGGCAAATGACTTGGCTGGGGCTCCCTAGACTAGGATTGGGATGGCTGTTTGGGGCCCTGGAAGTAGGGATTTGGCTACCTTCTGGGGGAGAGGGGTGGATGCAAAGTGTGGTTCCTGTTTCCAGGCAAGATTGGATTTAGGGATGGGACTCTCAAGACCCATTTGCCCAGACCTTAAGAGAGCACAGCACAGGACTATGGAAGGGCAGAGGAATTGATGAGGGTGGTTACCTGGCCACCCTTGCTGTTTGACCTTGAGCAAGTTGATAGCTCCATCTCTGGGCCTCACTTGCGTCACCACAATAGTGTTAGTCATGGGTGCCTGAAACAGAAAACTCTTGAGATCCCCTTTAGGGACTGGAAAAAGAGACTTGGGATAAGGTGGTTATTGGGGATACTGATGCTAATGAGAGAGTCAGGAGGTGGGGGCCTAGAGGGCTAGCCAGGCAAGACTAGTTCTGTTTCTCTGGCTTTGTGAGCTAGAGTAAGTTACTTCCTTTCTCCATGTCTCAGTTTCCTCAACTGTGAAGTGGGTGTGTCCCCTCTGTACAACTTGTGTTCTTGGTAGGACTTCCAAGAACCAGGTGCCCCTCACTTGCCAGCTGGAGTTTTCCCCTAGGGAGGCACATTTCCCAGCTAGCACTTAGAGCGCTTGAAGTGGCATCTCATTTTTGCTTGTGAGCCAGAGTCAGCTAGGAGGTCAGCCTATCTTAATTTCTGATAGTGATCATTCACACCTGAGCTTTGAAAATCACCTCTGCCCTTGAGCAGTCCTTGCCAGTCCATTGGGAAGTGGTTATTGGTCTGTTCCTATTTTATAGGTGAAGGAGCTGAGGCTCAGAGAGGGGAAGCGATGTGTCCAAGACTCTGGCCAGAAGTTGGGGTATCATGTGTAAGAATGCAAGGGTTGATGCTTTCACCTTCGGCACCATCTACAGCTGGAGGCCCTTCTGTCTGCTGATCTGGTTTCTCAGCTCCTTGCCACTTAACCTTTCCTGAGGAATGGGTGTTTTTGAAGGGGCTGGCCACAGAGAAGATTCCCATGTACCTGGGCCTCTGTGGCATCCACACCCCCCAGAGTTCAGCAGGGCAGCCTGGCACAAGAGAAACCATTGAAGCCACTGCCTGGATCGTGTCCCAGTGCACTCACAACTCTGGCTGACAGGCCTTGGACCTCACCTCTCTGAGCCTCAGTGTCCTTATGAGGGTTGCTATGAGGACTCAAGATGACACATGCGAGGTGTCATAGTTATTATTGTTAATATTCCTCATCAATAGGACTGTGGGCTCCCAGGATCTCTGAGGTCCATTAGAGCACAGGTTCCCAAACCTGGCTGTGTTGTAGAAACTGCTTGTGAATTTGATAGAAAATATAGGTGTCCTTGTTCCCCAGCCTCCAAAGATTCTGATCCAGAAGGTCTGGAGTGGCCTAGGAGTTTATTGTTTCAGATATTTGGGGGGTTTACTCTGAGTCTCTCTTGGCCTTTGTTTGCTAGGCTGGATTGTCAGCAAGAATCTGGAAGGCTGTGTGTGTAAGGATGTGCCCTTGGCCCACACCAGGGGTTACAAACCTAGTTACCTATGGTGGGCAGGTAGGGAATGGGCCTGGAGTGGCCTGGGGGAAAAGTTCATGCATGCTCTGAGTGAGGGCGCCAAGCAGAAATGAGGGCCTAATGGGGCCAGATTGTCTCCTTTTTTTTTTTTTTTTCTTTCAGGGAAGGCCAGATTTTTATATAATCTCCCAATTGAAAAAAGATTTTTAATGTTTATTTTTGAGGGGTGGGGAGGGGCAGAGAAAGAGGGAGACACAGAATCCAAAGCAGGCTCCAGGCTATGATCTGTCAGCACAAAGCCCAACATGGGGCTCGAACTCACTAACTGTGAGATCATGACTTGAGCCAAAGTTGGACACTTAACCGACTGAGTCACCCAGGCACCCCTGTAATCTCCCAATTTTTAATCATGGGCACCAACTTCATTGTTGGTAGACTGTGGCCTTGGACCTGTGTGATTGGCTTTCTAGTGTACATTTCCCAGATCAGTGCTGAACACAAGCTGGTCACTGGGCCCTGCCTGCCTTTCTGCCAAGTGCCAGAACTCAAGTTAGATGGGAGAAGTGTGAATTACAGCTCTTAACACTTCCTGGCTGTGGCCTTGGCCAGGTGCTGCCCTAGCAAGTGAAGAGTTTCCTCTGCAGGCTGGTTTTTTGAGATTTAGGGCCCAGGCTTGTAAAGCTTAGCACAGAGGAAATGTTCTTGCCACTGTTGGCAGGAAAAAACAAAATGTTGAGGGTGTTGTGTTGGTACACTGGCTCCCAAGCTGTGTCAGGGAGGCAACACTGAAAGCTGGGTATCAGAGAACTCACCACAACCCTGGGTATCAGAGATGCATAGGAGTTTTGTCAGATGGAGAAGGGGTGGCTAGAGGGGGCCTTCCTGTGGCAGGAACAGCAAAGGGCTGGTCCTATTTGATGCAACCTTTGGCTTTGCAGGGCCTGATAGGTTCTAGCATTCTCTCTGCCAGGGCCTCATCCCAGTGTCTGGAGTAAATAAATTGTGGCCCTGCAGCTTATCCCACTTGGACCCCCAACTCCTACCCGAGAGGAGACCTGCCCCACCCCTTTTCCTCCCAACTTCCTCCTTTAGGTTCTCAGTTCCCCTTTTTTCTCAGCAAGCCCCACCTCCACTTGAGGGCTGTGTTATGCCCCCAGAGCAAGGGCTTGGCTGTATGCCAGACCCACCCATCCACCAGTGGCCACTTCCTTCATCACCTCCTGTGAAGCCCTTGGGCTGGACCCCTCCCTGCTGGCAGCAGGGTGCAGTGAGAGGCTTGTGGCCAGCTCACCTCCCAGCTTTGAACACTTGGACAAGTCTCTTCCTCTCTGTGAGCCTCAGTCTTCTCTTTCTTGAAATGGAGCTGACAGTGCCTTCCTTAAAGAGTAAATAAAGTCACATGTGGGTAGACACTGCGGGAGCTGGTTATGGAAAGATAGAAAACTAACTTGAATTTGGAGCCCCTGAGGGCAGGAACCAGGTCAGAACCTCTTACCTGGCAATACTGGAAAGAGAAAGCCTGATTGGAATTGACCCCGAGCCACCCCAGTAGAAGGGAGGAAGCTGGAGTGCCCTCCCAGGAACCCCAGCTTCCTGGAGATTGAAGTTGTAGACCTCCACACCAGGACAAGGTGCCCTGGGAACCCTACTGTGAGGGAACCATGCTGGCCAGCCCTCTGAACTCACCATAACCCTGAATGGGAACTTGACCCCATTTCATAGAGCAGGAAACTGAGGCCTGGGCTCCCTGTCCCTGATCTGTCATCCCTAAACCCCAGTGCCAAGAAGGCCAGACCCAGACAGAGTACACACTACACGTGGAGCACAGGGTGTGATGGACATCTGTGGCCCCTGGAATTGTACTCCTGATATTTGATTCTGTCTCTGCAGTCCCTAATGGGGCAAGTGACTGGACTTCTTTGTGCCTCAGTTTGTTTATCTGTTTGCCTCCTAGGGTTGTGAGCCCTGGCCCAGCCCCTCTAGCCCTGTGCCACCCCTGATGCGACCATGGGCTCTGGCAGTGACTAGGTGGCCACCCTCTGCCCCTGTGGGTCAGCAGCAATTCTCTGTAGGACCCAGCAGTACCCCGGGCCAGCTCCGGGGAAGGTAGGAAGGAACCTCCTAGTCCTGCAGAGCCTAGAGCCCCTGGTGCTGGGGCTGTCAGCTTGGGTTGGGGAATAGGGGCTGGGAGGGTGGGGCATAGGGCCCTGAGCTTTCTTCCTTCCCCAGTGGGTAGTGACCTTGGCTTCTCTCCATGCTCTCTGAATGAGTGGCTCCCCTCAGTCCTACTGGGGCCTCCTCTCTGTGGTGCAGCCCCAGCCGCGAGGGCCCCCTGGCCAGCCTGCCTGCCCAGGATGAGCACTTACCCTCCCAGCAGCCACCGTCCCGACCACACCTCCCTGTAGAGGAGCACCGAGCCTCGGCTCCTGCCGGCAGGAGCCCCCGAATGCTGCACCCAGCCTCTCAACAGAGCCCGTTCATGGTTGATCTCCACGAGCAGGTAGGCAGAACACCCTTCACCTGTTTCCCCACCCTGCGGGCCCCTCCCTACCAGTCTCTAGCAAACCTGTCTGAGGACCAGAGATAGTGGAGCCCTGATTGCACTTTCCTTAACTCATTGCATGTTCAGTGAGGCATTATTAGCCCTGTTTTACAGGCTGGTAAATCGAGGCCCAGAGAAGGAAAGGGCCGCCTTTGGGACTACACAGTGGATGAGTGGTTGAGCTGGAAGCCCCTCCCAGGTTTCCCAGAGGGTTCTCTCTGCCCTTTAGGGCTTGGGGCAGGGGGACAGCCAGGTCTGTACCTAGGTAGGACCCCACTAGAGAAGGGAAGGGAGCTGGTCCAGCAGGGTTTTCTCATTTAGGGGCAGCAGCATGGCCAGGTTTCCTCCCTACAGTTCTTGGGTTTTCTGTCCACCCACAGGTGCACCAGGGACCTGTCCCTCTGTCCTACACAGTCACCACAGTGACAACCCAAGGCTTCCCCTTGCCTACAGGCCAACACATCCCTGGCTGCAGTGCCCAGCAGCTCCCAGCATGCTCCGTGATGTTCAGCGGGCAGCACTACCCCCTCTGCTGCCTCCCACCCCCGGTGAGTGAGTGCTTTCACCTCCTGCCCCACTACTACCTGAAAGCCCCAGACACAGGCCAGCAGTAGAAGCAAGCCAAGTTTATGATAGCCATCAAGGCTATCAGAGCATCTGCCCAGTTCCAGGCCCCAACACTGTTCAGTAAAGCATGTGTGCGCTCATGTACAGTTAGCACCTGGGGTTTAGGGACCTTCCTGCACCCCAGTACCTGCCTTTTGGTTTGGAATTGTTAACTAAGGGCCTTAAGAGTGTAGTGTCCTGCCTAAGTGGCCTCTAGCAGGGATGGGATGGTCCACAGGGCTTCTGTGGGGACCTCTCAATGAATGGAATGGCTCCTGGTTCTCAGCACAAGCATAGCCCCAACCCAGAGCCTAGAAGAACATTCTACAGTACACCCCCCACACCCCCTCTCTTGGCAGCTGATCCAGGCGTGTACCATGCAGCAGCTCCCTGTGCCCTATCAGGCCTACCCCCACCTCATCTCCAGTGATCACTACATCCTGCACCCCCCACCGCCAGCCCCACACCCCCAGCCTGCCCACATGGCACCTCTTGGGCAGTTTGTATCGCTGCAGGCCCAGCATCCACGTATGGTGAGTCTGGGCGATGGGTTTGATGCTATAGGGCATGGTATGGGGGGCGGGGCTTCCCTTGTTGCTGACTCTGGCTGACCCACCCTTGCCTCTTCCAGCCCCTGCAGCGGCTTGACAATGATGTGGACCTGCGGGGGGACCAGCATCCCCTGGGGAGCTTCACCTACTCCACCTCTGCCCCAGGCCCAGCCCTGTCCCCGTCTATGCCCCTGCACTACCTGCCCCATGATCCACTGCACCAGGAGCTGTCCTTTGGTGTGGTAAGTAGCACCCCCACCCAGACTCTAGGGCGATCAGGAGACAGGCCCACTCGTCTGATCTGCACCTGGCACCCCTCTCACAGCCATATTCCCACATGATGCCTCGGAGACTGAGCACCCAGAGATACCGCCTGCAACAGCCGCTGCCCCCGCCACCCCCACCGCCACCCCCGCCACCGTATTACCCCAGCTTCCTGCCCTACTTCCTGTAAGTACCAGCACATCTGCCCCAGAGCCCTGGTGCTCTGGTCTCCTGGGGCCTCCAGTTGTTGGGCCCAAACATAGCCCCAGGAGGTACCCAGGACCTCTGAAGCCATCTGGCATTCCCACTAAACCACACATACTCTCAGCACCCACCAGCTGGGTTCCTTGCTCTCCTATAATGTCCTGGGACAAACACTGGAGCCCTGGTGTGAATGGTGCAGAGCTCTGGGCTTTGTTTCACGGAGGGAGTCGGGAGCAGCTCTGCACCCCCTACACCTACTGACCTTGACCCTGGGTCCCCACACCTGTCTCCCCTAGCTCGATGCTGCCAATGTCACCAACAGCAATGGGGCCCACCATCAGCCTGGATCTCGACGTGGATGATGTGGAGATGGAGAACTATGAGGTCCCGTGGAGCACTGTCCTGGGAGGTAGGAGCTTGGGGGACCTCTGGCCTTGAGCACTAATGACCCTACCCTCCTGTCTGTATCCAGGCCCTCCTGAATCTGGCAGAGCGGCTAGGAGATGCGAAGCCCCGAGGCCTCACCAAAGCGGACATCGAGCAGCTCCCATCGTACCGCTTTAACCCAGACAGCCATCAGTCAGAGCAGACACTGTGAGTACTGTGCCCCTGTCTCCTCCAGGGGGACCCCTTCCTCCAGGGGACTTTGTGCTATGTAGTGAGCCTCCCTCTGCTGTTAGTATGGAAGTAACACTCAGTGCCCTCCTTCTAGATGTGTTGTCTGCTTCAGTGACTTCGAGGCACGGCAGCTGCTCCGAGTCCTCCCCTGCAACCACGAGTTCCACACCAAGTGTGTCGATAAGTGGTTAAAGGTAACGCAGCCCAGGCCAGATCCTGGGTATTCCTCATGTAGTGAGGGAGGTGGGTGGACCTTGGAGGGTTTCCCCCCTTATCCTTGTCATCACCCAGAAGTTGAGGCTCTGTTCAGGGGTCAAGTCCCAGAAGTAGAATAGACCCAGCTGAGGTGGGGGACAGGCAAGAGTGGAGCCTGATGTGTGCCTGCTCCCCCAGGCCAACCGGACGTGTCCCATTTGCCGGGCCGACGCCTCCGAGGTGCCCAGGGAGGCTGAGTGAGGCCCACAGCTGCCCAGGATAACCCTGCCCGAAGCTCTGGAAGCTCGGGTTGGGGGGACCTGGGGAGGACGGGGAGGGAGTGGCCCAGGCCTGCCCCGTCATTCCCGCCTGCATCTCCAGAGCTGGTGCCAGGGTCAGCCCCGAGAGAAGCCCCTGCAATAAGCCCCTGCATTTGCCAAGCTCCAAAGACTCCTGCCCCGATATGCCTGCCAGTCTGCCCACCACGGAGCTGCCTGAGTGTCTCTAACTCAGTCTTCCTCCTGTTTGCCCTCAAGTCCGTCTCCTTTACCTGCCAGCCCTGGGAGCCAGGAGTCCATCCCCCACCCCAGTGCAGCTGGGGGAGATCCTCAGCCCCAGGGTGGGCAAAGGGAGCTCCATCCTGGGTTGCCTGGTCTCTTGCACTGAAATGGTGTGCCGTCTAACTGGGTGGCACTGACAGGTGTGTGGACAGATGGTGGCATGAGGCCATTTCCTGAGCGCCCCAGGCCTGGGTCCTCCTGCCTTGACCCCAGACAGATTCAGGCAGCCAGCCCCATGCAGGCTGCTGTGAGGGGTGGGTCTGGCTCCCTCAAGGACTGTCACCCCAGTCACAACATTCCAGCCCCACCCCCAGGCTGGAGGGCATCAGAGCCAGCCTCCTGAGCAGGTGGGAGACAGGCTCTGAGCTGAGGTGGCATGTATCTTGAGGGGGCCTGGGCCATGCAGGGGAGAGTGACCTCCTGTGTTCTTCGTGGCCACCCCTCCCTGGCATTGATGGGGGCCAGACCCATGCCCAATCTCCCCTCTCTGTTGTTTTGCATGAACGTGAGGAGCAGTTTTTATTTATTCATTTGGCCCAAAATCGCGTGTAGGATTTGGGGGTGTGGATTTTTAAACAATTTATTTTCTTTTGGTTTAATGGGGGGATACAGGGACCAACCAGGACCAAGTGCCCAGGGGGCCGGGAATGGTCTGGTGGTGCCGCCTGGTCTGCATGCATGCGTGCGGCTGGGGCTGGGCTGGGCGGCTGGCGGTCACGGGTGGGGTTGGGGGGTGGTCTGTGCTCAGCTGATAACTGCCATGCACTGTACTGCACACGTCCCCAGAGCCTACCGGGACCGTACGCTTTTCAGGGCATTTCTCCCTCCAGCCAGGGCCCATCTCCCATCTGACTGGGCGAGTCTCCTCCTAGGAAGTCCCAGGAGGACAGGGACCAGGGAGGGCGTGGATCCCACCTCCAGGGGCCCCCTCCCAGCCTGAGCCCTGCCCTCCAAGGTCTGGAGGAGGCCCCCTGTAGGGTCTGGCTGAGCTCCCACCTTCTCCCTCCCTGGTCCTGTTCCTTTCCTGTCCTACCCCTAGCTGGGGTTGCTGCCCCTGAACGAACCGCGTGTGGGGCCGGCACATCCTAGCAGGCAGCCCCTGGCGCCTGCTGCCTCAGGGATGCTCCAACCACCCTCGTTCTCCCCGCAGCGGCCCTGGCTCCCTGCGTCCCCTCAGCCTGCCATGGGGCCCCATCAGCCTGGCCCCACCCCCGTGGAGAACCCAAAGTCTTACTGTATATAACTCCAGGTGACGTTTCTATATTTATAGCAGTGTTGAAACCCCACGTGTTTTACACAGAGAACCACCCTCTCCAAACCCCCCCCTCCCTTTCCCACCCCAACAAAAGGTTTTCAGAATCCTTAAGGTTCCTGGGGCAGGCGGAAACAGGCTCTCGGATTGTGTGTCGGCTGCAGCAATGATTCCAACGAGCAGCTATGGGGGGGGGAACACAACATTAAAAAAAAAAAAAATCATTAAAAAAAGATTTATAAACAATTATTTAGGATGTTTGTGATTTGCCGACCTTGCTATAGATGCCATGTTACCAATGATTTCCTGTGGTGGGGGCTTGTCATTG
>NW_026057577.1:88465105-88519877 GCF_023721935.1 Panthera uncia
ATATACACACACACACACACACACACACACACACACACATATACATATATATAAAAATATATGTAATTGGGGGGCCCTGTTCCTTGCACATTTTACAGTTACCTCATTTTTCCCATGTATGTATTTGAGAAAATGCTAATATATAGAGAAAAAAATGGTTCTTAAAGCTTAAATGTGTGGTTTTTTCCATTCCATTGGATTCACATTGGTTTGTAGCATTTAACATAACTAGTATGTTGTATTATATATATGTGTATACTGATTGAAATTTTTAACAGATTTGTACTTTTTTTAAAATGAAAGTTGCTAGTTCTGCTTGACCAAGTAGTGCAATCATTATTTTTTTTAATATTGTTGCTGATTTCAGAGGGATATTCACTAATAAATGTATGATGTATATCAAGTATTGCCCAAGCTGCCTTTGGCTACCTGTGTTCTTTTGGTGGGAAGTGGGGGTAATAATGTCGGTCTGAGAGTGGGTAGGGGATAGGGATAAGGTGGGCAGAAAAGACTGTTCTGTGCTGTGGCACCTTGGGGGTACCTCCTGATCAAGAAGGTCTGCCAAGCCAGGTTAGTGATGACATTGTGGGCCATCTGCTTCACACTCAAATTAGGCAGGATTCTGTTGACAAGTGGCAGAATTCCATCTAACTGGTTAAGGCACTTGTTGGTCTGTCATTTAAATTTTGGAGGTAGGTTCTGCCTCAAGCATGACTGAATCGGGCTCAGGCATAGTATAAGGAACCAAGACCTCCCCTCATTTTACAAGTTTGTTTTGAAGGAGCTGTTTCTGTGTGGTAGTTCTTGGTAGCTCTAGCTCCATTTCTTCTAGTTTAGCATAATTCCAGGGGAAAACCATTTTCCCCAAAATATTCTAATGGGATGGAGTCATTAGACGCAACTTGAATTATGAGTGCATCCCTGAGCCATTCGCTACCGTCTCAGGGAGCTACAACAGCATGATTGGCCTGGCTTGCATTACATACTCTCCCACCCACAGGCCCTACTTGGACTACGTGGACTTGAGTCCCTCATCCTCAGGCTCAGTGGGGACAAGGGGCTTGAGAACCACCCAAGAGACCAGGTTGGTAATGCAGTTGCATTCCTCTTACCCGTGATGGTGTATGGTGCTGCAGGGTTATCAGCTGACTTGTTAGCATGTCAAAGCAACATGGTCTGGAGCAGGAACAGTGGGCTGGGGTCAGGAGACCCAGGATCTGGTATCTGTGTGATGCCACTATCTGTAGCCTTGGTCAGGTCACTTTCCTTTCAGCTTCTGGATCATCTGCAAAATAAGGGACAATCAGTTGAGTGGTTCCCTATGTCCGTTTCAGAAAATGTGCTATGGGAGTGTGTGTGTGTGTGTGTGTGTGTGTGTGTGGCAGGGGGGGGGGGGGGGTTGGTTAAGAAGGGCTCTGTGGTTAAATAAGTTTGGGAAATTCCACACTAAAGGGTAACAGGAGTCTATATTGCAGGGCTTCTCTGAGCCTTGGCTATGCTGATGTGTTATAAGCTTCCAGGAAGTACTTCCTATGAGCAGTACTTCCTACATTTAGCTTGTTTGGCTACGGGCAATGTTCAAGTTGCATTTGCTGGAGTACACTGGGAAGTGCTGGACTAGACTAGTGGTAGCAACTGAGTTCCCAGGGCCCTAGTCTGAAGTCTAGGGAAGTTGCTACACTTTTTTCAATATTTCAAAAAACCTGTGGGGGAAAAAATAAAAACATGAACTTACCAGTTGATGCAAAAAAAATCAAAACAAACAAAAAAAAACACCAAAATTCAACAGTTATCATGATTAAAAAAAAAAAAAAAAAAACTCAGCAAGCTAGAAATAGAGGGTAATTTCAATGGGATAAATAACATATACAAAAAACCCAACAGCTAACCATATGTAATGGTGTGAAAGACTAGGTGCTTCCCCCTTGAGGTCAGGACTAGGCAAGGTTATCCACTCTTCACTACTTGTACTCAACATCATACAGAAAGTCCTAGCCAGCACACTGAGATATGGCAAGAAAAAGGAAATAATATTAAGCCTACAGATTGAAAAGAAAATTGTCCCTGTTTGGAAATTTGATAACCTATAAATTATCAAGATCTCATGGAGATTTTAAAAATCCCAAGGAATATACAAAAAAACTAGAAATGAATTCATCAAGTCATAGATTACAAGATGAATATACAAGAATCATATTCTACATAGTAACAATGAACACATGAGAATCAAAATTTGCAACACAATAGTACTATATAATCACTCAAGAGATATGAAACATATACATCTAACAAAACGTGTTATGAGATTTATATGTTGAAAATTACAAAACACTAGATGAAAGAAATCAAAGATCTACATAAATAGAGAAACATGTCATGTTCTTGGATTAGAAGACTTGGCAGTAGGAAGGATACTATTTCTTCCCATATTAACCTGTGAGTTTAATGCAATTCCTATCAAAATTCTGGCAGTTTGTTTTGAGATAGACATTCTTACTTCAACATGCATATGAAAAGGCAAAGAAATAAGTAGCAAAGACAACCTTGAAAAAACAAGAATAAAGTGAGAAGAATCACTCTACCTGATTTGAAGAGTTACTGAAGAGCCACATTAAAGCAATATGGTAGAGGGATAAACAAGTAGATCAATGGGACAGAATAAAGATCCTTGGAACAGACCCTGTACAAGTATGACCAACTAATTTTTGAGCATTCAATGAAGGATAGTCTTTTCAACAAATACTACTGGAATAGCTGAACATCCATAAAAAATAAAAAAGAATCTTGCCTTAAGTGACAACACAAAAATGAACTGAAAATGGATCATTGATTTAAAGGTAAAACATAAAGCTAGAAAACTTTTACAAGACAAGTGAAAATCTTCACTACGACCTAGGGCTTGGTGAAGAGATCTTAGACATGACACCAAACGCAATACATGAAAGGAGGAAAAAATGATAAATTGGACTTTACCAGAAATTAAATGCTTAATTTACAAGTAACATATCTGAAAAATGACTCATGTCAGATATATAAAGAACTTTTAAAACTCAAGACAATCCAATTAGAACATGGGCAAAAGACATGAAAGGACACATTGAGCAGAGGATATTTCATTTGTTCAACATCATAAGCTATTAGGGAAATGCAAATTCAACTACAATAAGATCATTACACACCTGTAAAAACAACAAAAATAATAAATAGTGACAATATCAAATTCTGGTAAGGATGCAGGGAAATTGGATTTCTCATACATTGCTCTCATACAGCCACTCGAATATAGTTTGGCAAGTTTTTTTTTTTTTTTAACATTTATTTTGATACAATCTATCATAAGTAAATAGAGGTTCCACTCTGCCACAGATGCATCTGTGAAGAGCCCTGTGCCATTCAACTGATGATCATCTAAATAGTGTCCCATCTTTTTATCTCAGTCACAGCACATACCTTCCATGTTATTTCTGTCCATTAATTGCTTCCAAATCCAGATGACCAATATAGTTCCTTATCCCTTAAGAAAGCTCAACATGATTGGTTCAGGCATTCCAGGATTTGCACCCCCTTAAATTGCAGGTAAATCATGAGAGGAATAACACTCCAGTGGGTGGCAAATTGGCTACCCTTGAAGAGCTATGCAGCCCCTGCTTGGCCTCTTTGCTCAGCTTCACCATGGCAACAGCCTGGCAGTTTCCTATAAAACTAAACATATACTTACTAAATGACCCAGCACTCCTGGGCATTTATCCCAGAAAAATGAAAACATGTCCACACAAAAGCACGTACACAAATGTTCACAGCTGCTTTCTTCGTAATAGGGGAACAACTTAAATATCCTTCGATGAGCAAATGGTTGAATTATGACCCATCCAGATCATGGAATACTACTTAGCAATAAAAGAAAGAAACTCAGGGAGCCTGGCTGGCTCAGTTGGTGGAGCTTGTGACTCTTGATCTCAAGGTCATGAGTTCAAGCCCCACACTGGGCGTAGAGCTCACTTAAGAAAAGAAACAAACTATTGATACATGCAACAACTTGGATGGGTCTCAAGGGAATTATACTGAGAGAAAAAAAGCCAATCACTAAGGTGACATATCTATCCATTTTTATAACATTATCAAAATGACAACATTAGAGAGATGGAGAATAGATTAGTGGTTGCCGGGGTTAGGGATGGTGGAATAAGGGTGTGTGTGTCTCACTTATAAAAGAGTAGCAGGGGTAAGATCTTTGTGGTAATGCAACAAAGATTGCTTCTTGATTATGGTGTGGTTACATGAATTTATACAAATGATAAAACTGGCAACTGCCCCCCCCCCCACACACACACATACACAAATATGTATATATAAAACTGGTGAAATCTGTGGATATTACCAATGTCAGTTTGCTGGTTTATATAAGATGTTATCATTGAGGGAAACTAAGGGTTAAATAAGACCTTTTTGTAATAGTTTTACAACTTCCCATAAATCTATATTTATTTCAAAATAAAAAGTAAAAAAAAAAGCCTGTGGGAAATGGATAAATTATGACATTATGAATCAGATTAAAATCCTATCATTTTTGTACTACACATAGAAAATCCTAAAGACTCTACCAAAAACTACTAAAAATAATAAAAGAATCAGTGACAGGATACAAAATTAACACCCAGAAATTGGTGGCGTTCCTATATGCTAATAATGAAGTAGAAGAAAGAGAAATTATGAAAACAATGCTATTTACAATTGCACCAAAAAGAACAAAATACCTAGGAATAAACTTAACCAAAGAGGTGAAAGAACTATCTCTGAAAACTATAAAACACAAATGAAAGAAATTGAAGATGACAAAAACAAATGGATTGGAAGAATATTAAAATTCCCATATTACCCAAAGTAATTTACAGATTCAATGCAATCCCTATCAAAATACCAACAACAGTTTTCTTTTTTTAACATTCTTTTTTAAATTTTTTAATTTTATTTTAATGTTTATTTATTTTTGAGAGAGAGAGGCAGAGACAGAGGGAGACACAGAATCCAAAACAGGCTCCAGGCTCTGAGCTGTCAAAACAGAGCCCGACGTGGGGCTCAAACTCACAAAACTGTGAGATCATGACCTGAGCCAAAGTCGGACGCCCAACTGACTGAGCCACCCAGGTGCCTCCTCTTCTTCCTCTTCTTCCTCTTCTTCCTCCTCCTCCTCCTCTGCTTCTTCTTCTTCTTCTTCTTCTTCTTCTTCTTCTTCTTCTTTTCTTTTTTTTTGTATTTTAAGAGAGTGAGAGAGTGAGCAGGGAGAGGGGAAGAGGGAGAGAGAAAGAATCTTAAACATGGGACTGGATCCCTCAACCTTGGGATCATGACCTGAGCTGAAATCAATAGTCAGACACTAAACCAACTGAGCCACCCAGGTGCCCCACCAACAGCACTTAAAAAAAACAAAACAAAACAAAACAAAACAAAAAACTAGAACAAATATTACCAAAATTTGTATGGAACCACAGAAGGCCCTGGATAGCCAAAGCAATCTTGAGAAGGAAGAACAAAGCTGGAGATATCACAAGTCCAGATTTCAAGATATAGTGCAAAGCTGTAGTAATGAAAACAGTATAGTGCTGGCACAAAAATAGACACATATTTTTCTCAGTGGAACAGAAGACCCCAGAAATAAACCCACAATTATATAGTCAATTAATCTATGACAAAGGAGGCAAGAACATACAATAGGGAAAAGACAGTCTCTTTAATAAATGGACAAACTGGACAGCTACATGCAAAAGAATGAAGTTAGACCACTTTCTAACACCATGTACAAAAATAAACTTGAAATAGATTCAAGAACTAAATATGAAACCTAAAACCACAGGGACACCTGGGTGGCTCAGTTGGTTGAGTGTCTGACTTTGACTCAGGTCATGGTCTCACAGCTTGTGGGTTCAAGACCCACATTGGGCTCTGTGCTGACAGCTCAGAGCCTGGAGCCTGTTCCAGATTCTGTGTCTCCGTCTTTTTCTGACCCCCCCCCCCCCCCGCCGCCATGCCCTCTCTGTCTCTGTCTCAGTCTCCCTCTCAAAAATAAACACTAAAAAAAGTTTTTTTTAAATACATAAAACAAAAGAAACCTAAAACCATAAAAAGCTAGAAGAGGAAACAGGCAGTAATTTTTCTGACATCAGCCATAGCAACAGTTTTTTAGATGTCTCCTGAGGCAAGGGAAACCAAAGCAAAAATAAACTATTGAGACCACATCAAAATAAAAAGCTTTTGTTCAGCAAAGGAAACCATCAACAAAATAAAAAGACAACCTACTGAATGGGAGAAGATATTTACAAATGATATATCTGATAAGGGGTTAATATCTAAAATATATAAACAACTTATACAACTCATCACAACAGCAACAACAGTAAAACTGAGTAAAAAATGGGCAGAGGACCTGAATAGACATTTTTCCAAAGACGACCTACAGATGACCAACAAACACATGAAAAGATGCTTAACATCACTAATCATCAAGGAAATGCGAATCAAAACTCCAATGAAGTATCACTTTACACCAGTTAGAAAGGCTAAAATCAAAATGACAAGAAACAAGTGTTGGCAAGAATTTGGAGAAAAAGGAACTGTTGGTGGGAATGTGAATTGGTACAGCCACCGTGGGAAACAATATGGATGGACCTAGAGGGTATCAGACTGAGTGAAATAAGTCAGACTGAGAAAGACAAATACCATAGGATTCCGCTCATAAATAGAATCTAAAAAAATGTATTAAAAATTATTAAAAAGCAGACCTATAAATACAGAGAACAAATTGATGGTTGCCATAGGAGGAGGTGGGTGGGTGGGGGTCCAGCAAAATGGGTAAAGGGGAGAGGGAGATACAGTCTTCCAGTTATGCAATGAATAAGTCACGGGAATAACAGGCACAGCATACAGAATACAGTGAATGATATTGTAATAGCAATGTAATGGAACAAGTGGTAGCTACATTTGTAGTGAACATAGCATAATGTATAAACTTGTCAAATCACTAAGTTGTACACCTGAAACTAATGTAACATTATACTCAAACAAAAAAGAAATTAAAAAAATTAAAAATCCTATCGTCTTGGAGCACCTGGTTGGTTCAGTTGGTAGAGCATTCGACTCATGATTTCAGGGTTGTGAGTTCAAGCACCATGTTGGGCGTAGAGCTTAAAGAACAAATAAATAAAATATTTTTTAAAATCCTATCCTCTTTGGGTTATAGTTTTGTTATTTGAAGGTGTGGCAGCAGGTGGCGGGGCAGTACGGTGGTAGGAGGTCATTCTGGTTTCCTCCCTTGTATCAAAAGCTCTGCCTGCCAGCAACTACAGCTATGCCTGGCCCATGGTAGCCATTCTTTGAAGAGTGAATGAATTGGCAGTAAAATGCATCTTTACTTTAATAATAGTTGGTAAAACTGGCAACATCCCTCCAAGGGGTACATGCCACAAGTTCTTGGAGGGAAAAAGGTGGAGCTCCAGGACCAGATGCTTTCTCACCACTTTGGCCTTGGCCTCAGTACCTCAGAATCCTTTGAGCTCAGCCTGTATACTGATGGGAAAAACGTCCTTCTCTGGGCACAGAGTGGGTAACAGCCTAGATACTGTATAAGGGAAGTTTAACTGCCACGGAGTCCTCAGCACCTTGTATGGTGCTTCCCATCTTGTTTGTGCTAAATAAAGTCATTCAACAAAACTGGCTGAGTGTTTCTGCCCAAAGCCACAAACTGTTCTAGGCAGTGACTGGGAACTCCAGTGAATGAGACCAAGTTCCTGCCTCCAGGAAGCTGGCATTCCAGAAGGAGAGCTAGACAATATACAAGTAAACAATAACTTCAAATTAGGGGCGCCTGGGTGGCTCAGTCAATTAAGTGTCTGATTTCAGGTTAGGTCATGATCTTGCAGTTCATGACTTCAAACCCCACACTGGGCTCTGTGCTGACAGCTCAGAGCCTGGAGCCTGCTGCAGTTTCTGTGTCTCCCTCTCTGCCCCTCCCCTGCTTGCACTCTGTCTCTCTCTCATTCTCTCACAAAAATTATTTTAAAATTTTAAATTCAAATTATCACAAGGGTCATGAAGAATTCAGGGGCAGGGGCACCCTGACATAGGGGAGGTCTCCCAGGGGAGGCGATGTTGAGATGAGACCTGAATGATGAACAGGAGCTAGTCAGGAGAAAAGCATTCCAGAAGGAGGGAACAGAATGTGCAGAAGCTCAGAGGCAGGAAGGAGTTTGGGCAAGAACACAGGATGAAGCTGAGGAGATGAAGTTGAAGAGAAGGGCAGGGGTCAGGTCCCAGAGGGCCTTATAAACCAGTGTTTCATTTGTTCCTCAGCTCCGAGTTGAGGTATATATTATCTTTGGTTTCTATATGAAGAAGCTGTGGCTCAGAGAGGCCCCAGTCTAAGTCCCAGGCCCAAGTAGAAAGTGGGAGAATCAGGATAGCCTGGTAGTCTTTCCACTCTGCATTCTCCAAGTCAGAGAACCCACTTCTGAAAAATCCTAACAGAGGCCTCCTTCAGCCTGTTTTCCCCTGCCACCTTACAACTTCCTGGATGCAACAGGAGATGGAAGCCCTCTGTCCCTCACACAGGTTCTTGGGAATGACAGCCGCAGAAGAGTCTTGGGTTTTTGTTTTATGAACGGGGAGACTGAAGTCAGACTGATTTCAGCCCTGAAGATAAACCTCCTTTGTCATTTCACTGGAAGATGGGTGATGACAGACGTTGAGGTTCCATGTTTGTCTTTCCCTCCTCTCACCTGTCTTCTCCAGCTTCCCTATGACACGGGTTGGAAGCAGAACCATTATCCCAATCTAATCTCACTCTCATCAGCCTCTGCGTGTCCCTCCTTCCTTCTAGCCACCCCCAGGTTCTCATGGTTTACCCAACATGCCATTTTCACCCCTGTGTGCTTGCTGTTTCCTCTGCTTAGAAGACTATTCACATTTCATTAAGTGCCCACCATGCTGCCGAGTTATCCCTCATGGGATCCTTCTTCTGATTTCTTTACTGTAAAACTGTTATTACTTCCCTCATAGTTCCTGCTGAAGAACCTGAGACTCAGATAGGGGAGAGGACTTTCCAGAGATTCCGGAGAGTTGGGATCAAGCCCAGGTCCATCTCCCCCTGCAGCCCTTGCCCTTGAGCCACACTATGTTGTCTCAAATGCTTGAACTCCTCTCCTCCTGGTAAGCACGCTCCTTTTCCAAAGCCCAGTTTGAATGTCCCATCCTCAAGTGAGCTTCCCCAGATCCCTCCCTCAAGTCAGAGAAGAACACACTTCTACTCTGCTTCCTCAGCACACCATGCAGACAGCTTTCCCCATATGCCTCACCTGTTACAATCAATCTGGTTGGCTGCCCATGTCTCTGCTTCACTAGACCAAAAGTCATCACATGCGCCAAATGCCCAGATCCTAGCAAAAGGGCAAGGACACAGTAGGCATCAGTGAGGGTTATCTGAACAGGTGATTGAATAAGTGAACAAATGAGCTGCTTGGAGGGAAAGCATATGGGAAGTTGACCCCAGTCCCAGGGCCCAGATGATTACACAGGCTTTGCCCTCTCTTTCCAGTGTCCAGCATAGTGAATTAACTGTTATCTCTCCCATTTCCAATTGTTTTTCTGCACGATGATACTTTGAACCACCACCACCCCGGCCTCCACAGTTCTGACAAGCTGGGGCAAACCTGTCGGCCTCCGCTGTTATTTCAACCTCAGATAAAGTCTCTGACAGAGAAGTGCATGCTGGGAAAGCCCTCCTAACAACAGAGGGCTCACTGCTGTTCAGTGCTCAACACAATGGCAGGTTGCTCAGCCAGAAATTAACCACATCTGCTGAGGGTGAATGGATTTATTTTAGCAAATGTATAAACATTTTATGTGATTTTAACCCAAGTATATCCGGGGGGGGGGGGGAAGCTGGAAGCAACTATGCCAAAATATTAATGTTAATAATTTTGGGTGATGGGACTACAAATAAGGGTTATTTTCTTCTTTATGCTTTTCTGCAATTTTTCAAAAGAAAAGGCTTTCCCCAATCTACTTGCCAATTATGTTTCTCCATCCCAAAGGTGGAAGTCCCAACATCCCATGGATGTCCTCTACCTCTAACAACACCTTTCCACCAACCCACCCTTTCTGAAACCTAGACCTCACCCTTTCTAAGATTTGGCTTTCAATTCTGGGACCTACCACATAGTCTTTCAACACATCAGTTTTTTTGGTTTTTTTCCCCCCCTTAAATTAGCTACAGTGGGTTTCCTGTTTGTTACCTGCAAGTAAAGATCTCTAATATAGGCACCAAAAGATAAGAGCTATGTGAGAAGATCCAGGGGTGTGCAGTTTCTATGTGTCTAAATTGATTTATATCTACACTCCTTGCCATGCCAGCACCTGTGTTATAATAAGCCAGACTCAGAGGAGTTTGAGAAATTGACAGCTTATCTTCTAAACCATTTATCTTGAGTGTTAGTTGTGTTAGTACAGCTTTAGGCAGGAAGTGCATTGGTGTGTTTAGGGAACAATCAAGAGATCTGTGTGGTTAATTAGTATGACCATGCAGGGTAACAGAAAAACAAAGCTGTAAAGAGGCCCCAGAGTTGAAGTCCCCAACTTCTAGGCTGAAGAGCTGGACTTTCATCTGGGACAAAGGGGGTGCAGAGAGATTCTGAATGCCTGCATGTGCCCTCTGTTTTCAGAAAGAAAACTGGCAGCAGTGAAGAAAATAGACTGGCGACAGGTCCTGGCTTTTCATATCTACTCCCACTGTATATTCTGGTCTCAATCTCATATGGACTCTGTTTTCCCAGAAAACCACCTAAGTCTTCCTATATTCTAGTCTGCACTCTTTAAAACAGCTATTTCAAATCAAAAGTCTTCTTAGACCTCTGACCCCACCATCTCCCCACAATCTGACAGAGTTACCGTCACATATGGACATTTTCAACTTCTGCCTTCAAATCTACAAATGCACTTTCTGCTCCCATCCTTCCTCTTAAGGCCAACCTTTCCACCATCCCAGGGACATCTTTCTCTGTTATCCTTTCTCTATGCACCTTCAACATTTTTCTCTAAAATCTCACTGCTTTTAACACTTACACATAATGAAGTCTCTCCTATGTTAAATAACCTTTCCTCATTCATAATGCTTCTCTGGCTTGTCCTATTTCCTCCAATACCTTCCACTGACAAATTTCATGAGAGCTGCCTACATTCCATCTTTCCACTTCATTTCCCATTCATTACTTCTGCCTTCTGATACTGTACTCTACTGAAATAGCACCTGTGAAGGTCACCAGGGACTGTTTTGTTCCTAAAATGCTGTTGTCAGAAATCTGGACACTCCATCACCCTCCGTATCTAATCAGCCTTCAGGACCTCCTTGGTTATTGTGCCTTCTACATACTTCTCATTTCCATCATTAACGCTTCTCTATCCCCACACCATTCCTAATCCAAGACTCAATCATATCACCTCTTAGTCTTGCCCCATCCCATCCAATCTCCCCACAGTGACAGAATCAGCTTTCTGAAACCCAAATCTGATGTGTCTCCCTTGCTTAAAGCCCCTCAATGGCCCTCAAGATAAAGTATGATTCCCTAACCTAATTCACATAATCTGACCCCCAGGTACCAGGTGGGGAACTTTTCTATTTACAAAGATCTTGTAAGACACCAATGAACATGGCAATTAGGAGGTTGCAGTTGACTATAAGAGATGGTCAGTGGGGATGGAAGTTCAATCAACAGGAGGTTAAGGAAGTGGAGGCTGGTTGTGCAAGCTATCTTGGCAGGAAAGGAGATAGGACTGGGACCTGTGGGTAAGGTAAGATTAAGGTTTTGCAAGGGAGGAGATGCCAAACATTTTTAGATGGAACATGAAGAGAGATTCAGGCAAATGAAAAGATAGTTGTAAAGGTTCTGGCAATGATGACACAAATCAGAGACTGAGCCCACACTGCTGGCAGGAGTATAAATAACTTTTCTGGACTATAATTTGGAAATCACACAATCATTTAAAAAAGTAAAATTTCCAACCTTTGATTCAGTAACTTCACTTCTGGGATTCTTCTTCCCTGAGAAAACAAGCATGGGTGTGTACACTTAGCTACAGGGATGATGTTTATCAGTCTGTACTTAGAAAAGCAAAACAGGGGTGCCTGGGTGGCTCGGTCGGTTAAGCGTCCGACTTCGGCTCAGGTCATGATCTCGCGGTCCATGAGTTCGAGCCCTGCGTCGGGCTCTGTGCTGACCGCTCAGAGCCTGGAGCCTGTTTTGGATTCTGCATCTCCCCCTCTCTCTGCCCCCCTCCCCCCCCCCCCCCGCCCCGCCATTTATGCTCTGTCTCTTTCTCAAAAATAAATAAACGTTTTAAAAAAAATTTTTTTTAAAGAAAAGCAAAACAAAAAAACCAAACCAAAACAAAACAAAAAACAACCTAAAATGTCGTAAGAGGATTTTGATCAGTTTATGGTACATCCATTCAGTGAAATGATGCATAGTCATTAAAAATATACAGATAAGATATGAAATGGAGAGAATACAATATTTACAATGCCATCCCATTTTTGTAGGAAAAAAATTGTTTTTATATGCAAAGTCTGGGAAGACATACATTGGAATATTAACAGTAGATACCTCCGGACAATGTGGTATTGTGAAGTTTTATTGTTTATTTGCACTTCCTAAAGTTTATCATGAATAGGAATACCTGAATAAAGAAAACAATTTATAAAATCACATACACACAGTGAGCCCATTTATATGAGTTTAAGAACAAACAAAACTTCTATGGTGAAAGAAGTCAGAGCAGTGGTTATCTCAGAGACGCTACAGACTGGGAAGACACACAAGAGAACTTTCTGAGGTAATTAAACATCCTGCATCTCGTTTTTGGTGTACACATAGGCAAAATTTTATCAAGCTGCGGATTTAAGATCTGGGCATTTTACTGTATGTAAATTATATCTCCTTCAAAAGAAAATACACCCACAAGACAGAAGGGAAAGAGGAAGCAGTTAACATCACAGAGCAATTTTGGGGTGAAAAAGGAAGATGATGAAGTTCTGTGACAAGATCTCAATTTTCTCAGGAAGTAGGCTGTTTTGTAATGGGCTGTGAGGAAGATGCAGGTGGGCTTGGATTGAGAAAGGGGACACAGTGGAGCAGTGCCTATGCAGTAGAAATGCGTGGGGAGTTTCCTAGGGCTGGATCATAGGAGTGGGCATCAATCCCCAGGGCTCCTCAGTTTACTGTGGTATATGCCAGGACTCTGCAGCTTAAGGAACAAGAGGAGAGAAACCAAATGGTTCAGTTTCACTTCGTTAATTGTGACAGCGCTGGACTGTCATAGAGAGGGGGTAAAAAGCCAACAGAATTCTAGCAGGGAGAACTGGGAGGAGTGGAGAGGGACAGAAAGGCCTTGATGGCAGAGTAGAGATAGCGGAGTGGGAGCACTAAAGGCTGTGGTCAGAAAGGGTTTAGTTTTGAGGTCCTGAGGGTGAAATAGTTCAAAGTGGAAGCCATGCTCAAAGCACAGCACAGCTGGGACGGACAGGAGCAAAGAAAGCAAACATTTACCAAGCATTCATCTTCCACCACCAGGCACTTCACAGGTTATCAGGCCATTTAAGCAGCACCTGAACTTTGCAAGGATGCACCACCATGATGTTTATAGATGAGGAAACGCCCTGAATCAGTCAGTCAGCAAGCAGCAGTTTCAAATCCAGATTGGACTCAAAGCCTCTACTACATTCAGCGGCTACACAAGTCAAATCATGAGCAATAGGACCAGAACTTTAGAGAACCCACATACGTAGATATAAGAGTCACCCAGGTTGCTGGTGGAGAGGAAAAGTATCAGTTGTCAACATCTGGGGGAATGTCCAGTAGCAACCAGAACAGGAAAAAGTAGCCCAAGCAGATGGCCCATGCTTTGGGAGCATTGTCCTGGAAGACAGTGCATCAGAGTGGCAGAAGAGAAATAGAGATCCATATCCTGGTTCAAAGATTCGAGAGAAAATGAGCAGTATTTGCTTAAGGGTTTTTTGAAGTGGTGTCTTCAAGGGAAAATCAGGTTTCAGCTTAAAGAAACCCGGGAGTTTGGGGCATGATTCCAAGAGTTACCAAGAAGGGCAGACAGAAGAGGGGAGGAGTAGGGTTGGGAGAGGGAGGATAGGCTCAGCACTGTGTTGGCAGGACCCGAAGTCATGAGGAAAAGACTTTGAGGGCTGGAGGCTCCACTGGGGTAAAAGCACATGGAGTTACAACTGCAACACCAGAAGCATGGCAAGGAAAAGTGTCAGGCATTACCTGATTGACCATAGGCAAAGCTTCAACTTAACCCCTCCGCTTTAACCTCTCCTCCCTTTATCTAGGTTGAATGGTTAGCAGTGGGCAAGCTACAGACTGTTTTGAAAACAGTAATAGGAGCTATTACTTACCAAACACCAATTGTATACCAGGTTAACTCTGCAGTAGCAATTCACTTAATCATGACTGCAGGGCTACAACCTACCCCTTTTTACAGATGATCAAACTGAAGCCTAGAGAGTTGAGGTTACTTGGCCAAAATCATGGCCACGGCCAGGATTTCGAACCAGGTGTATCTGGCATCAAAGTTCTAATCTTCCTTTACTCTGTTCATTGATGGCAAAAATTTTATACATAAGCTTCACAATCGTGAAGTGTTCATTTTTAAAAGTGGATTGACCTAAGGTGAACAAACTCTTCTTGCAGACTTACTAGACTGAGCAGAAGACGTTCTAGTTCAGAGGTACATTAAAAATAAAATGGAAGCCACACATCTTTGGATAAGCAACAGGGCAGATTCTGAAGGTAACAAGAATTCGTAGCTCACAGGAATAAGTTCTTTGCATGAAGTCAGACAGTGGGGGAGAAAAAGGCAAATAATTGAACCTAAAATTTCCTCTCGGAAATTAAAATACAAGGGTGTCTGGCTGGCTAAGTTGGTAGAGTGTGCAGCTCTCGATCTCGGTTGTAGGTTCAAGCCCCAAGTTGGGTGTGAAGTTTACTTAAAAAGAAAATTAAAAAAAAAAAAAAAAAAAAAAGAAAGAAAAAAATGAGAATACAAGCAACAATACCTTAGGAGGGGAGCTCCAATAATAGTCCAGACTTTGTCAGATCAAAGGTGACTCTTCTTTAGGGACTCATTCGCAAGGACGTAGATCTGTTCTAGCAGGAGACGTGACATCCCTTATGAAACTGACAGTTACAACTGCAAAAAAACATTCCTTCAAAACACACTGCCATGGAGAAAGGGAACAATGACACCTGTGTTGGGCCCTTCATATATATTTGATTTAATCTACAAACCCATTCCAAGATAGACAGTGTTAACTTCATTTACAGTTGGGGGAAACTAACGAACTTGTTTGAAGCCACAAAAGGCCAAATTTGAACCCATATCTATCTGCCCCTCCTACCTATCCACACTAAGTTGCCTCTTTTCACTGGAATGCACTACTGATTTATTTTAACTCCTTGCTTCTCTTTGATTCTCCCTTGCCTCTCAGCAATGCAATATCCTGTTCCCACCCCCATGGTTTCCCAAACTTTCCTTCATGAACACAGAAAATATCTACCACATCTCTCTTAAACAGAAAGACCCACAACTCATTATGAGATTTTGTTATAAAACATTTAATGTTAACCTACAATACAATGTAAACTTTTATGAAAAAAATTTAAAGTACACTAGATTTCTTCAGTAAATTATCACGTAACTATTCAGGCGCAGTACAAGTTGGGGCACTGCATCCTTTATGGATGGATTTCCTGTTGCTGCATTCCTCACAAGTCCTAAAAAAGCCATTTGTAAAGTGGAGCTCCTTGTTCAAGCACCAGATAATACTCCCCTGATTTTGCATTCTGGGGTTATCACTCCTTCCCACAGTCATTTTCTGAAACTTTTTCCTTGGCCTTGGCACCATTAGCAATTTTCATAAAGACTGCTCAGTTGAAGATTATAGGTTCTTCTTCTTCTTCTTTTTTTTTTTTTTAAGAGATAAATATTCTCCTCTGGCCATTTTTTATCCAACCATCATAGTGGAAGCAAGCAAGGACAAAGTATTTGCCGCAGGAAATTCTGTAGAAGTGGAAGAAAAGACCAGAGAGGCCCCACTGAGGCTGCAAAAATTCAACTGACTCCAATTGGAGGTCTTTGCTTGGTGATTTCCCATGGTTATTCAGCTGAATCTACTTCAGTTTGGGGCGTGCAGAACAAAACTTGAAACAGGTGTCTTCGTGAGGTTGACGACTTGCTGTTTGAACAGCTGAAATAACCAAAGGTGATTTGGAAATGAGCAACTGCTTGCAGATCATCAGCTTCTCAGTATTTTCTCCCTTGCAGGTCCCATTGAGTTCTCCGAGGTCCTTGGGAGTAACACACAGATTGTACTGACTTGAAGTGATAAAATGTGCATCCTTCATGGGGGAGGAAGGGAGATGGCACCAGGCAGCAGCCCTAGGGTCAGCAAGGAGACAGGAATGGGGTCTGAGCAAAGCAGGCCTGTTTTAACATGGACTAGGAAGGAACATGTGCTTCAGATAAAACTTCTTGAAACCTAAAGTAAATGAGTAGGCAATCCCAAGAGCTGTACCGACATAGACTTTTTCTTAATATTCTGGCATCTGACCTCCTTCACTGAACAAGTTTTGAAAGGGCAAGAGGCATAAAGTGCACACTGTAGAATAAGATGCAGACTGAATTAAGGAAAAAGATTTACAACTTTCCAAGGAAGCATAAGCGAGACAGTACACCCAAACTAGAGAAGGCCCATAATACCCTCCTCTCCTGTGTAAGGCTAGGGAAACAGCTATGAATTTGACAGGGAGTGAGGCTCTGAGTTAAGTGGAAGAATTCCTCTTTGCATGGTTGTCAGCAGGAAGCAGACGTCACATAAAGCTAAGTGGAGAATATGGTTTATCCTGGTATTCACTCCAGATACATTTTATACCAACAGACAGTGATCTTCTACTCATCTGGCCCTGAGGCAGCTAGGAGCAGAATTAAGTTTTCCTACAGATGGTGTTCTAGACACCTGTGCCAAGGCCACTGGGAAATTCCCAGGCTCCCCACCCTGTCCCATGGTGTTTATCCCAACCACTGAGGGTTGCAGAAAATAGAAGCCACATCACTGCTACCTATAAGAGTGGCCCTTAGATTTTAGGTAAGCAAGAGAGAACGCCTTTGGAGACTGCAAATCTACCAAGTTATGCTTTATTTTGATATGAACCCCCAGCCTCACAGCATGCTAGGAACTACAGTTACTTTGGTAGCTTGCTGTGTTACAAGTCTGCACCAGTCTAGCTGTAGAACACTTTGGAATATTTGCCAGCTCATGCTGGCATCTATTAATACATGGCCTAACCCATGTACCCATTACTAGAAACTCAACCACAGAAGAGACATCCAGAGGTTAAAAAACCCTATTACTTAAACAGAGCAATAGAGGGAGAGGATTAAAAACTGCCTCCAGCAAGTGGCTACATTAGAAACTAAAATGTGCCTTCCAACAACTTGGAAGTTCAGGAGTTTGGTCTTGGCTCCCCTCAAAGTCTCTAGTTCTAACCTTAAACCAGCACCATCATCACCACCACCACCACCACCACCACCACGACCACCACACTCCCACTGAGACAGGCAGGGCACTCTCATGGGGTTCTGCTGGTTCTACCATAGGCCCTGCTAGTCCTTTGGGAAGGCACCAAGCTTGGCAATTCAGGAAAGCTCAGGGATGGGCACGAAGAGCATGCATGTGTCAGAAGAGGAATGAAGAGCTGCTATCCTTTGGTTCAGATCCCATAATAACCACCTGGTACAGATTCCAAGGGAAAGCTGCAGTCATGTATATAGGTGAGTATACACGGGAGTTCACACCACACGTATGGGTATATCTGTCTATACATAGCCTTTGCAGGGCAATGAATCCAGATTTTCTCCCCAATACTCCAAGTGGGGCGCACAGGTGGCAAGAAAGGACAGCAAGAGTTGGACCAAAAAGAACAACCTCTCTGGGAATGTGAGAGGGACAATGGCAGAAATAAGCACAAACCAGCCCAGGGCACCTTTATTATACTCTTGTGGGCTAAGGAGCCCAGGGCATGAACTCATAGGCTTAAGAATTGGCTCTTTATCAAATAAAGTTAAGGGAAAAAAAAAAAACAACAAACACCTATGTCAGCCTCATTCCTTTGGTCATTACAAAGCAACAGAAAACATTTAAAAGTTATTCATAAATGGTGGGAAGTTCAAGGAACATCTCTGTTCTGTGCCTTCTCTTCCCTCTCTTCTCCGGTGGTGGGAGAAGCAAGTCCTCAAGAGATGCTTCAGTAGCTGGTTGATGGGGAGGTTTTTTTCACTTTTATTTTCCATAAAAGCAAGAATGAATGAGAACTAGTGAGAATGTCCCCTTCCCCAGCTGGGACAATGACTGGGTTGGAGGTGAAGAGTCTCCTTTCGTTGGAAGGTGCGTGGTGCAGAGGCAGTAGGGAAGGGTGGGCTTGCCGGCGGGAACATTCATTGCTGACCTCGCGCGCACACACAGGTGGTGACTCTTTTAGGCAGCATGGTTTCTGATCCTTCCTTAGGATGCAGCAGTCTTTTAAAAAAAATATTGTATTATAATAATAATAATATGAATTTCTCTCTCTTGTTTTTTTGTTTTTGTTTTTCCATTTCTTTTAGGGATTAGGGTAGGAGGGGAGAGGAAAAAAAATGTCATTCATCTGTAAGGTCCTGAACAAAGAGAACCTCTGTGTGGCTGAGTCCGGCCTCCTGCAGCGTGGGGGGGTTGGGCCACTCCTCTGAAGGGATGCAGGGCAGCACCCGCCGGGGAAAGTTGGCTTCAATCTGAAACTTTTCTGGGCTTTCTTTCAAGGAGAATAAGAAGTCGTGGATTACCTGCAGATCATACAGGAAAAGGGTGGTGAGAAAGACAAAGACAGACAACACAACTATGAAATCAAATATCCCTAGCTCTCTCCAGGATGACTCTGAGATATGAAGTAATCACATTACAGTGGCATTCTATTGTGAGGTCCTTCCATTTCACACAGCAAATACGTAGGGCAGTTCTTTGAAGAGATTACACAGCCAATGCCAGTCCTACTTCTGAACTGATTCATGGTTTGTTTTTTTTTGTTTTTTGACAACTTGTTTGCTATAAAGCTAAAAATTTTTTACTTAGAAATAATTAGAGGGGTGCCTGGGTGATTCAGTCAGTTAAGTGTATGACTCTTGATTTCAGCTCAGGTCACTAGATCAAGCCCTGCATTGGGCTTTGTGCTGACAGTGTGGAGCCTGCTTGGGGTTCTCTCTCTCCCTCTCTCTCTCTGTCCCTCCCCTGAGCACGCTTCTTGCTCTCAGAATAAATAAATAAGCTTAAAAAAACATAGGCGCCTGGGTGGCTCAGTCGGTTTAAAGTCCAACATTGGCTCAGGTCACAATCTCACAGTTTGTGGGTTCGAGCCCTGCATCCGGCTCTGCGCTAACAGCGTAGAGCCTGCTTCAGATCCTCTGTCTCCCTCTCTGCCCCCCGCTGCTGTGCGCGCGCATTCTCATGTGCGCTCTCTCAAAAATAAACATTAAGAAAAAAATCAGAGAGTTACAGAAACAGAAGTACAGAATTTTCTTTGAACCAGTTGAGAGCGAACTGCCAACCTGACGTCCCATCACCCCCAAAATACTTGTGCATGTCTTATAAATAGGACAATCTCCTACATAACCATAATAAAGCCCTCAAAAAAAAAAAAAAGCCAGGATATTAACTGGCACATTATTGTTGTAACATAATATATATTTATTATTAAAGTTTTCAAGTTTTGCTAGTTGCCTTTAATAGCAAAACGCATCAAGTTTAGGATTATGTGTTCCATTTCATCGTCACATCTTCTAAGCCTCCTCCTCTAGTCTGGAACAAATCCTCAATCTTTCCTTGACTTTCGTGACCTTTCACTTTTTAAAGATAACTGGTAACTTATTTTGCAGAATGTTTTCTCAATTTGTTTGCCTGATGTTTACTCATGATTAGATTCTAGATGTGTTCTTTGGAGGGCGTGTTACAGAAATGCTGCTGCATTCTACTAAATGCATCCTACGCAGTTGGAGCACAATTCCAATCTGCCCCAGTGCCTATAATGTGCACTTTGATCACTTCATTAAGGTGGTGATTGCCTCTCCACCGTCCAAATTCTTCTTCTCTTTGTAATTAAAGAGATTCTGTGGGGAGGTACTTTGAAACTGTAGACATAGTGTTCCTCAAACTTTCAACTTATTTATACTAACACAGAGTCATGATTTCCTACTTTAATAGGTTATAATGTTATAATATTCCTTTTAATGTTCAAATTGTTCTAGATGGAGTCAGAAGGAGTCCAATCAAGATGGCTTCTGTGTCTTTATGGCAAGTCTCATCATTTTTTGAATAATTCCTTGCCTTCTGGCACAGGGTATTCCAGGCTGATCTTGTATTTTCCTGCCCCAGCTCTGGAATCAGACATTTCTCCAAGGAGCCCTGGTTCTTCTTAATGGACAATGGTACTTAAAAGCCACGATCCAGGTGTTAGGTATGTTCATTGCTATTGGGGTGTTTCTGCTCCCAAGCACTCTCTGTGTAAAAAACTAGAGAATATGTGAATATACATACATACATTGAAATCTATATTTCTCTCTATATATGTACACAGAAAACCAGGAGTTTGCTTCCCCCTCCTCATCCAGTTCTGTCTTTAACACCCCACCCCACCACAGGCTACTCAGGCTCTGACTTCTGTGCACTCCTGTCCCCACATGTGGACACTCTCTTAATTTGGTCAAGATCTGACACACTCCATGTGGACCTGTCCTCTGTGAGAATGCCCTCCTCACCCTGCTGTGACTCTGATAAAATAAAAGTAAATTCTTAATGAGAAGTAAGGTGACATCAAGAAAACTCACATTACTAAAACCTAAAATGTGCGGTACCTATGGAATAAGCCACCTTTATCATCCCCAGTCTCTGGATGCCACACATTAAGAAGAGGCACACTGGATCCACTCTGTGGCCCACTTTATCTAGCATGCTACTTCTACCAAAAAAGTCTAAAGGATGTGTTGTGGAGGGCACTGCTAACCTCTTTCTTTCAGGTCAATCCCAAAGATCAGGAACACAACATTCAAGTTACCCTTACTATTTTGAGGGAAGTTACATCTCATAAGTTTGTTCTCTTCTGTGTGAAGCAGTCCTTTCTTCATGTGTTTTAAACTGACCTCTTTAGAGCTTTTAAGAGGCTGCATACTTCATACATAACATACATACTCTAGAATTTAAGGAGTAAATCCATGCTCTTCTCTAAATCCACTCATGATTTTATAAACTCCTCATATTTTAATCTATCAATCTCGATCATTTACAGTTCTTGTCTCTCTTTGCAATTTCCATTAACCCTCACTCTCTTTTTATCTTGAGTGCATCAGACATGTACCAAATATTACTGTTATGAACCCAACATGGGCTTGAGAAGGGTGAAACAATATTTTGTTTCCTTTTCAATCTGGTTTTAAAATACTTAATCTGGTACAAAATGGGCATTTTCTGTTTACCACTAACAATGGACATCACCTCCAGAGGTCACTTTTAGTTCTAACAGATAGAAAAATGAATCCTGAGTATAATTTGGATTCTAATAAGTATTTAACAGAAAGTCAGCTGCCACTTTTCTGCCACTCATGAGACCTGGAGATTTTTCTATAGTCTATCCTTTTTTATCTTAGCATTTTACTATTATCAATAGCTGAGCTTTGTGCAAATGAAGTGTTTCACTGAGCATTCACTCTCTGAGATTATTTACAAAGGGCAAAGCTCGCAGGAAGACCAAAGTCTGCAAGAGCACAAAAACACTATAAATCATTACTCGGTTATATGTTAAAAACTCCATGAATGTTGAAGGCCCATACCACCACCACACTTCTCCTTTACACTTCTTTCCCATCTCTGAGTCTTGTCCCCACCTATGACCAAGTATTTCTCTCAGTCTGAGGTTTTCGTTGTTTTTTTTAAAATAACTTTTACTGAGCACCTATTTAAGAGTCTTTAAGGATTCAATAGTTAACAAATGGGTTGGTTCCCCTTCTACCAGAAGCCTATTCTGTTCCACAATTCTAACAGATTTTCCTCCAAAACTCTCAAGAGAGTTAATTTTTGTTAGGTTTTTCACATACATAATGTGAGTTTGAGGAGTAGAAGCTCCACAGGGTTCAGGTGTACTATGATGTGAAAGTGAGCATGGTGACAAGCCAAAATCCATATGCAAACCATTGTTAGGAAACACATCAGGGGAAGGGAATGAACATTTAGTGACCACCTACTACATGGTATGTAGTATGTGAGGCTCATTCATATTATCCCAATTTAAAAATCAAAAGTTAGCGATGTGAGCACCTTCCCTCAATATAAATAAATGCATGAATGAGAGATAGAACAGGAAAATGAGAGAGCTGCTCACTTTTCTTTCGCCAGGATTCCTCCCAACTTTTTATCCTGCATTAGCGGAGTCTTACATTCCCTACTAGTCATAAGCTCCGTGAATTCCAGAACCATGTCTCACTCATCTGTATAATCCTTCGAGTGTCTAGAACAGTGACTGAGGTATCTTTAGTTTAAAGTTATCGGAGGGCAGACTATATTTCCATTTAACCGATGAGGTATCTGAGGCCCTGTAAAATACTCTGCAACTTGTCCAACGTTCTTTACTTAAACAGGAGAAATAATAAATATGCTACCCAGGTTCACTTGACTACAATGCATCCTCATTACTATTACATAGTTTATTCTTGACTACTTCGAGTGATCAAGGAAATGGCAGAATCTACTGTAGTTGGTAAATCTGGAAAGGCAACATACCAACTCTCAATATAAACAGAAACTTCCTTTTGGTTATAAATACCAAAACCAACAGTTAGCATTTGAGTCCTTACTAAGAGCCAAGCACAATGTTGAGCCCTTTACATATGAACTTAATCCTAACAACAATCCTATTAGAGAATACCTAGTATTATACCCATTTTATAGATGAAAAAATTGAATCAATGAAGTACACTGACCAAGAAAACACATCTCTAATCTTAGAAGCATGAAAATTTGATCCTCATTCTGTGAGACTCTAAGAGTCTCTGCTCTTAACTATTTCCCTACAGAATGACAAACACTATTTACCTTTAGATACCAAATATACAAGGCAGCCCCATAAAGTGAGGTTCCTGTGGACTAAATGGACAGGAATGGAAAGTGACAACTGCATGCAAACTGTACATGCATTTATATTCAGATGTGTAAGGTCAGTGGAGATAGAGTGAGGGGTTCTAGTGGGATCCTGAAGCCAATGTGAGCCAAGCAGCGTGGAAGAGCCTCCCACCTCAAATATACAAGTCTTTTGTGGAGCTTCTTGGTAAGGTACACTTTTTTCTCAGCAGAGCTCAAACACGATGAAAGAAAACCATAATAGCTGCTTTGAGTTGGCAGCTAGAACTGAAGGAACCCAATGGTTCATTGCACTCTTCTCTCTGTACACCCCTTCCTTTCCTGTTCATCAGCCCAGCAGATATGCCAACAACACTCTCAAGACTCTTCAAAAGCTTCCAAATCTATAGCCCAGACCCTACATACACTTTACACAACTTAGGCTGTCCTTACTGTTAGAGAC
Source organism: Panthera uncia (assembly GCF_023721935.1). NCBI lineage: Eukaryota > Metazoa > Chordata > Mammalia > Carnivora > Felidae > Panthera > Panthera uncia. The sequence goes on from NW_026057577.1 coordinate 88,488,817, forward strand.
TGTGAGAAGTGGAATCGTCTCTCTACTCGAGAATCATTGGGTAATTTGAAAATGATCTTGACACTCTCGGGGTCATCAGGGGAAGGCTCCGGGGGCAGGCACTCCAACTTCCTTTCCTTTTCCTCTTGTAAATTCTGTATAGACACAAAGCGAAATTGAGGCTATGGCTCCAATAGGGAAAACAGAAAACAGCAATACCATCACCACGTAGGTTTACTGTGAGGCCAGAAGAAAAATTAATGACTGATATCTAAGACAAACTTCTTGGGAAAAGTCAGAAACACCCAAATTCAAAGTAGGATTGCATCACATGTATTATTTATTAACTATGTGAGGGCATTTATCTGTCTATCCAAAAAAAGGCTTAAAAAATGGCTAAAAGGGGTGGCTGGGTGGCTCAGTCAGTTAAGCATCTGACTTCGGCTCAGGTCATGATCTCACGGTTCATGAGTTCAAGCCCCGCGTCAGGCTCTGTGCTGACAGCTCAGAGCTTGGAGCCTGCTTCACATTCTGTGTCTCCCTCTCTCTCTCTGCCCCTTCCCTGTTCATGCTCTGTCTCAAAAATAAATAAACATTAAAAAAAAAAAAAAAAAAAAAAAAAAAAAGAAAAAAATGGCTAAAAGACACTGGCTATAATCAAGTGGCAATACATGATGAAAGAAGATCACGAATGAAATGCCAAATTAGCTAACACTGGTGCTAAAAAAATAAAAACTGCTGTGAATTAACAGCATTTTGACTGCTTGTTATCCATTTATGCTTACTTTTCATGGAAGAGAGTTGTTTTGCCTTTTACTCACTGTTGTTTCTGTTTTAATAAACAAAAAAATTTTTTAAAACTACTTTTTGTGAAAATGCAGTAAATATAAAAATGACAAGGAGTGGGTAGCTGGCTAGCTCAATCAGTAGAGCATGCAACTCTTGATCATGAGTTCAAGCCCCACAATGCATGCAGAACTTAACTTACTTTAATAAAATGGCAAGGAGAATTAAAACACCCACAAATCCCATCATCTTCTAGTTTTTTTCCTTTCACACTTAAGACCACTTTGGGAATCACAAGGAGTAAAGACAGGTTCATTACCCGCCGACGTCTCTCCTCTGCCAACTTTTGTTGTTGTACTTCCTCTTCCTTCCGCCGTTTCCGTTCCCGCTCCTCCCGTTTCTTTCTTTCTTTCTCTTGGTCAGCCCTGAGAGAGGCCAGGTAGGCCTCATCCTGCTGTTGTCTCAGCACCTGGGTCTGGTTTCGTTCTTCCCTGTGGCCAAATCATAAGCACAGAAGGAAAAGAGCAATCTGTTTTTTCTTATATTGAAATTTTTGGGGGGTAAAAAGGTGACAATCTTGGTAGATGAGTATTTCATACTACCATAAAGGATTCCAAAGCAGAGCATGGCAGAATCTGAACAAGCCATCTTTTCCCCAGTTTAATTTGGCAAAAAAAGAACTGGCAAGCTTTTCAACTTCACAATTAAAACTATTCTGTTCCTCAATTCTAACGAATCAAACAGTATTATTGTTGAAAAGCAATCATCAAGATCATGTTTTACAAGTAATACCCTTTTGAGTTACTGCATTTTTGTATATACTGCTTTCATAAAACCAAAACCACATCCGTGGATCTCATAAGACTCAGAAAATGGAGAAATATCTTTGTTCAGAATTCTACTAAGAGAAAATATTGTAACGTTCTGGTGTATTTTCTATTTTCTCTCCCAAAAATTGTATATGTACATATACATAGGAGTGAGAGAGAGAGAGAGAGAGAGAGAGAGAGAAAGAGAGAGAGAGAGAGAGAGAGAGAGAGAGAGAGAGAGAGAGAAAGACCATAAAATTATAAGAAAATATACCAGAATATTAAAAGTTGTGGTAGGATTATGGGTGATTTTAAATTTCTTTTTTGTGCTTTTCTGTATTTTCAAAATTTTCTACAATTAACGTATAATACTTCTGTAATGGAAGGAAGGGTTTTAACAATTCCACGTATTTTATATTTAAGCTCCTTATATCATGGTTCAGCTATTTTAAATGACATGACATATATATTCTTGAGCCCAGACTCTTGTCTTTATTTCAATTCACATCTCCAGGAACAGATGATCTGATGGGAGAATTATTTAGGTCAAAGTACATAAATATTTTTTTTTTTTTAATTTTTTTTTTTTCAACGTTTTTTATTTATTTTTGGGACAGAGAGAGACAGAGCATGAACGGGGGAGGGGCAGAGAGAGAGGGAGACACAGAATCTGAAACAGGCTCCAGGCTCCGAGCCATCAGCCCAGAGCCTGACGCGGGGCTCGAACTCACAGACCGCGAGATCGTGACCTGGCTGAAGTCGGACGCTTAACCGACTGCGCCACCCAGGCGCCCCAATAAATATTTTAACACTAAATAGATAAGGTTTTCAAAGTTGCTTAAGACAGAGAAGTCAGGATCTATGGAGCCCTGGGTCAGCCACCCAAATTTACAGCTGGTTTCTGCTTGTTTAAGAGAGAAACTCCTCTGTACCTTTCAAGGCGTTCTGACACCAGGTAAGTCTGGTTTGCATCCATGATAAACGTCAACTGGTTAATAAGGTCATCGGGCTGAATGAGGCCTTCTAGCCGTCCCACCACAGTCATCCTCCGATCCTTCAGCATGATCATGGCCAGGAATGGATAGGTGTTCTCTCGTAAAGCCTGTGACACTGACACAAAGAAAAGCCAACAGATTAAGGGCAGCCCTCGGGAAGAACCAGATCAGCTCTTAGACTTTCCACCATGAGCAAGAGAGAACTGTTTTAATTCCACCTGGGAAAGAAAGGAGGTGTCATTTATTCTCTGCATACCTTTTTTTCCTCCTAGTTTCTTAACCTTTGTTGTTGGTATATTTTTGTGTCCCTATTTCCAGGTAATTTGATTAGAATAGGACAGACTTTTGTGGTGGGGTGGTTGTCATGATGATGCTAGGGAAGACTGCAGAGGTCAAGGACAGTGTCTTTTTGATAGGTAGGAAAGGATCTATAAAGAATCTGGCTACTGCTGAGCATAATTTTTCTCTATGTTGGGTATCAAGCCTAAAGCAAATAAGACTGCAAATCTCACTTTTATACTACTGGTGATCAACTCCTATCATCGTCTCTGCCTTTTCTTCCTCTTTTTTTTTTTTTTTTTTCCAACGTTTTTTTTTTTTATTTATTTTTGGGACAGAGAGAGACAGAGCATGAACGGGGGAGGGGCAGAGAGAGAGGGAGACACAGAATCGGAAACAGGCTCCAGGCTCCGGGCCATCAGCCCAGAGCCTGACGCGGGGCTCGAACTCACGGACCGCGAGATCGTGACCTGGCTGAAGTCGGACGCTTAACCGACTGCGCCACCCAGGCGCCCCTCTTCCTCTTATTCAATCCCTTCCTTACTCCTCTTTTCATGTCTCCCTACCTTGCCCTCCATTAAAAGAGCTAGTTTTTCTGTTCCAAAGGAGTTTAGAAAGTTGGTCTTCCAAATAACCAATATTTTACCATAACAGAGTTTTACTTATGTTTTTCTTATGATTTGAAAGAGATTTTATAAGCATCTGTAAAAAAATATCCTTAGACTCTTTCTATTCACTACCCCCACCCCAGAGCCATATTAGAACGGCAAAACGCACCCTGTAGGAATTTATCAGAGGTATAAATATCAGTTAGGGGTAAAAAATCAGATTCTAAAATGTAGGCAAAACATCTCTGATTCACTGTGCTAGGACCTACTAGCACAGTGCCTGGTCCACTAGCATGTACTCAAAAGCTGTTGAACAGAAGCAACAGTAAAGTAACTGTATGTTTCTTCACTGGATACCTTTATATGCCATACTGACTTCTAAAAATACTTATCTCCATCTCCAGGTAAGAGTTACTGTCAACAAAGATCTGAACTTTCTGAATCCCTATCAGTACTCAAGGTACTCAAACAACTAATTCATTGTATAAGAAGGTCTGTTAAAACTGCTGCTGCTGAGAGTAAACTCCTCACGAAAAAGCCATTTAGATTAAAAGCAAGTTTCTGCACAGGACTGGGTGTTTTTAAAACTAAAACAGGCCCTGGAGCACCTGGGTGGCTCAATTAAGCAGTTAAGTGTTCAACTTCAGCTCAGGTCATGATCTCAAGGTTTGTGAGTTCAACTCCCGCGTCAGGATCTCTACTGTCAGTGCAGTCTGCTTAGGATCCTCTGTCTCCTTCTCTCTCTGGCCCACCCTTGCTCACACACGTGCTCTCTCTCTCTCAAAACTAAACAAGAAGACATTTTAAATAAATAAATAAATAAATAAATAAATAAATAAATAAATAAATAAAAAAAATAAAACAGGCCCTGGCAATGGTTACTTGTAAATAAAAGGCTGAGAGTCTGAGAGACGGAGCTTGCTAACTGTATGATCTTTGGTCAGTGGCTTAAACTCTCTGAGTCTGTTTCCTAAACCATAGATAATACAACCCCCATATCTCAGGATTACTGAGAGGATTAAATAAGATAATGTATACTAGCATTATGTCTACCACAGAATAATCATGCAATAAATGGCATGTTTTTCCAGATTATTCTAAAGATAGCTCAACAATCTCAATGAGGAAAAAGAAAGACAACTTACCCCTGTATCCCTCAGGTTTATTTGTGGAGCATGCCCAGAAGAGCATCCTAGTGTTTATTAGGGAAATAACTTCAGGTGCACAGAGTGTGTTGCTGAGGAGAGGGATGAAAAGGACATGAGAAGAACCTGCTTACTACAAAATATCAGCAAAAAACCACAAAAAAACCCACAAAAAAACAAAACAAAAAAACCGATCAATCCACTTACCGACAGAACTCATCAGAGTCCTGGTGATCATCTCCATGAAGATAAACCAAAAGAAAGCGAAGTTCTCGCTTGGCATCATTAAGTGCCTGTAGGAGACAGAAGACCACCAATTATTATGATGACTGTGCCTTGAGCTTTTAATTAGGCTAAGGGAACAAAAGGAGAATGAGGAAAAATGGTGAACAAGAAATCAGATTCCTGGGCTCCTACCTTCACACCCCTGGCATTTTTCCCCCTACAGAAAGTCCACGCTAACAAGCTTTAATGAAAAGGTTTTAGTGTTGTTAGGATTTAAACTGTATTAGGCACATGACAGTAGACAGGCTGACAAAGGAAAGTCCCAACAAATCACAGAAGTCAGCTGTTCCCACAGTCTAAAGGAAGATAAAAACAGAAGAATGTGACCACGTGAAAAGGGAGGTGAGAATTTTGCCACTTTACAGCTACAACATCTTCGTACATAAAAAATACTGCAAAGGTGAGACTGATCCCAGGCCACATACCAAGCAGGCACGAGAGACTGGGGGACCCAAATGCATTCTAAAGAGCACAGGATTTAAAAGATCTTCAAAGACAAGGCTAATGTCCAAGATTCCTGTGTATGGTTTTTCATTTGCTTAATCCTGAGCACATTACAATTCAGTAAAGATTTCCTGAATGACCAATGGTGATCTATCCTCAGGATCATAGCAAAGAGGGTGCAGGAGAGGTACCCATCTCATTCACATCTGCATTTCCAGCACTGAGCACACTGCCCGGGCATATAGTAGGTGCTTAATGCTTGTTGAGTAGGGTAGTAGTAGTAGAGCCCCTGAGGAGACTATAGAGAAAAAGCCGATATGGGAGACTCAAAGCAGGAAGTACGAGAAAAGTATTTTTCTCTTTCACCAGATAGATTCAGGAATTCTGGAGGCTGCAGAATAGAACCACTGTTTGGGCTATATTCACAGCGTTATTTCTACATTTTTCTCTGGCAAACTAGAGATATGCCTAACACCCATAGAAGTCTTAATTTTCACCCCCTGAGAGATAACAGTCAAAGGTCTGTGTGGCTTGGGTTGAAAGAGATGTGCTGCCTTGAGGCTATGCTCTATGCCCTTGTTCAATTCTGTGAGGGATCAAAGATAACTTGAGCTTTGCCTTCAAGGGGATCATTGTCTGCTATAGGAGATAAAACACAAATATAAGCAACCATAATATAAGGAAAAATGTGAAAATGCTTTAAGTTTCAAAAAAACTATGATAGCACCATAAGAAAGATTACTATTTTAGACTGCAAGGTAGGCCAGGGTAGGGCACATTAATCAGAAAGGATATAAGAAAGGAGTGATATGACCTAGCTGAAGGATGCGCAAGCTTCCATTTACCAAAAATGTGAGGAAGGCATTCCAGGTGGAGGGAAAAGCAAAAGCAAAGGTACAGAGGTAAAAAGTACAGAGTATGTACAGGAAATGGTTTAGCTGGAACCTAGGGTATGCAGACACAAGTTATATAGGAAAGACCTCCAAAGGAGGTTTGAATTAGATCAAGTAGGGTTGGCTTTTTTTTTTTCTATAAGCAGTGAAGAGGTATTTAAGGTTCTTGAGTAAAAGAATGACATGATCAGTGCTGGGCTATGCTTTCCTTTGTGGATATAACCATATCAATAAATTGGCATCTATATGGTTCGTGGCACTGACCTGGCTGTACGTTCCCTGGTAGAAGACAGGGTGTGCCCTCCCATATTTCTCTTCAAAAGAGTGCATAAATGAAACAATGTCCCCAACGGGGTCAGTGACCCGGCTGCGAGGGTCAGGCCGTATAAAACGAAGAGCAAACCTGGGGAGGAAGGAATAAATATCACATGAATCGGCTTACTGTAGTGCATATGGAGTGGGCCAGTTTGTAAAGATTCCTACAACAGAGCCAGAGGCATGGCAGCAAAAGGAGGTGAAGGGTTTGTGAGTGGACCATCAAACCCGAGAGTATAGTCTGGCTCAAAAGGTGCAAAGCAGCAAGTGTTGTTCCATTGCCTGTTTAAGACGAATGCAAACTGCTAGGATTATAAATTCCAACACTGGTCTAAATAAATCCTGCATGCTTTTTGCAGAAAAATTCAGGACTAGAAAAATTGGGAAAGGAAGACACAGTCCAAAAAGATCACAGGTCAGGCTGTGCCCCCAGATTTTCTAGAATGGCACTGTCTAATAAGGTAGCCACATGTAGCTATCTAAATTTAAAGTTAACTAAATGAAATACAATTTAAAATTCAGCTCTTCGGTCTCGCCACATTAAGTACTCAGTAGTCATACGTGGTTAGGTGGCTTCCACACTGGACAGTACAGATACAGAACGTTTCCATTATCACAGAAAGTTCCATTATCACAGAAAGCAGCAGTTCTACTGCTCTAGAAAAGAGCTCTGTCTCTTTCTTTTTGTCCTACTTGCCTCTTCCTTTCCTTTCTGTCATCCTGGGATTTTGAATTTTTAGTGCATACTCCCAAGCCATTCAAATTATGGTCAGGCTTCAAACCTGAACTTGTGCTCATGATTTACTTGCTTTTCAAGGGGTCAAGTAAAATCCTGCTTAATGATTTATGGTTGATGGCATCCATGAAGGAAGTTTATAAAACTGATCTAGAGTACACTGATAGATTTGGCACCTGGCAGCTATTGTCAAGTTAAGGGTGATTGATACCACACATCTGTTTCTAAAGAGCCTATCTTATCATAATTGTATAGCACCATTTATTTAGCCTTTGGGTTTCCACAGAAGGCAATGGACACAGTTCTGATAAGTCAATGTGCTACATAACATTAAACAAGTTGCTTGGATGATACAGTTGCATTAAAATTAGTCACACATGCCATGCATATTTTTTTCCAAGAAAAGCAAACAATATTCACAGATTTTCAGCACAGAAAAGGCGACTAAACTATGACACTTTCCTTACCCAATCTTGAGCCAATTCCTTAGCCCCTCAAATTCCCCATGTGTATACAATTTCACTTGGAATTTCTCCTGAGTAATCAAATCAAATTCACTTACACAAACATTCCAGAGCAAATTAAAAACAAATGTAAGAAGTTGTATATATGTAAGGGAGTGGTTAAAAATCTTTTAAAAGATTGATGTTTTGATAACTTTCTCTGAAATTAAGTATTTAGGACTATCTTATTAAGTTTTTAAGTTTTCAAATTTTGATGAATGAATGGATAAAGGCTGTAACTTTTTTAACTGTAATATATTCTCATGGCCTACATAATTCAGGACAATCAGCTTTTTTTAAAAAAGATCTCAATTCAGTCTGTTATGATTTTAACGGTTTATATGTGTCCATTCTCAAATAAAACAGGATGCAAAGAGTAACAATTGATTAACTGATAACCAATAAGAACTTTGCTAAAGCAAAAGGAAGCCATTAAGCAGGCAGACTCCTAAAGCACCAAGTAGTCTTATCTGATCCTTGCACTTCTACACCTGCTGGGTCCTCATCTCCAGCCTCTGCTCCCTAGAGCAAGGCAAAGCTATTCCATGCATCAGGGGAAGCACAGGTTGCCCTGTATGCAAGGCCCAGACCACATATTCCAGCTTCACTGGTTGGCCTAAATGCCCATAAAACATTTTAGTAGTTCCCCATAAAGCCTAGGTGTGGGTTCATTTACTACTTAGTTATAGACCAGATGCCCCACGACTAATGCCAGAAACTTGGGCTCCTTTGACATTTTGTAGGCCTGGCCCCTCTCTGTCTTCCAGTACTGAGCTCTCTGAATGGCACATGAAGGAAGTGAGAAGAAAAGTGAAAGTGTAAAGCAAGGGGATATATATATGGAAGGGTGCCAGTGCCAGCATCCAATGGGCTGTCAGGACAGAGGGGAATGTACAGGAGTGTCCAGAGAGGTAAAAGTGTTGTGGGAGGTGTAGAGAAAAATGGGTAATCTAAGAGCAAGAACATTTTTTGGGATTATGAGTAGTCGGATATAGTTAGATGGTTTAGGGTAAAAGTTACAAGGGGTGTGAAGCTGGTAGATAATGGTGGTTAGAAAGAAAAGGGTGTGAAGATTCACTAGGGAATGTAAAGGTGACAGACATGGTGGGAAGAGGGAGGATAACGATAAACATAGGTAGACTGATCTTGAGAAAGATAGGCAAGACTACTTTACAGGGTTACTTTAAAACAGTTCCATTTCACAACATGTTATGTTTGAACAATTTAAAATATTGTCATACTACAGTATTAGAGTGTTCTGAAAGAGTATTCAATCTGATGATCAATTGGCAAGTCAAAACTGACAAAGCATAAACCTTACTATTCTGGTCTATGTTTCAGCTCCAAAGTCTACCCTATTTCTACTAACATATAAATACAAATGTACATACCTAAATATATCAAGTATTGTGTAATAGGTAAACCGGAATGGAAGCATTATCAAGTAATAACCCCATCCAAGCAGCCCCTGAAATTCCAAAAACAAAGTTAGACACCATTCTCTCAATCTCCAATACTCTGCAGATGGCTAGTTCAAATTTTCACTCTTTTTTTGTTCTTTTGCATGATTCCTCCACTGCAATACAGTTCCCTCTTCCTGGTCACATCATCCTTCTTAAAGACTTATTGCCTTTCATCTCATTTCATCTAATACTATCAGATTTTTATTTTATCACGTAATTTTTGTATTAAATCTGCTTCAGTGCTTCAATTCTGCAACTATTTATATTGTCAAATTTAATTACAAGTTTGCCTCCCTAAATCATAAGTATTCATTCTTTCCTTTTTAAATTTTTTTTTTAACGTTTTTATTTATTTTTGAGACAGAGAGAGACAGAGCATGAACGGGGGAGGGGCAGAGAGAGGGGAGACACAGAATCAGAAGCAGGCCAGGCTCTGAGCCATCAGCCCAGAGCCCAACGCAGGTCTCGAACTCACGGACCGCGAGATCATGACCTGAGCCAAAGTCAGATGCTTAACCGACTGAGCCACCCAGGCGCCCCAATTCTTTCCTTTTCAAATTTATACATTAAAATATGGTATACAGAAATAACAATAACCACAATTACTACTTTGGACATTTGTATATAAATGAGAAATAATTACATAAACCACAATTATAAGCCTCCATATGGCCATTAATCTTAGTAATAATACTAATTATAATTTTAGCAATGTTGATTATTGCTGTTATTATTTTTTTTTCAACTTTTTTTTTTTTTTTTTTTTAATTTATTTTTGGGACAGAGAGAGACAGAGCATGAACGGGGGAGGGGCAGAGAGAGAGGGAGACACAGAATCGGAAACAGGCTCCAGGCTCCAAGCCATCAGCCCAGAGCCTGACGCGGGGCTCGAACTCACGCACCGCGAGATCGTGACCTGGCTGAAGTCGGATGCTTAACCGACTACGCCACCCAGGCGCCCCATGTTATTATTAACTATGTAGGGGCTCTATCATTTACAAAACATTTCTTATATGTCACATTGTGTTAACCTGAGACTTTCCCTGTGTCTATGGCCAGGGAGCTCTGGAGCCCCATGGCTGACATAAGAGTCCCAAAATAATGGCAGAAACATTAGACATATACAGAATTTCTTGAGTCATGTAACTGCTCTAGGAACTTGTTTTCTTCCACTTCAGAATACCCCAAAGCAACTACTTAGAAACTCCATTTTTAAAATGTTGTCAAGTATTCCACAAAAAAAGTATGAAGGGGCGCCTGGTTGGCTCAGTCAGTAGAGTGTGTGACTCTTGATCTCAGGGTTCTGGGTTTGAGCCCAATGGTCAGTGTGGAGACTGCTTAAAAACAAAGTCTTAAAGTGTGATAACGGAGTAAATTCTAACTGCTGCAAAGTTAAAGTGAGTGCTTTCTTGGAATTCTAAATCCAAGTGTAAGAGTTTGAGTGTACTTCCAAGAGTAAGAAAGAGAAACTCTAAAAAGTTCTCTAGAGTTCATCATCACTATACATATCTGACTTTCCTAATTAGACTATGAGAACAATTTGAAGGGGGAGGACTGGCTCTTATTCATATCTGGATCCCCAACAGCAAAATACCTGGTACACCGGAGCATTCTTAAATGAACCACTTATCACCTCCCTGCTACTAGCCCTTCAAGATGAATTTTAAAGATACGGCTAAGGCTCCCACAAAGATTCCAAGTAACTTCCCTAGAAGTAGCTTACAATTAAGTAAAATGAAGCAACAAAGAATCCAGTAAACATTTTAACTTAAAATGGAAAGATTTAAGGGTGCCTGGCTCAGGTGGTAGAGCATACAACTCTTGATCTCATGGTTGTGAGTTCGAGCCCCACGCAAGGTGTAGAGATTACTTAAAAAATATTTTTTAAAAAAGTGATAAATCTATTGAACATGCAGCCAACATTTTCAGACATGTAAATAAAATTGTGTACTCAAATAAGGTGCACAAACTTCAAATAACTAACAAAGAGCCAAAAATAAAATTAAAAAAAAAAAAAAAAGATAGTTACTGTATCAATTCATTGAAGAATCAAGTGAAGATGATAAACCCAACATATCTACCAAGAAGCCAGATCAACCTAATAGGTTTACATTCTGAATATTTCCTTTGCTCCTATCATACAGAGATCAACATAACCTAGTGAATGGACTTATGAAACAAACAAGGGGGAAATTCCAGCTATAAAATAACTTGCCCTTGGTTGTGGTCTTGAGACAACATAGCTGTAGATCCTGTGGTCAGCTGTATTAACTTGCAAGGGTCGGGATGGAGGTGGGTTGAAAACACTTGGTACACCCTCTTGTTCATTCAATCGGTCCTGTACAGCAGCCTGAGAAGAAAAAAAGAGCAGCAAGAGTTTCAGTGTTGCTCAAATCAACCTAAAAGTAACACCATTGCTTGGTACTTCAAAACAGGTTATATGATGAGTATATCTTCATAGACCTTTAACTTGCTTTGCTGGGAGGCAATGTGTGGTGATGGCTCCAGAATTCACAGTAGAGGAGTCCAAGAAATTTATCTGAAAGCTCCATTTGTGCAGTAAACACAACTGCTTTTATTCAGATGGTATGTATTATTTAGAGTGGCTGGGATCCAAGGTGCTTCACTGTGTGAAGGAAAGCCATCCACAGAGAATACAATGTAGGAAGTGCCCCTAGAGCGGTCTGATGGAGCAACTCTGATGAGCAGTGTTTGGTGGAGGGCTTGGCTTTGGAACAGAAACTTAGGTGTGAATCTTAGCTCCACCACTCACAATAGTCGCCTGGCTTATGAGCCTCAGTTTCCTCATATGCAAAAAGGAGAAACAGTATTTCTCAGGGTTAATTTGAAAATTTAGTAAGATGTACATACATAAAGATCCTAATATAATCCTGACAGAGGATATTCAGTAAACGCCTTATTCTCTTATTAACTCTGCCCCAGAAAATGGATACTTGTCCCAGTGTAGTAAAAAACTTCACTGTGTCCAAAAAAAGATCTGGTATTTGGCTCTGGATTCTGGGAGATAATCTATACCTGATAGGGTAGACTGCCACCCCAGAAAGATCAACCATGGGGTTTAGGGTGGGGACTGTGGGTAATGCAGTATCAGTTGACCTGGAGACTGAGTTCAATCATAGGTAATCAATCAAAAACAATTATACTGTGTAAATAAGACCCAATGAAAACTCGACACTGAAGCTGAGGTAAGCTTCCCTGACTGGCAATACTTCATGCATAATGTCACAAATCTTTGCCAGAAGGATAATGCATTCTGACTGCATGAAAGAGGAATACTGAAGCTTTGTGCTTAGAACTCAACATTCTGCCTTATAGATCTCTTCCTTTAGCTGATTTTAATCTATACCCTTTCCCTACAATAAATCGTAACCATGAGTATAACAGCTTTTAGTTAACTCTTCTAGTGAATTATCAAACCTGAGAGTGGTTTTGGGAAACTACAGTTGCTGTAAGAAGTGAGGACTTGAGTGTTCTCTCACCGTGATAGTTGGCTTTAAATTTTGCAGTGTGGCTAACGCCAGGCAGTTCTCTAAGTTTTCATATTTTCAAGTATAAAGGCACAATTCGATGTGGAAAGAACAGTCTATCAACAAATGATGCTGGGACAACTGGATGCTAACATGCAAAAGAATGAACTTGAACCCTTAAATCATATTATATACACAAATTAACTCAAAACACATCAAAGACGTAAATGTAAGAGCTGAAATTATAAAATTCTTAAAAGAAGACATAGGTGAAAATCTTCATGACCCTGGATTAGGCAATTGTTCCTTAGATATGATGGTAAAAGCACAAACAAAAGAAAAACATTAGATAAACTGGGACTTCCATCAAAACTGAAAACGTTTGGGGCACCTGGCTGGCTCAGTTGGAAAAGCATGTTGACTCTTGAACTCAGGGCTGGGAGTTCAAGCTCCACATTGGGCATGGAGCTTACTTTAAAAACAAAACAACAAAAAAACTGAAAACTTTTGTGCATCAAAGGACACTATCAAAAGAGTCAAAAGGCAACCCACAGAATAGGAGAAAAGATTTACAAATCATATATCTGATAAGAGTGTAGCATCTAGAATATATTAAGAACCCTTACAACTCATCATCAAAAAGACAATAACCCAATTTAAAAATGGGCAAAGGACTTGAATAGATGCTCTCCAAAGATGATTTACAAACAACCAACAAACGCGTGAAAAGATGCTCTATCATCATTAGCCATTAGAAAAATGCAAACCAAAACCACAAGATACTACTTCACACCCACTAAAAGGCTATCATATGAAAGACAGATATTGGGGTGCCTGGATGGCTCAGTCAATAAGCGTCCGACTTTGGCTCAGGTCGTGATCTCACAGTTCGTGAGTTCAAGCCCCGCAATGGGCTCTGTGCTGACAGCTCGGAGCCTGGAGCCTGCTTCGAATTCTGTGTCTCCCTCTCTCTGTTCCTCCCCCACTCATGCTCTGTCTCTCTCTCTCCCTCCTTCAAAAATAAATAAAAACATTAAAAAAATAAAATTTTAAAAGACAGATATTAGCAAATGTTGGTGACATGTGGAGAAATTGGACCCCTTAGCCACTACTACTGGAATGTAAAATAGTGTAGCCTCTTTGGAAAGAGTCTGGCAGTTCTTCAAAAGGTTAAACATAGAGTTGTCATAGGAGCCAGCAATTCTACTCCTAGCTATACACCCAAGAGAAATGAAAACATACAACTCCACAAAAACTTGTACACTAACGTTCCCTGCAACATTACTGATAATAAAGTGGGAACAGTCCAAGCGTTTATCAACTAATGAATGAAGATACTGTGGTATATTCATACAAAGGAATATGATTTGACAATAAAAAGGAATGAAGTACTGATATACACCATGACGTGGATAAATCTTGAAAACATAATGCTAAGTAAAATAAGCCAGACACAAAAGGACAAATACTGTCTGATGCCTCTTACATCAGGTATCTAAAATAGTCAAATTTTATAAAGATAAAATGTGGAATTGTGGTTACCAGAGGCAGGGAAAGGGGATAATGGGAAATAATCGTTTAATGGGTACAAAGTTTCAATTTGGGAAGATGAAAAAATTCTGAAAACAGATAGTGGTAATGGCTGCACAATAATGTACTTAATGCAACAAAATCGTAATCTTAAAATGATTAAAATGGTAAACTTTTGCAATCCCTATCAAAATAACACCAGCATTCTTCAAAGAACTGAAACAATTCTAAAATTTGTATGGATCCAGAAAAACCCTGAATAGGCAAAGCAAGCTTGAAAATGAAAACCGAAGCTGGATGCATCACAATGTCTCACTTCAAGATGTATTACAAAGCTGTAATCATCAAGACAGTATGGTACTGGCACAAAAACAGACACTCAGATCAACGGAACACAATACAGAACACAGAAATAGATCCACAAACGTATGGCCAACTAATCTTTGACAAACCAGGAAGGAATATCCAATGGAAGAAAGACAGTCTCTTCAGCAAGTGGTGCTGGGAAAACTGGACAGCAACATGCAGAAAAATGAACCTAGACTACTTTCTTACACCATACACAAAAATAAACTCAAAATGGATAAAAGCTCTAAATGTAAGATAGGAAGCCATGAAAACCCTAGAGGAGAAAGCAGGCAAAAACTTCTTTGACCTGGGCTGCAAGAACTTCTTACTCAACACCTCTCCAGAGGCAAGGGAAACAAACGCAAAAATGAACTATTGGGACCTTAACAAAATAAAAAGCGTCTGCACAGCAAAGAAAACAATCAGCAAAACTAAAAGGCAATTGACAGAATGGGAAAAGATATTTGCAAATGACCTGCCAGATAAAGGGTTAGTATCCAAAATCTGTAAAGAACTTCTCAAACTCAACACCCAAAAAACCAAATAATCCAGTGAAGAAACTGGCCAAAGAAATGAAGAGACACTTCTCCAAAGAAGACATCCAGATGGCCAACTGACACATGAAATGATGCTCAACATCACTCATCATCAGGGAAATACAAATCAAAACCACAATGAGATACCACCTCACATCTGTCAGAATGGCTCACATTAACAACTCAGGCAACAAACAGATGTTGGCGAGGGTGCGGAGAAAGAGGATCTCTTTGCAACTGCTGGTAGGAATGCAAACTGGTGCAGCCACTCTGGAAAACAGTATGGGGGTTCCTCAAAAACTTAAAAATAGAACTACCCTATGACCCAGCGACTGCACTACTGGGTATTTACCCACGAGATATAGGTGCACTGTTTTGAAGAGGCACATACACCCCAATGTTTATAGCAGTGCTATCAACAATAGCCAAAGTATGGAAAGCGCCCAAATGTCCATCAATAGATGAATAGATAAAGATGTGGTGTGTGTGTGTATGGAGTATACACGGCAATCAAAAAGAATGAAATCTTGCCATTTGCAACTACGTGGATGGAAATGGAGGGTATTATGCTAAGGGAAATTAGTCAGAAAAGACAAACATCATAGGACTTCACTCATATGAGGACTTTTAGATACAAAACAGATGAACATAAGGGAAGCAAAAAGAATATAAAAACAGGGAGGAGGACAAAACATAAGAGACTCTTAAATATAGAAAACAAGCAGAGGGTTGCTGGAGGGATTGTGGGAGGAGGGGATGGGTAAGGGGCATTAAGGAATCTACTCCTGAAATCACTGTTGCACTATATGCTAACCAACTTGGATATAAATTAAACAATAAACTTAAAAAAAATGGCAAACTTTTATGTTATGTACATTTTACCACAACACAAAAAAAGGCATGCAGTACGGATACATGCTACAACATGGATGAATCTTGACAATATTATCTTAAGTAAAAGAAGCCAGTCACAAAAGACCACATACTATGATTCCATTCATATGGCAGTATGGGAAATCTATAAATGGAAAGTAGATTAGTAGTTGCTTAGGGGCAGGGAAGGATAGAAGCAGCAGGGTAATAGCTAAAGGGCATGGGTTATTTTGCGGGGGTGGGGGGGGTTCTCAATATTTTAAAACATTTTTGGGAAAATATTTTAAAACTGATGGGGGTAATGGATGCTCAACAATGTGAATATACTAAAAACTACTGAATTTCACATTTGAAATGGGTGAACTGTTTGGTATGTGAATTACATATCAATAATAAAGCTGTTAATTTAAAACCCACAACTAACAGCAATTATTGTCAATTATAAATTAGAATTTGCAAACTTATATCTGCCACTGTAAACCTGCCAATTTCCTAATACCTCTTAAAAGCTTTTCTGATGAGTTTGGTGGTGCTTTTAACACATGAAATTATGTATATGGTAAAATGCAACAACATTTGGAAGATCTGTATTAATTCAGTGAACAATATTTTCCAAATAATGAATGCTTGAAGTAATGAAATCAAGCTACAGTCAAAAATCCTCACAAAGTGCAAGACACATCAACCACTTTTCAGCAGGACCTTGTGGGAGGGGAGTGACAAAGAAAGCACGAGGCCCAGGACAGCAAAGGAGAGACCAGATGTAGTCTTAACACTGATATGAGTCAAGTTAACCGCGAAGTCAACTGCCATGGTGGGAGGATACTCAAGCAGTCCTATGGAGCATTTCACATGCCAAGGAACTGAGAGCCTCGTGTCAACCACCAGCACTACCTTGCTAGATGCGTAAACTGGTGCTCATGGTTTGGCTTTCTAGAGAAGACAACAATAGAGAAGTAATGGGAGAAGAAAGCAGGTGGCCGACATGAGATAGCTCATCTGATAGCTGCTGCCGCCAGTTCCATTTCTGACTCATGATGGTCTTTAAGGAACATTTTATTTTTGGGAAACAGATATGGGGGAAGTTCAACATGTGAAAGGACTAAACGTATAACTTAAGAAAAAGATGACTGGGGTGCCTGGGTGGCTCAGTCGGTTAAGCGTCCGACTTCAGCTCAGGTCATGATCTCAGAGTCTGTGAGTTCAAGCCCCGCATCGGGCTATGTGCTGACAGCTCAGAGCCTGGAGCCTGCTTCAGATTATGTGTCTCCCTCACTCTCTGCCCCTCCCCTGCTCATGCTCTGTCTCTATCTCAAAAATAAATAACATTAAAAAAAAAAAAAAAAGAAAGAAAGAAAAAGATGACTGGATCCAGCATCCTGAAGCCCACCTATCCCCAAATATTCTCTCCAAGTCAGGCTCAAGGCACAAAGCCAAAGAGGGGCTAGAGTAGCCAGGGGGCTTCAAGGATGCCAGGGGAGGTAATGAACGGACTAGATCTTAAAAGTTTTCATCACAAGAATAAAGTCTGTAACTATGTATGTTGACAGATAGTAACCAGACTTACTGTGGTGATTATTTTGCAATATATAAAAATAATCATTATGTTGTGCAACTGAAACTAATAACGTTACATGTCAATTATACCTCAATAAAAAACATTTTTTTAAGTTTATTGAGAGAGAGAGAGAGGATGAGAGAAGCAGAGAGAGAGAGGGAGACAGAGAATCCCAAGCAGCCATCCAGGTGCACCAAGAAAAAACATTTTTAATTAAAACAAATAAAAATTAAGACTAGACCTCAAAAAAAGAACTGAAGAAAAGTGATGCCTCTCAGAAAATTGTGTGTGAAAGGGTCTACTAACTACATTAGAAAGACCATTCATAGCGTGGCCTGGATGGCTCAGCCAGTTAAGCATCTGACTCTTGACTTCAGCTCAGGTCATAATCTCACATTTGGTGAGCCACATTTCTTGATAAACACCTAGCTGTCAACAGTGGTTACTTCTCAGAAAGAAGGAATAGAAAGGAGGTGGGGGGTTGGATAGGGATGAAATGTAAGCAACAACGAGCCCCACACATTGGGCTCTGCACTGACGGTGTGGAGCCTGCTTGGGATACTCTTACTCCCTCTCTCTCTCTCTGCCCCTTCCCTGCTTGCACAGGTGCGTGCATGTGTGTTCTCTCTAAAAATAAACTTTAAAAAAAAAAAAAAAAAAGACAGTAAGAAACTTAAAAAAAAAAAAAGTGCAAGACAGATCAATAGATTTCAATGTAAGAGAATGAAAAGTTCCTTGGTATGGTTTCAAATTCCATATTACAACTAACCTTTAAGAAACTTATCACACTATCAAAGAACATCCATGGTTATCTGAAAAGGCTATTGAAATACTCTTCCCATTTCTAACTATATCTTGCATGAAACTGGATGTTCCTCATATACTTCAAAACTACGCATCACGGAGTGCCTTGGGTGGCTCAACTGGTTAAGCGGTCCACTCTTGATTTTAGTTCAGATCATGATGGTTCATGAGTTTGAGCCCATAACAGGCTCCCCTTGACAGCATGGAGCCTGCTTAGAATTTTCTCTCCCTCTCTCTCAAAATAAATAAACTTAAAAAAAATTTTTTTAATTTAAAAATAAAATTATATATCACAAGAGATCAGAGGCAGAAGCAGATAAGAAAATCTAGTTTTTTTCTCTTTATTTTTTACTTATTTTTAATGTTTGTTTATTTTTGAGACAGAGTGCAAGTGGGGGAGGGGCAGAGAGAGAGGGACACACAGAATCTGAAGCAGGCTCCAGGATCTGAGCTGTCAGCACAGAACTCAAACCCACAGACCATGAGATCATGACCTGAGCCAAAGTTGGACGCTCAACTGACTGAGCCACCCAGGCGTCACAGTTTTTTTCTCTATTAAGCCAAACATTAAAGAGATTTGAAAAATTTATGTTAACATGTAATGAGTTTATTATTTTTAAGTTGAACTAAAAAATTTGTTTTAATTTGTAATATGTTAATATATCAACTGATATAACCCATATATAAAAAGAAGCTCTATAGAGGTTCCCAATAATTCTTTTTTTTTTTTAAGTTTACTTATTTTGAAAGAGAGAGTCACAGAGAGAGCACGTGCACAAATGGGGGTGGGGCACAGAGGGAGAACAGAGGATGGAGATGGGCTCTGTGCTGACAGCAGAGAGCCTGATGTGGGGCTCAAACTCACTATGAGATCATGACCTGAGCCCAAGTCAGACACTTGACTGACTGAGCCATCTAGGTGTCCTGATTCCCAATAATTCTTTTTTTTTTTTCATGTTTATTTATTTTTGAAAGTCAGAGAGACCATGAGCGGGGGAGGGGCAGAGAGAGAGGAAGACACAGAGTCTAAAGAAGGCTCCAGCTGGGGCGCCTGGGTGGCGCAGTCGGTTAAGCGTCCGACTTCAGCCAGGTCACGATCTCGCGGTCCGTGAGTTCGAGCCCCGCGTCGGGCTCTGGGCTGATGGCTTGGAGCCTGGAGCCTGTTTCCGATTCTGTGTCTCCCTCTCTCTCTGCCCCTCCCCCGTTCATGCTCTGTCTCTCTCTGTCCCAAAAAAAATAAATAAAAAAAAAAAAAAAAAAGAAGGCTCCAGCCTCTGAGCTGTCAGCACAGAGCCCAATGCAGGGCTCGAACCCATTAACCGCGAGATCCTGACCTGAGCCGAAGTTGGATGTCTAACCAACTGAGCCACCCAGGCACCCCCAGGTTCCCAATAATTCTTAAGTATAAAGAGTGACACCACAAAGTCTGAGAACCTCTGGTTTATTTCGGGGAAAATATAGAGTTTTAGACAGGCATAAAAGTATGTGGAAACAAAAAACTGTTAATATCACTATGTTGGAGATTTAGGACTAAAAGATTGCAGTAGGAAAGTGATCCGAATGGGATTTTTTTTTCATATTTCATCTTAGGCTTTAAACTTTTTAAAACTAGAATTATTTTAATATAGTTCATGTATTATTTTTATGAGTTACCGAAACAGATTTAAGTGAAAAAAGCTGTAAAGGTGGCATAATCCCACCTGTGTAACAAGAAGATTATACTTCAATTTATGTAGTCATCTAAATGCATATAAAAAGTCTGAAAGGTGGGGCATTGGGTGGTTCAGTCAGTTAAGTGTATGACTTTGGCTTAGGTCATGATCTCACGGTTTGTCGGTTCGAGCCCCACATCAGAATCTGTGCTGACAGCTCAGAGCCTGGAGCTGCTTCAGATCCTGTCTCTCCCTATCTTTTTCTGCCCTTCGCCAACTTGCGTGCACACGTGTGCGCTCTCTCTCCAGTATATAAAAACATTAAAAAAAACTTAGGAAGTCTGAAAGGCTATACACTAAAACTTAACCAGCTATCTAAGAAGTGGTGGAATTAAGGGAGAACACTTACTTCCTTTTTTATTTATTTATTTATTTATTTATTTATGTACAGCTTTAATTCTTTACGTTTTTTGGAATTCTTTGTGTGGGTATGCACACGTGCAGTTATTTTTGCAAAAAGCTTCTAATATTTTGATAAGTTGTTTCCTATTAAAGGATGGTTGACATTATACCAGGTAACTGAAAATCGATAAAGAAAAGCAGTGGGGTGCCTGGGTGGCTCAGTTGGTTGAGCATCCAACTCTTGGTTTTGGCTCAGGTCATAATCTCATGGTTCGTGGGTTCAAGCCCCAGGTCAGGCTCTTCGCTGTCAGTGCAGACTACTTAAGATCCTCTGTCTCCCTCTCTCTCTGCTTCCCCTATTCCCCCAAATAAATAAATAAACATTAAAAAAAAAATAAAGAAAAGCAGGGGCAACAGTATTAATATATCAAAGTAGAATTTAAAACAAAAAGCATCATCTGATATTAAAAGATATTATAAAAAAGCTCTAACAGCCACTTGTCTTTCTGTGTCAAATAAAGTAGTCAAACTATACAAGAGTAAGGAAGTATTTCCCCGAAAATAGACATAAAATGTATTCATGCTTTTTATCTGCACCATGGACTGCCCTTTCACAGCATGTACAAAAAATAAGTATTTCTTTGATATATTTGTTTTTAACACTGGAAAAGCATACACATATATTTCCAGCACATATAAGAAGGTCCGGAAGGACATACATTAAAACATCAGACGTGGTTATCTTAAGTGTGATTACCAAGAATTTTCATTTTCAATTTTATCAACTCTTGTGTTTCAAATTCTGGGAAGACATGTATTATTTTTATAATTAGAAAAAAAACATCATCAGTAAGAAATAAAGAAATCTATGAAACCACATTCAAGTTCATCATGGCCAGTAGTCTCATTAAGTAAACAGAAAAGAAATAGCAAATTTTAATTATACATGTAATAAGCTTGACTGAATACAGACACGAACCTTTATCCAATAAAAACCCCACATTCCTTGATAAACATCTAGTTGTCAACAGTGGTTACTTCTCAGAAACAAGGAATAGAAAGGTAGGGGGTTGGACAGGGATGACATGTAAGCAACTTACACGGGGTTTAAGTTTATCCATATTTGTTTCAAAGAAATTTTAAACAAGTAATGCAAAATGTCTGGCTTTCAGGAGCTGGATAGAAGGTACATGGTTGTTTCCCTTATCTCTGTATTTTCTCTAAGTTTAAAACATTTAATTAAAAAATATGTTTCATAATGTTAATGGAACATTATTAAGCTGTAAGGACCTCGGGGCGCCTGGGTGGCTCAGTCGGTTGAGCGTCCGACTTTGGCTCAGGTCATGATCTTGCGGTTCTTGAGTTTGAGCTCCGTGTTGGACTCTGTGCTGACAGCTCGGAGCCTGGAGCCTGGAGCCTGCTTTGGATTCTGTGTCGCTCTCTCTCTCTGCCCCTTTCCTGCTCATGCTCTGTCTCTCTGTGTCTCTCAAAAAATAAACGTTAAAAAAAAACACTTTTTTTAAATTAAAAAAAAGCTGTAAGGACCTCAATAAATACCTATATGAAATAAAATGAAACACTGATATGAAAAGGTAAACAAAAAACAAAAGAACAAGCTACTACAAACTCCAAATATGTTCCTAAATAACCCTTGGGTCAAAGAAGAAAATCAAAACTTTAAAAATGTATTTTCTTCTGAAAATTCACAGCCTTCAATGCAAGGAAGAATACAAATAAATTAACCAAGCTATAAAAATCAAATGCTAAGAAAAAGAATATGAATCTACAAAAGGGTGAACAGATTTTTCTTAAAAAATAAGAAAGAAGAAAATAATAACTGATAAATACAAGAGCTTTTTATAAACCAAACACATTAAAATAAACCAGTCTCCAGCAAGTCTCATTTTTAAAAAAGAAAATATAATAAAAACAATGAGAGGATAATAGAACAGATACAAAAGAGAGTAGAAAACATGCTACTTTGTATAGCCTATGCTAAAAACCTTGGAAATATCTAAGAAAAAAGCATCTCCTAGGAAAGCTCATCAACAAGCATGTAATGTAGCTAAGAGGTGCCTGGATGGCTCAGTTGGTTAAATATTCAACTCTTGATTTTGGCTCAGGTAATGATCTCACAGTTCATGGGATCAAGTCCCAAGTCAGGCTTCACACTGACAGCATCAAGATTCTCTCCCTCTCACTCTGCCCCTTCCCCGCTCACTCTCTCAAAAATAGATAAGGAAACTTAAAAAAATAAATAAAAAGATGTAACAAAGAAATTGTGAATGATGGGGAAAACATGAAAAAGTTAACAGAGAACTGGCAGAAACAAAGTTTCAAGTGCTTTCTTTCAAATCTGCGCTATATATATACCCTTCTCAATTCATTTTATCAAGCCCGTGATCTAATAAAGCCACTTATGCTTGAAATAAAAATCTAACAAGGAGATAGCACAAAATTATCATACAGATCATCATTTCCTCTGCCTGAAATGCAGAAAATCCCCCCAAGATTTTCACATTCATCATCCCTTTTCATTATTTGGGTGTCAGCTCAAATACAACCTCCTCAGAAATGCCTTTCTTTACCATCCTATTTATTTTTTAAATGTTTATTTATTTTTGAGAGAGAGAGAGAGCAATCAGGGTAAGGGCAGAGAAAGGACAGAGGATCTAAAGCAGACTCTGCACTGACAGCAGAAAGCCTAATGTGGAGCCTGAATTAACGAACCGTAAGATCATGACCTGAGCCAAAGTCGGGGACTCAACCAACTGAGCTACCCAGGTGCCCCTTCACCACCTTATTTAAAATAACTTCCCAGATCCTGTTACATTTCGTACACTCATCTTATTCACAGCATTTATTACAAATTGAAATTATCTAGAATTTCATGATATCTAGAATTTCATGGGAGTAGGCTATTAGTCTTGTTCTCTGGTATAATTCCAGAGCTTAAAAGTTTGTTGAATAACTAAATATAACTTAGGAATACATTTTCAGAAATCTAGCACCCAATTCAAATAACATACTATAATTAAAACACAGTAATCTCACCAGAGATCATATGAATATACTAAGGTTGGAAGACAATCAGCAGATATTTATTGAGAGTCTACGATGTGCTGGGATCAGTTTTAGATGCTCTTAGGAAGACAGCAGTTAACAAAACCAAATATATATATATTTCTACTTGCATGGAGCTTAAATTCTAGTGATTTGTCTCCAAACAACAACTAACATCACACTCAATAATAAAACATCAGAGGCATTATAGGGTGGACAAGATGTTTGCTATTACCATTATTAATTGACATTGTTAGGACGTTCTAGCAATTCAATGATCAAGTAAAAGTAACAAAAGATCTATATACTGAAAAAAATCATTGAATTGCAGATGATACAACTACCTAGAAAATCCAAAAAAAACACTACGAAATATGTAATAAGAAAGTTCACATTAAGGTATCTGGTTACAAACCAAATATATAAAAACCAACTTTTTCCAAAAAGCCACTGAGAAAAAAATAAGAGGGAGGGACACTACGCAGAAGGATCTGGTCACCATCTTTTATAAAATTTTATAATAAAGCTTTGATCATAATTTTTATCTTCCCCACAAATCTTTTTAAGATTAAAGAGTTGTAAATTTAAAAAATTTTTCTATGAAAAGAAAGGATTTCTGTTGGGAAAAATACATGTCTTTGGTTCACTATCAAACTAGGGGAAAAAAATAGGCTCAGAATGAATCATACTATACCTCTATGTTCCAGTTATGCTGTTCCAAGGTATGGCGACATTGATCCATAGATTCTATGCCAGTCAGATCCTGAAAAGAAGGAAAAACCAAAAAGTTACTTAGGGAAAAATCATCAGTAAATATGTAGATATTTTTACCCCTAAATACTTATGAATGTTGTAGGAAAACTACACTGAAAAGTACTGAAGGTAAATGCTCCAGTATGGTAAAAACTTCACTGTTCAGAATTTATCCAGTCTGTTACAGCAGGTATTACTGCCATAGAACAAAATCGTGCAGTTTCTTACCCTTTAAAACTTCAAGGCTTTCAATTAAGATGATTATTGATTAAAATCAATTTCTCCTCTCAAACTGAAGTTTAAAAACTTAAAGATTTTGGGGCACCTGGGTAGTTCAGTAGGTTAGGCGCCCAACTTCAGTTCATGTCATGATTTCACGGTTCATGGGTTCGAGTCTCATGTGGGGCTCTGTGCTGACAGCTCAGAGCCTGGAGTCTGCTTCAGATTCTGTGTCTCCTCTCTCTGCCTTTCCCCTGCTCATTCTCACTCTCTCAAAAATACACGTTAAAAAAAAATTATAAAGATTTCTTCAACCACTAGGTCTAGAAAAATATGTTGAATATTGTTAATGTTCAACAAAAATTCTGTTAATAATACATAATAATAAAATAATGCAAGTTTCCTGCAAAATATCATCCCCTTTTTTTAGATTTTTTACTATTTTTGAGAGAGACAGAGACAGAGTGCAAGCAGGGGAGGGACAGAGAGAGAGGGAGACACAGAAACCAAAGTAGGCTCCAGGCTCTGAGCTGTCAGCACAGAGCCCCGTGTGGGGCTTGAACTTATGAGCCGTGAGATCATGACCTGAGCGGAAGTTGGATGCTTAACTGAGTCACCCAGGCACCCCAAATGTCATTTTACCAACCGTCATATAATCTACCTTATAATATGAACTGTGTGTAAACTATTTTCTTTTAATTAAAAAAAAATTGAGAGAGAGCACACATGAGTGGGGAGGGGCACAAAGGGAGAGAGAGAATCCCAAGCAGGCTCCACATTGTCAGCACAGAGTCCGAGGCAGGGCTTGATCCCGTGAACTGAGAGATCATGACCTGAGCCGAGGTCAAGAGTCAGACGCTTAACTGAGCCACCCAGGTGCCCCAAAACATTTTATTAAAAAAAGTCTGTTGGGGTGCCTGGGTGGCTCAGTCAGTTGGGCGTCTGACTTTGGCTCAGGTCATGATCTCACAGTCCGTGAGTTCGAGCCCCGCACTGGGCTCTGTGCTGAGAGCTTAGAGCCTGGAGCCTGCTTCAAATTCTGTGTCTCCCTTTCTCTCTGTTCCTCCCCCACTCATGCTCTCTCTCTCCATCAAAAATAAATAAAAAACATAAAAAAAAATTTTTTTTAATAAAAAAAGTTTGTTACTCATGTTTCCCTATGAAAAGTATTTCCCCTACCCTCTTCTCCTTGGACTATTCTCAGGTTTTACTTTGTTTCTTCTCTGGCTCCTCTTCTACCCCACTTAAATGGAATTTCCCTATGGATGTGTCCCTGGTTTTTGTCTCTCTATACCTCCCTCCCTGGCAATCTCATATATATATATTATATATATTATATATATATTTATATTTATATTTATATTTATATTTATATTTATATTTATATTTATATGTGTGTGTGTGTGTATATATTTAAGAGAGAGTGAGTGGGAGAGGGGGCAGAAGGAAGGAAGGAGGGAGGGAGGGAAGGAGGGAGGTTGGGGGGGAGCGAGCGAGCGAGCGAGCGAGAGAGAGAGAGAGAGAGAATATTTTAGGATCCATGCTCAGTGGGGAGTCCAACATGGGGCTAACTCTCAGGACCCGAGCTGAAATCAAGTCGGACACTTAACTGACTGAGCCACCCAGATGCCCTGGCAATGTCATTTAATCCTTAGACTTCAACCACCCTTTCTATTCAGATGACTCCTAAACAATTTCTGGGCCCGCCATCTCTTCTGAAGTTTAGCAGCACATTTCCAATAGCCTATTCAACATTTTCACCCACATGTGGCATCAGTACCTCAAATGCATCATTTAAAACCACTACATATTTTAATGACACTATCACCCTCCAAAATATACAGGCAAAGGTGACATCTGGAACCTCAGCTTCATTTTTGAGTATTCTATTCCCTTGAATTCCACGCTTCATCAGCAATAAAGTTCTGGCCATTTTCTATATACATCTGTAACTACATTTCCCTTCCCACAGCCAGCATCTTTAATCAACACTTCAAGTCAACTGTCAAAATAACTTTTCTCTCTCCTTCTAACTATTCTTCCTATCATGTATATGTGTGTGCATGCATGTATGTGTATCATTCCTTGGCTCAAAACTTTTCAGTTGATTGGATAATGCATTCCAAAATCTTTAGCTTAACATTCAAGTACTCCTATAATGTGGCCCCAGCCTCTCTTTCTAGATTATTTTCTAACTGTTTCCCTTTTGGTGTCCAATACTTAATAAATCTAACAGTTCATATGTACATCTAATGACCAGAATTTCCACAAAGCTAAATCCTAGACTTTTTTTTGAGGACTAATACAAAAGCCAAATCCATCCATCCATCCTCTCATGTAACAAATGTCTATTGTTACTGTCTATTCTGTGTGTTATTTACTACGTCCAAGAGATATGGAGATGATAATGGAGATGATACAGTTTCTATCCTCAAGAAATTTCTCCTAACAACCAGCAAGCAACAGAAGAAAGACATTGATCTCAATCTCACAAAAATGTGGTAACATGCACTTCTGAATCAGGAGCCTAAGGTTCTTACATTGATTCTGACCCTGTAGCCATGGACCAGACACATTTTAACTCTTTAGGATTTAATTCTAAAAGATTTTAGCTCCCTTTATGTGCACCATGAAGGACTTAGTTTGGGCTGGTTGCCCTTTCCAGAGCTTAAAAACAAACAAACAAACAAACAAACACCTAGAAGTCTGGATTAGTTAGGTATGCAATTATTTATTTTTATTAAAAAAATTTTTTTAAAGTTTCTTTATTTGAGAGAGAAACAGATCAAGCAGGGGAGGGGCAGAGAGAGAGGTAAAGAGAATCCCAAGTAGATTCTGCACTGTTAGCACAGAGCCTGATGAGGGAGCTTGAACTCAAACTGTGAGTTCATGACCTGAGCCGAAATCAAGAGTCAAAAGCATGGGCTCCTGGGTGGCTCACTTGGTTAAGCGTCAGACTTTGGCTTAGGTCATGATCTCCTGGTTCCGGGGTTTGAGCCCCGCCCTGGGCTCTGTGCTGACAACTCAGAGCCTGGAGCCTGCTTCAGATTCTGTTTCCATCTCTCTCTGCTCCTCCCCTACTTGTGCTCTCTCTCTCTCAAAAATAAACGTTTAAAAAAAAAAAAAAAAAAAGAGTCATGCTTAACCGACTGAGGCACCCCTGAAAATTTTCAAAGTTTATTTATTTTTGAGAGAGAGACAGAATGCAAGCTAGGGAGGGGCAGAGAGAGAGGGAGACAGAATCCGAAGTAGGCTCCAGGCTCTGAGCTGTCAGCACAGAGCCTAATGCAGGGCTTGAATCCACAAATTGCAAGGTCATGACTTGAGCCAAAGTTGCATGCTCAACCGACTGAGCCACCCAGGCACCCCAAAATTGTTTACTTTTTAAAAGTCCCACAACAAATTTTGATTTTTTTTAATGTTTAAAGTACCATGGGGCACCTGGGTGGCTCAGGTGGTTAAGCTTGGTCCAAGTCTTGATTTTGGCTCAGGTCATGAACTCACAATTTGAGTTCATGTGAGGTTGAGCATGGAGCCTACTTGGGATTCTCTCTTCCTCTCTGTCCCTTTCCCCCACTCACGTGCTCTCTCTCTCAAAAAAAATTTAAAAAATAATTTAAGACTAAGAAAATAATAAAATACTGTGCAAATTTCAAAACTGAAATTGAAAAGCTCTATTGAGTACCACTGGCTTTGACAGCTCTGACAGTAAGGACTTTAGTTCCTGACCATTCTAGGCCTCTGACCAATTTGGCTACTGCCTTCTGGCTTATAATAGGCTCCTTCTTAACTTCCAATTTCCTCACAGCCTTCTGCAGAAGACTGCGATGTCCAGGGTTCCCTCCTCTTCTGTACCTATTCTCTTTAAGAATTAGAGTCTACTTCTGCCTTCTTCTCAGGGTGTAATGGCCACTCAATCTTTAAAAACCAAAATTGTTTTCTCTCTTATGTACCTATTATTTTCTACTTTCTACCATGATTATTTATACTCATTCTATTGCCTTATCAGAGGATACAGGCTCCTTGAGAGCACTGTCTGTGATTCATCTATATATAATGCTCCCCTGTACTTAGCACACAACACAGTAAGGACTTTATAAGTTATAGAAAAAGTTAGTATAAATTAAACAGACCCTTTTTGTATAAGCTTTAATAACTGTTGCTATAAACTGAAACCTTTAGACATTTTCACCAGATCTCAACTTTTAAAACCCTGGGGCTTTAAAATCCCAAACGTTCTGACTACATGTTAAGCTGGCTGTTAAAAACACAAATTTGCAGAATCTTCCTGAAAATAAGTCAGAGATGGAGTTTTTTTTTTTTTTTTTTTTAAAGCTCCTGAGCTGATTCTAATGCACAGCCAGACTGGGAAATTCACGGTATTGCACAATTCTACGTAGAACCAGAGACTATATTATGTCATTTATTAACTTAAAAAAATTTTTTTAATGTTTATTTTTGAGAGACAGAGAGACAGAGAGCAAATGAGGGGAGGGGCAGAGAGAGAAAGAGAAACAGAATCTGAAGCACACTCTAGGCTTCGCACTGTCAGCACAGAGCCTGACACGGGTCTTGAACCCAGGAACTATGAGATCATGACATGAGCCAAAGTTGGCCCCTTAACAGACTGAGCCACCAAGGTGCACCACTTACTAACTTTTTAAAAAAGGAGTTAGAAACATTGCAGGAGAGAACAGAGTAACTGCACATCTTCAATACTGAAACACTTAACCTAATTTACAAGCAAAACTCTTTTGTAAGTGGTGAATCAGGGTAAACTGGACACCCAAGTGAACAAGCCTGCTTTCAATCACTACTGTTGAGTATTGGAAACATGCACTAGGACTAAGCAATGCTAGACACACCTAAGACAGGTGTAATTTATTCATCTAGCCACAGATGTTCACCAATCCAGTATTCTAGAAATCCAGATACAAATATAATACTTGGTCTCATTCAGTTTACATCCTACTGGAGGCAGACTTACCAAAGCAAACCACACACACAGAGCAAATAAATGAACAAAATTTTAGGGTAGGGGATTCCTTTGGAATAGGTGTTCAAGGAAGGCCTCTACAAGGAGCAAACATTTCGGCAGAAAGCTGATGAAAGATTAGGGCCCAGCCATGGAAAAATATGCGGGGAAAGTATCCTAGGCAGGACAACAAATGCAAAAACTCTGAGACAAATGGATATATGACATTATGCATTTGTCAAAACCCAGAGAACTTTATGGCAGAGTGAATCTTAATGCATGTAAACTTAAAAAAATCGTTTAAAAGGTCAGAAGATCCTAGGATGGAATACAGTCTGTGACAAAAGAATTTAATTGTATTATAAATATATAAAACAACCTCTTTGAAGAGGGTGAAGGGGAGAGTTGCTGACCTAACTGTGGAAATGAGTGGGGTCTGAAAGGCTAAAAGCAAAAGAAACCGCACGTAAGTGCAATCTCTAGCTGATAAAGTTGTTTGCCATGGGGTATGAGTTCTGAAGCCACTAAATCTATATACATATACTGGAACTGAAAAATTAAGTAAACAGATGTGGGGTGGGGGGAAACAGTTTTCTCTGTGTTGAGGTGGGAAGTTACAGATAACCAAGGGGAGAAGGCTAGAATGATCCATGTAATGGATTAGAGTTGGGAGACATCTGAATCAACTCATGTTTAGCTTAATATAGAATGGTTACAGAGAGAAGCAGATAACTGAGTATATATACATGTATGTCCCTGTTCCATCAGCTGAGAGGGCCTAGAGGCAACAACACACATTCCAGTAAGTAGCAAGCACACATAATGCTCAGAGTTTGGTTGCTAATACTATTCTCCAAAAAAAGGAACCAGGCTCCTTAGAGAAAGAGATGATCTTAGGACTGGGGCAGGAAATATATAGGATGACCTCAGAGAATTTCATAGTGCCAGAAAGTAAGGAAGTGCTCAAAAGAACCCCACAATGATGGGGGTATATAAAGAGATACAAGAATCAACCCAAATGGCTCCCAGTGGCCAAAGACGATACAATTTGAGTAACAAAATAAAGTAGTAATGGATTATAATCCTGAATACAAATTAAATATCCACGAGTCCATATAAATACATAACTGAATAACTAAATGGGGGAGAGTAGACAAACAGCCTATGCAGAACAACTCCAAATAATTGTGTGGATACTATCCCTTCAAGGAGGTGGAACATAATTCTCTACTCAAGTGTGAGCTGTGTGCAGTAACATCTTTCCAAAGAGTATGGTATGGAAAAGAACGGGAAAACATTAACTTTATAGTGGGGAAACCCAACAGACACTACCTCAACCAGGTGATCAAGGTCAATGTCAATGGTGATAAATCCTGTTGACAGTATGCATCCTTGATAAGATGTAATAAAAAAGCATTTTACCTTTGTGTTCTTCCTTCCAAAAATCCATAACCCTAGCCTAATCATGAAAAAAACATCAGGCAAATCCCAATCGAGGGACATTCTACAAAATACCTGACCAGTACTCCCGAAAACTCTCAAGGTCATCAAAAACAAGGAAAGTCTAGGGGCACCTGGGTGGCGCAGTCGGTTAAGCGTCCGACTTCAGCCAGGTCACGA
>NW_026057577.1:88519977-88529332 GCF_023721935.1 Panthera uncia
GCCCCGCGTCAGGCTCTGGGCTGATGGCTCGGAGCCTGGAGCCTGTTTCCGATTCTGTGTCTCCCTCTCTCTCTGCCCCTCCCCCATTCATGCTCTGTCTCTCTCTGTCCCAAAAATAAATAAAAAAGCGTTGAAAAAAAAAAAATTAAAAACAAGGAAAGTCTAAGAAGCTGTGGCAGCCAAGAGGAGCCCAAGCAATTTGGCTACTAAGTGTAATGTGGTATCCTAGATGGGATCCTGGAACAGAAACACATTAGGGGGCACCTGGGTGGCTCAATCAGTTAAGCATCACACTCTTGGTTTTGGCTCAGGTCATGATCTTGCGGCTCTGGTTTCAGGGGTTCGAGCCCTACATCGGGCCATGCACTGGCAGCACAGAAGTCTGCTTGGGATTCTCTCTCTCTCTCTCTCCCTCCCTCCCTCCCTCCCTCCCTCCTTTACTTGTGCTGTATCTGTCTCTCCCAAATTTAATAAATGAACTTAAAGAAAAAAAAAACTTTAAGAAAACATCAAAAACTAAGGAAATCAGACTTTAGTATGAACTTTATTTGATAATAACGTATCAGTGTTGGTTCAATACGTGTAACAAAGGCATGAAATAATAATGTAAGAATGTTGATAAGGAACACCCAGTGCAGAAAATATGGGAAGTTGTGTACTATTTTTAAAACTTTTCTGTAAATCTAAGTAGAAAGTTTACTTGAAAATGTTTAAAAAACAAAAGTAGGGGACACTTCTGAGACAGAATGAACTTAACAAGTTAGCAGATAATGTCTGAGAAGTAGGCAAGGAAGAGAACATTCATCTAGGGCGGTGCTTCTCAGCCTAACTTGCGTATCAGAAGTACCTGAGAGGAATCTACAGATGCCTAGACCTCTACCCCAAGCAATTTAATCAGACTCTCTGAAAATGTAACTTAGGCATAAATTTTTTCCTAGGGGAGTGAGAACTTTCAGGTGATTCTACTGTACAGGGTTGAGAATCACCAATGAAGAGCTTTAATTCTAAATTCAATGGGAGTGCCATTCTGTCTGTGAGAAGCATTAATTGCAGAGGGCATGAAAGAGAACAAGACACCAGCTAGGAGACTATACAGATGTCTGTGAGAAACAGAATGGTAGTTTACGATGGTAGCAGTGAAGAGGGAAAGAAGAGGACAGATTTAGGGTATATTGTTAAAGCTAGAGCCAAAAGGACTGAATGATAAATATGTGGGGGTGGAAGAGAAATACTAAGATGAACCCAAGCTTCAGTGGAGGGATGATAGTGTTATTTACTAAGAATGAGGAAAACTGTTGATATAATTTTGTACATCTTTTTGAGAATCATTTACTTCTGGTAAAGCAAAGTGTTTAAAAAAAGATTAGGGGAAAAAGTAGAAACACACTGCCAAAGATGAACGCACTCTATTCTTAGATGTATCATATGGGAATGGACCGCCTGATCGCAATGCCAGCCAGCAAGATGGATAGTGATCTATCCAAAGGGTCAAACACAAAACATGAGGAACTCACTTGCCACCCACTGTCTGAAAACAGTTGCACTCATAGCCTGGATAGGGCTGGCTACCTTTTCTCAGTTTCATATTTTTTTCTAAACCTAGGATAAATTAGGCAAAGAAAGTTTAAATACTAGAGAAAGATGGGAAAAAGGGAGGTTTCCCTGTGGTCCCAATCACTACCAATACAACTGGTTTACATTTTAGTATTTCCTTGTAATTCACTGCACTGCAAGAAAAGGATCTGGGATTTTGATTCAACCTCCATTCAAACATTTTAATTATAGATGAAACTGGTTAATGGGCGTTGCTTCTCTTTTCTAAACTGTAAGCATCTTGAGAAGAATCCATTTACTTTTGCTTTCTGATCTTCGTAGGACTCTTCTGGTGTTGTCTTTCCTGACTTGGGAACCAATCCCTCCACTGCTCCCTTTCCACTAATCAGCCCTGCCTCCCACATCACTGCTAACAATCACCGGTTGAGGAGTTTTCTATATTTTCTCTTCTCTGTGAGACACCTCTCTCCTAGATACACACAATTTTGAGCACTCCTACTTATTTTATCAAGTACTCTCTTTTATATATTACTCTTCATAACCATTTTAACGGTTATATAATATTGTAATTGGCCAAAACAATTTACATACAGATGTTACAATTGCTTCTGATTTCCCACCATTAAAATAGCACTTTGATGAATATTTCTGTTACAACGTTTCTCTGTATTCAGAATTTCCCCCTTTAGGATCCAATCAAAATTATGAGCCAAGGAGTATGCATAATTTTTCAAGTTCCTGATACATATTGCCAAAATCTACTTCGGAAGGACTATTTCAATTTAGGGCTGGTTTCAATGTGAGTCAAAAGCTAAGTATGTCTCGAGCCAGTATTCATTCTCATTTCAGTGCCAAAGTGAGTTGTGCAAAGCCAGCTTTGTTCGAACAAATATGGAAGTTTTGGCTGGAGACACTGCATTAGCTTTGTTACCAATTCTTTCGCAGCAATAACATGTTTGGCTACCGGCACTTATGGAAGATAGGTGAAACAGAGAAGTTAAAGAAATGATGGATTTAATAACCTTAGTCACTGGTTTCCAGTTCCTCCCAAATTAATTTCTTTAGAATTCAACAGGTTGTAATTCTTTTCATTTTTAAACTTACTTACTTATTTATTTATTTAGTAGGCTTCACACCCAGTGTGGGGCTTGAACTCACAACCCTGAGATCAAGACTTGAGCTGAGATCAAGAGTCAGATGTCCAACCAACTGAGCTACCCAGGCGCCCCTATAATTCTCTTTCAAAAGGAACTTTTTCTTAATTTTTTTTTTTTTAAGGCACTCTCTATGCCCACTGTGGGGCTCAAACTCATGACCCTGGGATCAAGAGTCAGTCTCCACTGACTAAGCCAGCCAAGGGCCCCTCTTTTTTAACCCTGCACTCCAAGGAACTTTTTTCTAATGTTTATTTTTTATTTTTACGAGGAAGCACGTGTGTGTAAACGTGGGAAGGGCAGAGAGGGGGAGAGAGGACTGAAGAGGGCTCTGTGCTAACAACAGATAGCCCGTTGTGGGGCTCAAATTCATGAACCTCGACATCATGACCTGAGCTGAAGTCAGATGCTTTACGCAGGTGCCTCAGGAACTTCTTTTTAAACACTATATGTTAACTCTAACGGAATTTAAGATTTTTATTAAAAAAAATTTTTTTTAAACATTTGCACAGAGTGCAAGCTGGGGAGGGGCAGAGAAAGGGAGACACAGAATCCAAAGCAGGTTCCAGGTCTGAGCTGTCAGCACAGAGCCTGACACAGGGCTCGAATTCATGAACTGTGAGATCATGACCTGAGCCAAAGTTGGCTGCTGAACGGACTGAACCACCCTGGTGCTCTGAATTTAAAATTTTTAAAAAGGAACTTTTTAAAAAATTTTTTTAACGTTTATTTATTTTTTGAGAGACAGAGAGAGACAGAGCATGAGCAGAGGAGGGGCAGAAAGAGAGAGGGAGTCACAGAATCTGAAGCAGGCCCCAAGCTCTAAGCTGTCAGCACAGAGCCCCATGCGGGCCTCGAACTCACAAGCCGTGAGATCATGATCTGAGCTGAAGTCAAACGCTCAACCGACTGAGCCACCCAGGTGCCCCAAAAGGAACTTTCTTTTGAGAAGAGAACTGCATCCCAAAGACACAGTGCAGTGCCTTAGCAAACAGTTAATAAACTGTGGAAACTGTCTGAACGAATAAATGAATGAATCCTGTTCTTACACCAATAATCAACTTTTATCTCTCTAGTTCTTTGTTTTGTTTTTTTTAGAAGATTTTATTTTCAAGCAACCTCTACACCCAATGCAGGGCTTGAACTCACAATGCCGAGATCAAGAGTCACATGCTCCCCCAAATGAGCCAGCCAGGCACCCCATCTCTCTCTAGCTTTTAAATACTGTTCCTCTCATTATCACTTACTCCTACTTTGTGTCAGAATGCTAGCCATCTTTAATTCATCTTCCTCAACAATCCTGAGATAGATATTGCCACCATACCCATCATGAGTTGAGAATACGAAGACTCTTTGAAAAGAATTATGTGGGGGCGCCTGGGTGGCTCACTTGGTTGGGCGTCTGACTTAGGCTCAGGTCTTGATCTCGCAGTTCGTGAGTTCGAGCCCTGCATCAGGCTCTGTGCTGACAACTCAGAGTCTGGAGCCTGCTGCAGATTGTGTCTCCCTCTCTCTGCCCCTCCCCTGCTTGTGCTCTCTCTCTCCCTGCCTCTGAAAAATAAACATTAAAAAATTTTTTTCTTAATGTTTAAAAAAAAAAATTATGTGGAAGCATTCCCACACTAAGGCAGGTACACCGTAAGTACTCAAAGGTTAGCTAAATCCGCTAACCTTTATTTCCTAGTTGGCTTGCTTTCCAGTACTCCAGTTTACATTAAGATCTACTAACATCTGAGGTGACTTGAGATGGCATTGGACAAAATAGCTGCTGTGGCTATAAAGATTAATTTTAGTACCTGGATATTAACATTGGGACCTTCTCCCTCTAATCTCCCAGGGCCACTGTCTAATGTCAAAGCTATTACAAATCCCCTCCTGGGTAGGTCCATCCAGGTCTGTCTTACTGAGATATCCCTTGCTCCAAGATGATCTTTCCCTCCTTCCTCCTCCCCTCAAAGCTAACTCCCCTTCCATTAATTGCTCTCCTAAGGATTTAGGATAATGCTACATTTAGTTACAGCTATTTACACAACAGTATAATTGACTTGTAGCATTAGTAAGAGAAAGGCAGTATGTATCTCTAGGGCAAAAAATATCCTGAACCCCAATCAATCTCTAACTAGTAAGATGCATAGAGGAAATTGGAGGGAAGTGTGCAAACTATTTCTATATCCTTCTCCTATTCCATCTTTGGTCTAACTTCCTCCTCTCCCAAGTCAGAAGACAACAAACAGGATGTCAACACCACCTGGCAACTCACTTCTGAAATACTGTGATCCTTGACTTAACTTTTAAGTATGATTCAAGGAAGGTATCACAAACAATAGATGATGTAGTGTTTTAACTAGATGTCTCATTCAACTATTTGGATAGGAATTAGGTAACACTCAAGATTACCCAAGTGTAATCACTGGAGTGCTTTCCTAAGAAGTGTTTCTCTTCCCACACCTCATCTGTTTATACTAAAACTGTAGGAGGTTGATGTGAAATCTCAGTTGAAATTTAAGTGCTCTCTTTCCTCAACAAGATATTAGCCAACCAGCTCCAACAGTACATTAAAAAAATTATTCACCACGACCAAGCGGGATTTATACCTGGGATGCAGGGCTGGTTCAATATCCACAAAACAATTAACGTGATTCATCACATCAACAAAAGAAAGGACAAGAACCATATGATCTTCTCAATAGATGCAGAGAAAGCAAAATACAGCATCCTTTCTTGATAAAAACCCTCAAGAAAGTAGGGATAGAAGGAGCATACCTCAAGATCATAAAAACCATATATGAATGACCCAACGCTAATATCATCCTCAATGGTGAAAACTGAGAGCTTTCTCTCTAAGGTCAGGAACAAGACAGGGATGTCCACTCTCACCACTGTTATTCAACATAGTATTGGAAGTCTTAGCCTCTGCAATCAGGCAACACAAAGAAATAAAAGGCATCCAAATCGGCCAGGAGGAGGTCAAACTTTCACTCTTTACAGATGACATGATACTCTATATGGAAAAACCAAAAGATTCCACCTAAAAACTGCTAGAATTGATTCATGAATTCAGCAAAGTTGCAGGATATAAAATCAAGGCACAGAAATCGGTTGCATTCCTATACACCAACAATGAAGCAACAGAAAGAGAAATCAAGGAATCGATCCCATTTACAGTTGCACAAAAAACCATAAAATACCTAGGAATAAATCTAACCAAAGAGGTAAAAAATCGATACACTGAAAATTACAGAAAGCTTATGAAAGAAATTAAAGAAGACACAAAAAAATGGAAAAAGATTCCATGCTCCTGGATGGGAAGAACAAATATTGTTACAATGTCCATACTACCCAAAGCAATCTACATATTCAATGCAATCCCTATCAAAATAACACCATCATTCTTCACAGAGCTAGCACAAAGAATCCTAAGATTTGTATGGAACCAGAAAAGACCCCGAATAGCCAAAGCGATCTTGAAAGAGAAAACCAAAGCAGGAGGCATCACAATCCCAGACTTCAAGCTATACTACAAAGCTGTAATCATCAAGACAGTAATGGGACTGGCACAAGAACAGACACTCAGATCAACAGAACACAATACAGGACACAGAAATGGACCCACAAGTGTATGGCCAACTAATCTTTGACAAAGCAGGAAAGAATATCCAATGGAATAAAGACAGTCTCTGCAGCAAGTGGTGCTGGGAAAACTGGACAGTGACAGGCAGAAGAATGAACCTGGACCACTTTATGACACCATATACAAAAATAAACTCAAAATGGATGAAAGACCTCAATGTAAGACAGAAACCCTTCAAATCCTTGAGGAGAAAGCAGGCAAAAACCTCTCTGATCTTGCCCGCAGCAACTTCTCACTCAACACGTCTCCGGGGGCAAGGGAAACAAAAGCAAAAATGGACTACTGGGACCTCATCAAAATAAAAAGTTTCTGCACAGCGAAGGAAACAATCAGCAAAACTAAAAGGCAACCGACAGTATGGGAGAAGATATTTGCAAATGACATATCAGATAAAGGGTTAATATCCAAAATCTATAAAGAATTTCTCAAACTCAACACCCAAAAAACAAACAATCCAGTGAAGAAATGGGCAAAAGACATGAATAGACACTTCTCCAAAGAAGACATCCAGATGGCCAAGTGACACATGAAAAAATGCTCAACATCACTCATTATCAGGGAAATACAAATCAAAACCACAATGAGATACCACCTTACACCGTCAGAATGGCTAACATTAACAACTCAGGCAACAACAGATGTTGGCGAGGATGCAGAGAAAGAGGATCTCTTTTTTTTTTTTTTTTAACATTTATTTATTTTTGAGAGACAGAGAGAGGCAGAGCAGGAGTGGGGGAAGGGCAGAGAGAGATAGAGGGAGATACAGAATCCGAAGCAGACTCCAGTCTCTGAGCTGTCAGCACAGAGCCCGACGCGGGGCTCGAACTCACGGACCTCGAGATCATGACCTGGGCCGAAGTCGGACACTCAACCGACTGAGCCATCCAGGTGCCCCAATCTCTTTTGCATTGTTGGTGGCAATGCAAGCTGGTGCAGCCACTCTGGAAAACAGTATGGGGGTTCCTCAAAAAACTAAAAATAGAACCACCCTACAACCCAGCAGTTGTACTACTAGGCATTTATCCATGGGATAAAGGGAGTGTTTTGAAGGGATACATGCACCCCCATGTTTATAGCAGCACTATCAACAATAGCCAAAGTATGGAAAGAGCCCAAATGTCCATCAATGGATGAATGCATAAAGAAGATGTGGTGTGTGTGTATGTGTATGTATATATATATATATACATACACATACACATACATACACATACATACAATGGAGTATTACTCAGCAATCAAAAAGAATGAAATCTTGCCATTTGCAACTACGTGGATGGAACTGGAGGGTATTATGCTAAGTGAAATTAGGCAGAGAAAGACAAAAATCATATGACTTCACTCACATGAGGATTTTAAGAGACAAAACAGATGAACATAAGGGAAGGGAAACAAAAATAATATAAAAACAGGGAAGGGGGCAAACCAGATGAGACTCCTAAAAATGGAGAACTGAGGGTTACTGGAGGGGTTGTGGGAGGGAGGATGGGCTAAATGGGTAAGGGGCACTAAGGAATCTACTGCTGAAATCATTGTTGCACTATATGCTAACTAATTTGGATGTAAATTTTAAAAAAGAAAAAAGAAAATTAAAAAGAAAAAAAGAAATTTAAGTGCTCTCTAAATTCCAATTGGATTGTTAGCTCTAGCTTGTTTGGGATAGATTATTTGTTTAAAAAATTTTTAATGTTTTATTTTATTTTTGAGAGAGAGAGCGAGCATGAGTTGGGGAGGGGCAGAGAGAGAGGGAGACACAGAATCTGAAGCAGGGCTCAAACCCACAAAATGCGAGATTGTAACCTGAGCAGAAGTCAGATGCTCAACTGAGCCCCGAGGTGTTCCTTTTTTTTTTTTTTTAATTTTAAGTTTATTTGTTTATTTTGAGACAGAGAGCACAAGTGGGGGAGGAACAAGAGAGGGACAGGGGAGCACGAGAGAGAGAGAGAGAGAGAGAGAGACAGAGAGAGAGAGAGACAGAGAGAGAGAGAGACAGAGAGAGAGAATCCCAAGCAGGCTCTGCACTGTCTGCTCAGAGCCCGATGTGGGGCTCGAACTCAGAAACCATGAGATCAAGATCATGACCTGAGCCAAAATTAAGAGTCAGATGCTTAACCGACTAAGCCACCCAGGCACCCCTGAATATTTAAACTTGTTTTCAGTTATTCCCAGAGAGAAACTTGGCAAAAACCAGGGATCTTTGTTCCCTCCTTCCTACTACACAGATACCTTTGCTTTATGCAGTAACAATACGCCTTCTCTGGTAGCGGCAGGAGAAATGGAATTTGAAGTCCCTTCACACCCAGCAATCACACTCACCCAGCCTCTGATCTATACCTGAAACTCTTATACTCAAATCTTTATTATTCACATTTAATTACTAAGCTCCCAAATTAAGTAACAGCAGCTTCCATTTACTAAGCACCTACTACTATGTAATAGGCACTGTAAGTAATAAAGCCTTCATTTTCCCCACTGAGAAAGCCAAGGATTCAAAAGGATAGGTAACCTAAGAATATCCTTGTCTAGGAATAACAACAAATGGTGGAGCTGAGACTGAAACCTAGAATAACTATAACCAAAGTCCAGGCTGCTTCCTATGCCACAATGCCTCCCATTTTTATTTGATTAATTCATACTATAAAACAAATTTTCAGGGGCACCTGGGTGGCTCAGTCGGGTAAGTGTCCAACTCTTGATTCTGGGTCAAGTCATGATCTCACACTTCATGAGATCAAGCCCCATGTTAGGTTCTGGGCAGACAGCACAGAGCCTACTTGCGATTCTCTCTTCCTCTCTCTGCCCCTACCCTGCTGGTGCTCTGTTTCTCTCAAGATAAACTTAAAAAAAGAACAAAAAAAAACAAGTTTTCAATAAATCCTCAATTCAGAAAATTTCAGCAAAAGTTTTGAGAATGTCTGGAATGCTTTAAGTTTATTGATTGGGAGAGAGAACGCAAGCGGGGGCGGGGGGAGAGGGAGAGAGGGAGAGAGGGAGAGAGGGAGAGAGGGAGAGAGGG
>NW_026057577.1:88529342-88532786 GCF_023721935.1 Panthera uncia
GAGAGGGAGAGAGGGAGAGAGGGAGAGAGGGAGAGAGGGAGAGAGGGAGAGAGAGAGAACACCCAAGCAGGCTCTACACTGTCAGCATGGAGCCCAAGGTGGGGCTCGATCTCCCGAACTGCAAGACCTGAGCCAAAATCAAGAACTGGATGCTCAACCAACAGAGCCAACCAGGCACCCCTAAAACCTGTTTTGTTTTTGATTTTAGAGAGAGAGAGAGGCAGAGTCACACCAACTGAGCAAGCTAAGTGTCCCTGGTCACTTCTTTCTTAATTATACTTATTGGTAGCTAAATATCAGCCCATAGATGTATATAAAAGTGTTCTCATTTATGCGTAGTGTCAACAATTTATTGGTATAGTTTTGCTCTACAAACAAAGGGTTTGATGTCAAATAAGCCTGGAAATGTTACATACCAAAATCCCCTTTTTGGGTATTCCCAACATATCTTTTAAATTTCTTGCTTTTAGGTAAAAAGAAAATTTAACTTCACAACTTCACAACTCCACAAAGGGAAAGATCTATTTTAGAAGAACACTATTAATATCCAATGAAGAGCTTTCCTGTAGAACTGGCTTGGGAATCACAGATTAGAGGCCACCACTGGATGTCAAACTAAATGGTCCATGTAAATCAAGAGATAATCCTACCCCCTAAACAGATTCTTAAATATTTGAGAACTGACTGGACACAATGACAGTACACAGGATGCTTTATGTGCAAATATTTGAATCTATATTAAAGTACCATTTGGATGAACATT
The DNA here is from genome assembly GCF_023721935.1 of Panthera uncia. Lineage (NCBI taxonomy): Eukaryota > Metazoa > Chordata > Mammalia > Carnivora > Felidae > Panthera > Panthera uncia. The sequence goes on from NW_026057577.1 coordinate 88,530,106, forward strand.
TCCAAAAAACAATCAATAGTCTTAATCCAAGCAATTAAGAGTAGGTAGAACAAGCAGTTGACCTTTGTTGGAAAGTTAGAGGATACCAACATCTTCAATAACCCTTCACTCTAATTCTACCACTAACTAGCTTGGTGACTTTAGGCATCTTTCTGAGATTCAGTTTCCTTATTTGTAAAATGTAAATAAAAAATGATTAACTCATTGGGTTGGAAAGATTAAGTATACAATGCTCAATTCAGTTATTATAAGGAAACATGAAGAAAACATTAAAAATGCAAATGTTGTAAAACTTAGTTTCATGTGGACAAGTAAAAGACATTTGTACATCAAATGAGATTATTGTGTGGATTTTTTTTCCTTTCATTCTGTTAAGGTGGTATATTACACTTGAACCATTGTTGCATTCCAGGAACAATTCCCACTCGGTCATGGCATATAATCCTTTTAACATGCTGCTAAATTCAGGGGCACCTGGGTGGCTCAGTCAGTTGAGCATCTGACTCTTGATTTCAGCTCAGGTCATGATTTCATGATTCCTGGAATCAAGCCCCACAGCAAGCTCTGTGCTGACAGTGCAGCCTGCTTGGGATTCTCTCTCTGCCTCTCCTCTGCTTGCACTCTCTCACTCCCAAAATAAATAAATAAACTTAAAAAAAAATGCTGCTAATTTCAGTTTGCTGGTATTTTGTTGAAGATTTTTGCATTAATGTTCATAAAGAATAATGGACTCTAGTCTTGTGTCTTTCTTTGCTGGCTTTGGTAACAAGTTAATTCTGGCCTCAGAATCAGTAAAATGTTCCCTCTTTTTCAATTTTTTGGAAAAATTTGAGAAAAATTGGAATTGGTTCTTTATACAGTTGATAGAATTCACCAGTGAAGCCATCAGGTCCAAGGCTTTTCTTTGTCAGGAGTTTTTTTATTATAGATTCAATCTCCTTACTAGTTATAGATATATTCAGATTTTCTATTTCTTTGTGATTTAGTCCCCAGGAGATCTTATGTTTCTAGGAATTTGTCCACCTCATCTAGGTTACCCAATTTGTTGGCACACAACTGTTCATAATACTTTTATCAATTTTATTTCTGTAGGATTGGTAATAATGTCTCCATTTTCATTTCTGATTTTAGTAACTTGGATCTTCTTTTTTTTCTTAGTCCACTGAGCTAAAAGTTTGTAAATATTGTTGATCTTTTCAAAAGAACCAACTTTTCAGGGCGCTTGGGTGGCTCAGTTGGTTAAGCATCTGACTTTGATTCAGGTCATGATCTCACGGTCTGTGAGTTCAAGCCTGGCATCAGGCTCTGTGCTGACAGTTCAGAGCCTGGAGCCTGCTTTGGATTCTGTCTCTCTCTGTCTGTCTCTCTCTCTCTCTCTCTCTCTCTCTATCCTCCCCTCCCCCACTCATGCTCTGGGTCTCTCTCTCAAAAATAAACAAACATGAAAAATTTTTTAAAAAAGGGGGTGCCTGGGTGGCTCAGTTGGTTGGGTGTCTGACTTCGGCTCAGGTCATGATCTCACCGACCATGGGTTTGAGCCCCACATCAGGCTCTGTGCTGACAGCTCAGAGACTGGAGCATGCTTCAGATTCTGTGTCTCCCTCTTTCTCTGCCGCTCCCCCACTCAAGCTCTGTCTCTGTCTCTCTCAAAGATAAATAAACATTAAAAAAAATTTTTTTTTATTAAAAAAAAAAAAAGAACCAACTTTTGATTTCACTGATTTTCTCTATTGTTTTTCTATTCTCTGTTTCATTTATCCAGGCTCTAGTCCTTATCATTTCCTTTCTTCTGCTAGCTCTGGGTTTAGTTTGTTCCTTTTCTAATTCTCTAAGTTATAAAGTTAGGTTGTTGATTTGAGAGCTTTCTTGTTTTTTTAGTGTATAGCTAAAAACTCTCCCCATCAGCACCTCTTGCTGTATCCCCTAAGTTTTGATATGTTGTGTGTTTATTTTCATTTGTCTCTATGTATTTTCTAATTCCCCTTGTGATCACTTCTTTCATCTACTGGTTAAGAGTATGTTGTTTACACAAATTTGTGAACTTTCATTTTACTGGTTATTTTTCTAACTTCACCCAGTTGTGGCTGGAGAAGATACTCTGTACGATATGTATCATTTTAAGTCTACTGGGACATAACTTATGTACAGAAAACCCTAAAGATTCCCCTCCCACCCACACAAAAAAACCTGTTAGAACTATCAAATGAATTCAACAAAGTAGCAGGACATAAAATCAATACACAGATTTCAGTTGGATTTCTTTACACTACAATGAGCAATCTAAAAAGGAAATTAAGAAATAATTATATTTACAATAATATTAAAAAGAATAAAATATTAGAAATTTACTTAACCAAGGAGGTGAGAGACTTGTACAATGAAAACTATACAATGCTGGTGAAAGAAATTTAAAAAGATTTACATAAATGAACAGATATTAAGTTCATGGATTGGAAGACAATAGTGTTCAAATGTCAATACAGGGGTGCCTGGGTGGCTCAGTTGGTTAAGCATCCAACTCTTGATTTTGGCTCAAGTCATGATCTCACAGTCGTTGAGATCAAGCCCCAAGTTGGGCTCCACAATGACTGTGAAGCCTGCCTGAGATTCTCTCCCGCTCTCCTGCCCCTCCCCTGTGCACTTTCCCCCTCTCTAAAGCAAAAAAAAAAAAAAAAAAAAAG
>NW_026057577.1:88532796-88592939 GCF_023721935.1 Panthera uncia
GAAACAGGCTCCAGGCTCCGAGCCATCAGCCCAGAGCCTGACGCGGGGCTCGAACTCACGGACCGCGAGATCGTGACCTGGCTGAAGTCGGACGCTTAACCGACTGCGCCACCCAGGCGCCCCAAGTCAACACTACTAAAATGATCTACAGATTTAAAGAAATACCTACTAAAATTCCAATGACTTTCTTTTTTGGCGGCAGAAATAGAAAAACCAATCCTAAAATTCATATGGAATCTCAAGGGACCCCAAAGAGCCAAAAGTCTTGGAAAAAAAAAAAAAAAGGAAAAAAATTAGAGGATTCTCATCTCCTGATTTCAAAAGCTACAATAATCAAAACAGTGTGGTACTGGCACAGAGACAGACATATAGAGAGCCCAGAATTAAAACCTTACATGTGTGGCCAAATAATTTTTTAATAGTGATTTTATTTATTTATTTATTCATTGTAAATGTTTATTTTTGAGAAGGGGAGAAAGAGAGAGGGAGAGCTTAAGTGGGGAGGGGTAGAAAGAGGAGGTGGAAGGAGGATCCAAAGCAGGCTCAGCTCTGACAGCAGGGAGCCCAATGCAGGGCTCAATCTCATGAGCTGTGAAATCATGATCCAAGCCAAAGTTGGGATGCTCAACCAACGGAGCCACCCAGGCATCCCAATAAAGATTTTATTTTTAAGTAATCTCTATACCCAATGTGGGGCTCAAATTCACAATCCCAAGATCAAGAGGATCAAGAGTTGCATCCTCTACCCATTGAGCCAGCCAGGCACTCTTGGTCAGATGATTTTTGACATGGGTGCCAAGACCATTCAGTGAGGAAAGAACAGTCTTTTCAACAAATGGTACTGGAATACTGGATATCTGCATGCAAAAGAATGAAGCTGTACCCTTAACTCCAAAGATGAAGATGTATTTATACCTGTCTCCAGTTCCTGACACAGAGCTCCTAAAACTCTTGTAAGTTCCGAAATGATAAGAGTACTAGGAACATCTTCTGTTCTTTTTTTTTAATTTTTTTTTAACGTTTATTTATTTTTGAGACAGAGAGAGACAGACCATGAACGGGGGAGGGTCAGAGAGAGGGAGACACAGAATCTGAAACAGGCTCCAGGCTCTGAGCTGTCAGCACAGAGCCCGACGCGGGGCTCGAACTCACGGACCGTGAGATCATGACCTGAGCTGAAGTCGGCCGCTTAACGGACTGAGCCACCCAGGTGCCCCGGAACATCTTCTGTTCTAATGTTCGGACTTTGACCCTGGTTCCTGGCAGAGATCCTAAATCCCATGGAATTTCCTGGATGACAGCAGCACCTTTTGTTCTAACGAGGTGATCTCAGTGGGCTCCTGGATTGGTGCTGCTCACCACACAGACCAAGCCATGATTAGAAGCTTGAAATTTTCAACCCCACTCCCCATTCTCCAAGATAAGAGAGTGAAGCTGGAAATGGAATGAACAATTCATCATGCCTACATGATGAGCCTCCATAAAAACCTCAACAGAATGAGGTTCAGAGAGCTTCTGAGTTGGTGAACACATTAACACATTGGGAGAGCAATATATCCCAACTCTACAGGGACAGAGCTCCTCAACTTAGGACCCTTCCAGACCTTGCCCTATGTATCTCTTCATCTGGCTAACCTTCTGTATCCTTTATTATATCCTTTGTAAGAAACCAGTAAACGAAAGTGTTTCCCGGAGTTCTGTGTACCATTCTAACAAATTATTAAACCCAAAGAGGAGATCATGGGAGCCCCAATTATAGCTGGTCAGTATAGGTGACAGTCTGGGAGACTTGTGATTGGCATCTTAAAAGGGGCAGTCTTGTGGGACTGAGTCATTAACTTGTAGGATCTGATGCTAACTCCAGGTAGATAGTGTCAGAATTGAATTGAACTGAATCTAGAATTGCTTGATATCTGGAAACTCCATACATCTGGTGTTAGAAGTGTGGTAAGTGTGGTAACAGTGTGAGAATTAAGAAGAAACACAGGAGTGTGTTTTCCCCTCTCATTTACCCAACACCAAATACAAAAATTAACTCAAAATGGATCCAAGACCTAAAATGAAATTCTTATAGAAAACAGGATGAAAGCTTCCCAACACTGGATTTGAAAATGATTTCTTGGATATGATACCAAAGACACAGGCTACAAAAGATAGACAAACTGGACTTCATAAAAAAGTTTAAAATTTGTGCATCAAAAGATATTACTGATAGAGGCAACACACACAATGGGTAGAAATATTTGCAAATCATGTATTTAATAAGGGATGATATCCAGAATAAACAGATAATTCTTAAAACTCAACAAAAAAACAGCCTGATTCAAAAATGGGCAAAAAACTTGAACAGACATTTCTCAAAAAAGATATGCAAGTGACCAATAAACACACAAAAAAACATCAACATCAAAATACAAATCAAAACTATGAGCTACCACTTCACACCTAACAGGATGGGTGCTATTTAAAAAAACAGAGGGGCACCTGGGTGGCTCAGCAGGTAAAGCATCCAACTTCAGCTCAGGTCATGATGTCACAGTTGAGTTTAAGCCCTGCGTCAGGCGCTGTTCTCATAGGCCAGAGCCTGCTTTGGATCCTCTGTCTGCCCCTCCCTCTCTCTCAAAAATAAATAAATATTAAAAAAAACAAAAACAGAAAATAACAAGTGCTGGTGAGGATAGAAATTAGAACCCTTGTGCACTGTTAGTGGTAATGTAAAATGGTAAAAACCACTGTGGAAAACAGCATGTGTTCCTCAAAAAATTTAAATTATCATATGATATGGCAATTCCATTTCCGGGTATACACCAAAATAATAGAAAGCATAGTCTCGAAGAGATACTTGTACACTCATGTTCACAGCAACATTATTCAGAGTTAACTAAAAGGTGGAAATAATCCAAGCGTCCATTGACAGATGAGTGGATAAGCAAAATGTGGCATATACAGTCAATGGAATATTATTAAGCCTTCCAAAGAAAGGAAATCCTGCAATATCCTACATCATGGATGAACTCTGAATACACTACACTAAGGGAAACAGTCACAAAAAGACAAATACTGTATGGTTCTACCTATATGAAGTATCTGGAGTAGTCAAACTCATACAGACATTACCATGGTTGCCCGAAGCTACAGGAAGGGGAAAAAAAGGGGAGTTACTGTTTAATGGATTCAGCAGTCCCCTCTTATTTGTGGTTTTCAGTTACCAGTAGTCAACTGCCATCTGGAAGCAAATGATCTTCCTTTTGATGTGTCATCAGAAGGTTAATAGTAGTCTAACGAAACATCACAATGCCTACATCATTCACCTCACTTCATCTCATCACATACACACTTTATCATCTCACATCATTGTAAGAGTACAGTATAGTAAGATATTTTGAAAGAGATCACATTCACAAAACTTTTATTATAACATAGTTATAACTGTTCTACTTTATTAATCTCTTAAGTTCCTAATTTATAAATTAAATTTTACTACAGGTATGGATAGACAGGAAAAAAATAGTATATATAGTTTGGTGCTATCTGCAGTTTCAGGTATCCACTGGGGTCTTGGAATGTATTCCTCATGAATAAGAGGATATACAGTAGTTTATATAATTACTGTATAGTTTCAGTTTACAAGATAAAAAGATTTATGGAAAAGGATACTGGTGATGGATATGCAATACTATATTATATATTATAAATTTGTTATATATTATAAATTTACTTAAGATGGTAAATTTTATGTGTATTTTGCCACAATAAAAATGGGGGATAAAAAGACATTTTGTAAAGTGTTGTGAGATGAGCTTGTACTTGTTTAAAAGGTTCTGAAGTACTGTCATCAGATTATTTTCTGGAAAAAAATAAATTACTTTTCAATAAATTCTTATTCTATGATGTATTCTTTAACACAATTCCACTTAAAAACAAACAAAAAACAATTTGGCCTTATTCAACCTTTCCTAAAGTGACTGCATTACTCAGAACCAAGCAGAAAAGTTGGTTAGGGAGATGTGAGGGTATTATTTTTCTCTTCACAAGAAACATTACAAGGCATCAAACTTGACCAATCCTCCAAAAGTCATCTGAGAGTCTGGCCTTCCCTGTTTCCTCCCCATGCTCTGGCCGACAAAATCTGCCACTATGCAAATGTTTCAAAATAGCGTGAAATCACATTTCTAGAACTTGCCATGCATAAAATGTGTGTGTATGTACACATAATCCAATGTCAAGTCACAAAATGTTAATTTATCACTTCAATTTCAAAACATAGAATGTTCTAAGATTTAGATACAACTCTTAAGCACTTATGAGCCAAGCACTATAATATGTGCTTTGTACTGATTCTTACAACCTTGTACAGTTAGAAATATTAGAGTCACACTGCAGATAATGGAAACTAAGGCCCAGGATTAACTGTCATACAGATCTCAAATGGCCAACCTCCTAATATGGAGCTCTTTCCCCTATACCATGCTGCATAGATGAGAATGTGGATAACTGGATTTTTTGTTTTCCCATTTCTCCTAAAAACTGGGATGCTTAATGCTGTTGGGAAATACTTTAACAAAGAGAAAAAAAACAAACATCAAGAACTACAACAGGGGCACTTGCGTGACTCAGTCAGTTGAGCATCCAACTCGGTTTCAGCTCACATCATGATTCAGCTCATGGTTCATAGGTTCAAGCCCTGAAATGGGCTCTGCGCTGATAGTGTGGGGCCTGCTTGCGATTCTCTCTCCCTGTCTCTCTGCACCCCCTCCTCAAAATAAACTTAAAAAAAAAAAAAAAAAAAAGAGCTACAACAAAAACCCTCTGGTTAAGAGAGATTTCTGGTGAATCACTCAATTCATTCAACAAATATTAATTCAGCATCTATCATGCATCAAGTACATCAAAGAAATCACAGTCCCAATCCCCAATAACTCTGTGGAGTAAAAAGACACATACATAACTGTATAATTATGACAATGACCATACACCAGTGGTAAACAAATCCTGAAGTCTTTCAGGGGCCTAAGGGAAGATACAAAGTTCTGAACTGAAAATTAGCAGAAGAAAGTATTTGAGGACAAGGGGGGATTATATATAGAGGCACAGAAGCATGAGAAAGAATGTTACATTAAGGGAACTAGAAAGTCCAGAAAGTATTAATGGAATAGAAAGGGAAGGGATATGGGGCACCTGGCTGGCTCAGTTCATACACATGCAACTAGAGCATACAACTCTTGATCTCGGGGTTGTGGGTTCAAGCCCCACTTTGGGTGTAGAGATTACTTAAAAATAAAATCTTTAAAAAAAGAGGGAGTGAGGTAGAATTATGGGATTGGACACTGAAGTATGGTTCAGATCATGAGATGCAAAGATTTCATGAAGTTCTAATCAATGCAAAGCAAATAAATCTTAAGAGAGTGACATGAAATGTTTGTTAGAAAGATTATTCTGGGGAGTGGCTGGGTGGCTCAGTCGGTTGGGCGTCCAACTTCGGCTCAGGTCATGATCTCATGGTCCGTGAGTTCGAGCTCCACGTCGGGCTCTGTGCTATCAGTTCGAAGCCTGGAGCCTGCTTCGGATTCTGTGTTTCCCTCTCTCTCTGCCCCTCCCCCACTCACTCTCTGTCTCTATCAAATAAATGAATAAACGTTTAAAAAAAAATTAAAAAAAAAAAAGAAAAGAAAGATTATTCTGGAAAAACTAGGGAAGCTGAAATTGAAGAGGAGAGAGACTTGAAATTAAGGCCACCGGTATAACGTTACTGAAACAGTCCAAAAGAAAAATAAAGTGTTAAACTAGGGGAGAGGCAAGGCAGATAGAGTAGAGGGTTAAGAGGAGTGGATATTTTGTTGGACTTTTTTTTAGTACTTCATTCCCTTTATTTATTTATTTTTTCTGAAGCATAGCTGACACACAATGTTACGTTAGTTTGTGTGTAACATAGTGATTCAGTAAGTCTATACATTATCCCATGCTCACCACAAGTGTAGCTACCATCCATCACCATACTACTATACAACACTGTTACAATTCTAATGACTATATTCCCTATGCTGTACCTTTTATCCTCTTATTTCTTTAACTCCAAAAGGAACTTACAAACACTAAAATACTTAAAAAAATTCTCCAGATATTTAGCAATAAAGAGATTTTTCTCTTCAAAATATATCCCAAGACAGAAAATTTTTGAAATTTCTTTGGTGGGAAAAACCAAAGCCAACAAGCACCTCAGTGATTACAATAATTTCTGCTATTTATCACTTCTCACACACACTGTGGTTTAAAAACACACATACACAACTGGAAGCAGTTAACAACACACCTTCAATTTTATTACTTTACTATATTTTGCTGTTCATTTTAAGCAAAAATATTGGAGAAATGACAAGAGCTCCTGAATATGCGAAATGACTCTCAAATGGCCAAAAGAATATTGACAACATTAATCTTTATCAACATCCACCTCAAAGATTTGCTTCCAAAAGAATATCTGCAGTATAGGTAATCCTCCATTCAGAGTAATATGATTTTATACTGCTCTGCCAATAACACTAATATTCCTCAAATCACTTAGAGGAGTACACAAACACTGATGCCCAGCCCATTCTGAAGAAATAACCCCAAACTTGAACACTTGAACCAACCTGTTCACAAATACCTGCACTTGTCATATAAAGATGTACTTAAAAAAAAAAAAAAAAAAAAAAAAAAAGAGCCAGTAAGCACTAAAGCAGTTTGTCAAAAAGCTTCCAAGAAGATTTAACTGTGTTCTTGTACAGGAAGATTCAACATAAAGATGTCAATCACACCCCCCCCCCCATATTCATTTATGAACTTAATAAAATTTGAGTTTTGAAAAGTTGATTATAAGGTTCTTTAGGAAAAGCAATTAAGAAAATCTGGGAAAACCCTGAAAAAGAACAATGAGGGACATTAGCCCTCCAGATTAAAATATATTATAAGCCTCTGTATTATGAGTAGTACTGGCACACATAAGACCAATGGAAAAAAGAAAATCCAGAAACAACACACCCAACTACATATAAAAATTTAGTACCAATAAAGGCAGCTTCTCAAACAGTAAGGAAAAATAGTTTAAAAAAAATTTTTTTAACATTATTTATTTTTGAGAGACAGAGAGAGAAAGAACACAAGCAGGGGAGAGGCAGAGAGAGAGGGAGACACAGAATCCGAAGCAGGCTCCAGGCTCCAAGCTGTAAGCACAGAGCCTGATGTGGGGCTTGAACTCACAAACCATGAGATCATGACCTGAGCCGAAGTCGGACGCTTAACCGACTGAGCCACCCAGGCGATGCAGGAAAAATAGTTTTTTTAAAAAATAGACATTATTGGGGCATCTAGGTGGCTCAGTTGGTTGAGCGTCTGATGCTTGATTTCAGTTTAGGTCATGATCTCACGGTTCATGGGAATGAGCCCTGCACTGGGCTCCACACTAAGTGTGGAGTCTGCCTACAAATCTCCTACCCTCTGCCCTTACCCCCCCCCCCCACTAAAATTAAACCAACAAATGAACAAAAATAAACATGTTTCAGGGGTGCCTGGGTGGCTCAGTTGGTTCAGCATCCCACTCTTGATTTTGGCTCAGGTCATGAACTCACAGTTCATGGGACTGAACCCTGCAGCAGGCTCCACACTGACAGCGTGGGGCCTGCTTGGGATTCTTTTCTCTCCTTCTCTCTCTGCCTCTTTCTTGCTCCATGTGCACACCCTCTCCTCAAAATAAATGAATAAATTAAAAAAAAAAAAAAGACATTATTTCTTAGAACAGTTCCAGGTTTACAGAAATATTGAAAGTACAGCCCCTCCCCTCAAAAAACCTTCTATATGGCAATAAAACACCATATGCAAAGGAAAGACCTAGGAATAATATTTACAAGTTATTTCACGGACAAAGGTTAACATTCCTAATATATAGTTTTTAAAAATAGAGAAGGGGCAGGGACACCTAGGTGGCTCAGTCAGTTAAGTGTCCGACTCCGGCTCAGGTCATGCTCTGGCTCGTGGGTTCGAGCCCCGTGACGGGTTCTGTGCTGACCACTTACTCAGAGCCTGGAGCCTGCTTCAAATTCTGTGTTTCCTTCTCTCTCTGCCTCTCCGCCACTTGCACTCTGTCTCACTCTGTCTCTCAAAAAAAAATAAATGTAAAAAAAAAATTTTTTTTATAAAAAAAATAGAGATGGGCACCTGGGTGGCTTAGTCGGTTAAGCGGCTGACTTTGGCTCAGATTATGATCTCACAGTTTGTGAGTTTGAGCCCTACACTGGACTCTGTACTGACAGTTCAGAGCCTGGAGCCTGCTTCAGATTCTGTGTCTTCCTCTCTCTCTGCCCCTCCCCCGATCACGTTCTGTCTCTCTCTCTCAAAAGTAAACACATCATAAATACATCAATAGAAATAAAGAGAACAAAAAGAACAACAAACTAACAGAAAATTAAATTAAAACTATACTGAGTTTGCCTCATACACTGTTAGTAGGAGCACAAAATGGTCCAATCTTCATGGAGGAAAATTTGGCAATATCTAACAGTTACATATGCATATACATAAGCATTTAACCCTCTGACCCAGAAATCTTTCTAGGAATCTATCCCAGAGACACACTAGCAAAAAATAAAGTCATGAATAAAGCTACTTACTGCCCTACTATTTGTAACAGTAAAAGATGAGAAATAACCCAGATGTCCATCACCAAGGAGCTATCCATACAATAGAGGTAGCACACAGCTATGAATGAAAGAGAAAAAATTCCCTATAATGCTATGCAAGTCTATCAGGAGGTATTAGATATAAAAATAAGATAGAAAAAAGTATGTAATGAGGCGCCTGGGTGGCGCAGTCGGTTAAGCGTCCGACTTCAGCCAGGTCGCGATCTCGCGGTCCGTGGGTTCGAGCCCCGCGTCAGGCTCTGGGCTGATGGCTCAGAGCCTGGAGCCTGCTTCCGATTCTGTGTCTCCCTCTCTCTCTGCCCCTCCCCCGTTCATGCTCTGTCTCTCTCTGTCCCAAAAATAAATAAAAAACATTGAAAAAAAAAAAAAAAAAGCATGTAATGTATATTACTGTTTATCTTTTTTAAAAGGGGGAGCAATATATATATACACATATATATACATGTATACACACACACACACACACAGTAAACAATGGAAAGATAAAGTTTTTAAAAAATTTTAAGTTTATCCTTCCTCTCTCTCTGCTCCTCTCCTGCTCATGTTCTGTCTCTCTCCTTCTAAAAAAAAAAAAAAAAAAATTAAAAAAAATTTTTAAGTTTATCTGTAGCAGAAAGGAACAAAGTATAAGAAAGGAATAGAAGTTCAATTTCTTTATAAAACATATTCATAAATATATTTATGTTTACATTATATATGTATAATATATATTCATAACTATTTCCAAGACAATTTTTTTTTTTTTAAGCAGCAGCAAGGGTGCCTGGGTGGCTCAGTCAGTTAAGTGTCTGACTCTTCAAAACAAAAAAAACATCCAACTTGATTTCAGCTCAGGTCACGATCTCAGTTTAAGTGCGAGCCCCACATCGGACTCCACACGGTGTGGAGACTGCCTGGGATTCTCTCTCCCTCCCTCTCTCTCTGCCCCTCCCCTGGTCACGCTCACACTCTCTCAAAATAAATAAACTTAAAAAAACTTTAATTAAAAAAAAAAAAAAAAAGAAAAGCAGCAGCAATCCCTAAACATTAGAAGCTAAAATGAAATAAATGTACCTAGTTGGTGGCATAACAATAAACTATCCCAAATGACTTTAAAACACTAAACTGACAATACATCCTGTAAAAACAGGGACTTAAATTATTTTACATAATCATATTGTTGCTGCTAGTATGAGTATTGCTATTTTGAGAAAGTTAAGTGCTGATTATGTCATAAAGCAAAGGAATAATCATGTTGTCTCATTAAGATGTTTCTGGCATGAAGAAAGAAGACAGAGAGGTAAGGTGTAGGGCTGAATTTGAATTGGTAGCCCTCAATCTGATCTGGAAATATCAAATTGTTTTATTATGAAATAAATAAATACAAATATATTTGTGTGTCTGTGTATATATGTATTCTGAGTTCTGTCAACTAAAAAGTTCTAGACCAACCCAATAGCAATAAGCAGTCATAACTCTAAGACCTATAGCATCTAAATATTATTTCTTCCCCACCAAAAATGAGCTTTTTTAGAGAACTGGCTAATTCTAGATCTAGGCATAAATTCTAAAACCTACTCAAGATGAGTTTGAAACATCTTATGTCAGAAAGCCAAACAACTATCAAAAATTACTGGGACCATGGCAATAAGACACAATTACTTAGGAACAAAAATACGAGGCTCTTACAAACTCAAAAGGAAAATCTCTTCTGTGTCTCTGAAAAAATAAATTGTGTAAATATTAGGATTTAGAAAAAGTCATCAGGGGACGTCTGAGTGGCTCAGTTGGTTGAGTGTCCAACTCTTGATTTGGGCTCGGGTCAAGATCCCAGGGCAGGTGGGATAGAGCCCAGGCCACGATCCCAGGATGGGGGGGCTCAAGTGGGGAGCCTGCTTGGGTTATATTCTTTCTCTTTCTGCCCCTCTCCCCTGATTGAATTCTCTCTTAAAAAAAAAAAAAAAGTCATCAGGAATCAAACTAAAGAAACTCAACAATTGTCAAAGATGGCACAATCTGAGCCTCAATAAGCACAATAGCAATAAGTTACAATACATTAAATATATTTAAATTCAAGAGTTCATACCAATACTCAATTTTTTAAAAACCTCACTGGCTACTTTTGGAGGATGCTAGGAAATCAACTCATTATTTAAAAACTACTAAATAACTGAAAGCATCAAATGCTTATCCTGACTTTACTATACATATACTATATAACTCAGTGTAACTAAACAGATGAGGGAATATATCTTTATACAGGAATCCCTATTAATAAATAAAGAAGAAATGAGAGAATTAGAATGTCTTCATTTTGTATGTCAAAAGGCTAAGTAAAAGCTAATGAAATATATTAATATTAAGCTTGTGGAAAATGTGTTTAAGGATACTAACACTGGTCCCAACCTGTCTGTGGTTTGGGGCTGTTATCTGTCTTATAAAGCAAAGTAGAGGGTCTGTCTTCTGGGAATACAAAGTCATCTTCTCCTTTGAAAAGCCTCCTACAGAGTTGGCTTTGGCATCTTCTGGGAATAGGGAGGCAAACTAAGGCCTCATAAGTCTGGGTTTTCAGCCAAGGTAGAGAGAGAAGACAGTGCTCATAACCAGAAAGTCCAGAGCTGGATGGATGTAGCACCTCCAGGACTCATTACCATTTACCCAGCCTGGGCTTTATGATAGTCATAGAAGGGGATTCATTAACAATAAAATAATAAGTTTCAAGAAAAGAAAAAGGATACTAACACTGTAAGCTAAATTTGAATTTTTTAAAGTTTATTCATTTATTCCGAGAGAAAAGAGAGAGAGAGAGCAGGTACATGTGAGGGCAGGACAGAGAGAGGGAGAGAAAGAATCTCAAGCAGGCTCCTCGCTAACATTAAGGACTCAAGGCTCGAATCCAAGAACAGCAAGATCATGACCTGAGCCAAAACCAAGAGCTGGACGCTCAACCAGCTGAGCCACCCAGGTGCCCCTAAATTTGAATTTTTAAGTGAAGAAATTCTACAAAGTTTTATTGTCAACACTTTTAATTCTCAAATCGCAGGTTTAATTCTGTACATTTGAATAATATAAGACAAGTCTTCTGTATGTAAAATCTTTTCTATATCCTCTTTGAAAGGACTTCTACTCCTTCAAGTATATTTTGGGTTACTAGGCAAGTGTTTCTTATCTACTAACTTCCAAGTTTTAAAAGGGACAACAGTTTTGCAAATTCTCAAGTCCACCCTTTATTAAATACTCCCCAGAAAAATAAACAGAAATAGAAGAGAACATGTGAAAAATTGAACATTCTCCAGGATTGGGTGGAAGCCTGCCCCTTTTATGTCCTGGGATAGGACAGAACGTGATCAGAGCCCATTTGGGCTGGGAGAGGTTTGGGCAGTTAGAAAGAAGCTCTCCCTCCTCTGAGTGCTGAGGGTGTGCTGGCCACTGTAAGACTGAAGTCACTGGCTGGCATTGACCCTGAGCCTTGGGACTACTTTTCCAGCTTCTGGAGGTGATGTGTGGCACTGAGGGGCCTGGGTCCACACAGTACCTACGCATCAGGCATTTTACATGCATTGTCTCATTTAATCCTTTTAAGAACTCAAAATACCCTTTCATGATAAGAACATAAACTAGGAACAGAAGGGAGCTTCCTCACACTAATAAAGTACATGTGAAAAAAACTCACAGCTAAAATGATAATGTGAAAGACAATGCTTTCCCCTTAAGATAAAGAACAAGAAGAATGTCTGCTCTAGGGGTGTCTGGGTGGCTCAGTCGGTTGGGTGTCTGACTCAGTTTCGGCCCAGGTCATGATCTCACAGTTGGTGGGTTCAAGCCCCACATCAGGCTCTGTGCTGATGGTGCAGAGCCTGCTTGGGATTCTTTCTCTCTGGCTCTCTCTGCCCCTCCCACACACTTTCTCTCTTAAAATAAACTAAAAATAATAATAATAATAATAATAATAATAAAGAATGTCTGCTCTTGTCACTTATATTCAACATTTTACAGGGAAATTAAGCAAGAAAAAAAAAGGGGGGGCATCCAGACTGTAAAGAAAGAAGTAAACTTTTCACAGATAATATGATCTTGTATATAAGAAATCCCAAGAAATCTACAAAAAAAATAATAGAATAATGAGTTCAATAAGATTGCAGGATACAAGATCAACATATAAAAATCAATTCTAGGGGCGCCTGGGTGGCGCAGTCGGTTAAGCGTCCGACTTCAGCCAGGTCACGATCTCGCGGTCCGTGAGTTCGAGCCCCGCGTCAGGCTCCGGGCTGATGGCTCGGAGCCTGGAGCCTGTTTCCGATTCTGTGTCTCCCTCTCTCTCTGCCCCTCCCCCGTTCATGCTCTGTCTCTCTCTGTCCCAAAAATAAATAAAAAACGTTAAAAAAAAAAAAATTAAAAAAAAAAAATCAATTCTACTTCTATACACTAGCAATGAACAATGTAAAAATAAAACAGTTCCTTTCACAGAACCATCAAAAACAGTAAAATATTTAGGAATAAATTTAACAAAAAAAGTGCAAGACTTGTACACAAAAAACTATAAAACATCACTGAGAAAGACTAAAGGAAAAAAAAAAAAAAAGACTCCCCATGGTCGTGGATTAGAAGACTTAAGGGGCACCTGGGTGGCTCAGTCGGTTAAGCCTCCGACTTCAAGTAAGGTCATGATCTCATGGCTGGTGAGTCTGAGCCCCATGTTGGGCTCTGTGTTGACAACTCAAGAGTCTGGAGCATGTTTCAGATTCTGCCTCCATCTCTCTCTGCCCCTCCCCCATTCACACTGTCTTTCTCTCAAATACAAATAAAAACATTTTTTTAAAGCCTTATTTTTTTTAAGATGGCAATAATCTCCATATTTATCTACAGACTAAACAGCAATCCCTATCAAAATTCAGCTGCCTTTTTTTTTTTTTTTTTGCAGAAATTGACAAGGTGATTCTAACAATTTGGAAATTAAAGAGACCCAGAATAGCCAAAATAAATCTGAAAAAGAACAAAGTTGGAGGACTCACATTTCCTAATTTCGTACTTACAACTACAACAGTCAAGACAGCGTGGTACTAGCATAAGAATACAGATCAAAGGAATAGAAATGAAAGTCCAGAAATAAATCTGTAATTATGGCTGACTGATTTTTCAACAGGGGTTCCAAGGTCATTCAACAGGAAAAGAATAGTCTTTTAAATAAATGGTGCCAGAAAAACTGAACACCCACATGCGACAGAATGAAATAGAACCCTTACCTCACATCTGTTAACTAAAAACAGATCAGACCTTATATATGTAAAACACCAAAAGATACAGATAGGACACCAAATGGACAAGCAACAAAAGGTAAAACAAATAAATCAGGTTCCACCAAAATTTAAAACTTCAATAAACACCATCAAGAAAGTGAAGACAACCCACAGAATGGAGAGTATTTTTGCCAATGATATATCTGATAAAAGACTTGTATCAGAAAATATAAAGAACTCTTATAACCCAAAAGCCATGTAATCCAATTTAAAAAACGGGCAAAGAATCTGAATAGATATTTCTCCAAGACGACTGACATATGACCAATAAGCACATGAAAAATGCTCATCATGTTAGTCATTAGGGAAATGCAAATCAAAATAACGAGATACTACTTCACACTTACCAAGATGGCTACAAAGATGGATGATTAACAAATGTTAGTGAGGGGGCGCCTGGGTGGCTCTTTCTGTTGAGCGTCCGACTTCGGCTCAGGCCATGATCTCACGGCTCATGAGTTCGAGCCCCACATTGGGCTGTGTGCTGACAGCTCAGCTCTGTGCTGACAGCTCGGAGCCTGGAGCCTGCTTCAGATTCTGTGTCTCCCTCTCTCTCTGCCCCTAACCCACTCGCGTTCTGTCTCTCTCTCAAAAATGAATAAACATTAAAAAAATTTTTTAATAAAAAAATAAAAAAGAAAAAACAAATGCTAGTGAGGATGTGGAGAAACTGGAACCCTCACACAATACTGGTGAGGAAAATGGCGTAGCTGCTTAGGAAAAACTGTTTGGCAATTTCTCAAAAAGTTAAACAGAGTTACCATGTGACCCAGATATTCTACTATTAGGAGAAATGAAAACATGTCCACACAAATATTTGTATATATTCATAGCAGCATTAGCAGTAATAGCTAAAATGTAGAAGCAAGCCAAATGCCCATTGAATGCATAAACAAATGTAGTTTATTCACACAATGGACTATTATTCAGCCATAAAAAGGAATGAAGTACCAATACAGGCCACAACATTGATGAACCTTGTGACTGCTAATGGGCACAGGTTTCTTTTGGGGATGATAAAAATGTTGTAAATAGTGGTAATGGTTGCACAACTCTGTAAATATACTAATTGTGTATTTTAAAAGGGTTAATTTATGGTATGTGAATTATAGCTCAATAAAACTGTTATAAAACAAAAAGATCCCAAAAGACCAAACTAGAAAACTATTAGTAATGATCATAAAACATTAAGAAATTAGATAAAAGATCCAAAATCTTAAGATAAATGTACAGAATTCAATAGCGTTTCTATTAGTAACCATTTAGAAATAAAGAAATGTTCTATTCATAAGGGACCAAAACTATAAAATACCTAGGAATAAATTTAATAAGGAACATATAAAATTTATTTTATTTTTTTAAATATGAAATTTATTGTCAAATTGGTTTCCATACAACACCCAGTGCTCATCCCAACAGGTGCCCTCCTCAATACCCACCACCCACCCTCCCCTCCCTCCCACCCCTCATCAACCCTCAGTTTGTTCTCAGTTTTTAAGAGTCTCTTAGTTTCGGCTCCCTCCCTCTCTAACCTTGTTTTTTTTTTTTTTGTCTTCCCGTCCCCCATGGTCTTCTGTTAAGTTTCTCAGGATCCACCTAAGAGTGAAAACATATGGTATCTGTCTTTCTTTGTATGACTTCACTTAGCATAACACTCTCCAGTTCCATCCACGTTGCTACAAAAGGCCATATTTCATTCTTTCTCATTGCCACATAGTATTCCATTGTGTATATAAACCACAATTTCTTTATCCATTCATCAGTTGATGGACATTTAGGCTCTTTCCATAATTTGGCTATTGTTGAAAGTGCTGCTATAAACATTGGGGTACAAGTGCCCCTAGGCATCAGCACTCCTGTATCCCTTGGGTAAATTCCTAGCAGTGCTATTGCTGGGTCACAGAGTAGATCTATTTTTAATTTTTTGAGGAACCTCCACACTGTTTTCCAGAGTGGCTGCACCAGTTTGCATTCCCACCAACAGTGCAAGAGGGTTCCTGTTTCTCCATATCCTCTCCAGCATCTATAGTCTCCTGATTTGTTCATAAGGAACATATAAAATTTAGATAAAGAAAGTTACAAAAAATATTTTATTTTTAAGTTTACTTATTTATTTGGGGGGAAGGGGGTGGAGAATCCCAAGCAGGTTCTGCACTATCAGCACAGAGCCCAATGCGCGGCTTGATCTCACAAACTGTGAGATCATGACCTGAGCCGAGATCAAGAGCCAGACATTTAACCAACTGAGCCACCCAGGCACCCCACAAAAAATATTTTAAAGGATGTGTGATACATCTGAATAAAGAGATGTACATGTTCCTGAATGTCAACCAGTCCCAAATTAATATACATATATTATGCACTTCCAATAATCCCACAACTGCACAAAACGATTTTTAATTATTTTTGTATATACCATCTATAATCATATAAATTTTTGTATGTAAAATCATTTTTGTATACAAAAAAGCTTGCAAACACCACCAATAATTTTTTTAAAAATAGGGAAGGAGTCCTATCTTTCAGATATTAAAACTTAATATAAAGCCTATTGTTATTAATTCAGTAGTGGTACCAGCAGACAGGTTGGTGAAACAGAATACAGTATGATAAAAAGGACTGGGGGAAGGGATGGATTATTCAGCTAACCTATAATCTCTTCTAGAAGAAAGTGAGCAATTTAACAAATGAAAGTGAAAAGATAACAAAATCAGAGATAAAGGATAGATATCATGAAAAATATTTGCTATACATATACATGACCAATATCCCTTTTTATATAAAGAACTACAAATCAATAATAAAATGTCAAATAATCCAACAGCAAGTGAACAAAGGATAGACAGGCAATTTACACAATAACTGTAAATAGCCATTAGAAGCTTAATCAGGAGTTTATGGAACAATGGAATTCAATAGTAAAATAAGCACTTTTATTCTGCAACCAACTTGGCCAGAAAGCAAACTCCCCATACCTGGAGACACCTGCTAGCTCTTAAAAAAATAGAGGCTCATAAGTCAGTTCTTGTCTCCAATGTTCCTTATTCTTTCTTATTAGAAATAGGTTAAAACAAGTGTTTGCATTAGCTATTCAAACTTGACTGAAAAACAAAACCAAAAATTACAAACACCACTACCACTACAAATGCAAATTAAAACGAGAAGCTTAAAAATTTTAACTGAATCCACAAAACTTCAAAAAGATACTATCCAGTGCTGGCAGTGGTGTGGGGAAACAGGTCCTCTCACATCCTCTTGGTCAGAGTGTGAACTGCCAAAACTCCCTAGAAAATAATCTACCGATAGCTATTAAAATGTACAAAGTACGTTTAGACCAAGTAACACATTTTTAGGATTCTGTTCTACAGAAATTAAAGCCCTACTATATCAGCAACATCCCCTACATCCATAACTACATCTCTGACCACTTCCTTCACCTTCATGTTCTCACTGAAACTTGGCTTTTCTCTGAAGATACTTCTTCCTCTGAAGCCTCCTCTCTCCCATTTTCTCTCTCATATCTGTAGGTATGGAAGTGAGATGCCTACATTTACTCATTCCCACTTTTGGAGATTCTTCTCTTTCTCCTTAAAAAGTCCACTTTTGGGGTGCCTGGGTGGCTCAGTTGGTTAAGTGACCAACTCTTTATTTCAGCTCAGGTCATGATCTCATGGTTTGGGAGTTCAAGCCTCATGTCAGGCTCTGTGCTGACAGCGTGGAACCTGCCTGGGATTCAGTCTCCCTCTCTCTCAGCCCCTCCCCCCCCTCTCTCTCTCAATAAATAACTTTTAAAAAGTCCACTTTTATGTAGAAGAGGTTAAGAGAATTATCATGAGTGATGATGTCCTGAATTTAGAATCATAGTTTTGACTTCCTTTGCTGTGTTTGCTTTCTTAAAACTACCACATAGCAATTGTTATTGGCCCTATTCATTTACCTATAGTTGAAAACAAATCAACACTTAGGGCTAGAGAGGCAGTGCCAGGTGGTAGGAAAGAAGAGAAAGAATCCAGAATTCTAGATTCAAATCTAAGCTTGTCACGACTAACCTTAGGTAAATTACCTACAGATCTTAGTTTACTCACCAATACCAGAACCTACACCATTTATTTTTTGAAAGGAATCAATGACACAATGAATCTAGAGCACTCTGGATAGAGTATGGTAGACCCCAGAACAACATGGACGGTGGGGGACCAAGCTCTATGCAGTTGAAAATCGAGACCTTTGGACTCCCCTAAATTTAACTACTAATAGCCTACTGTTGAAAAGAAACCTTATTGATAGCACAGCTGATTAACACATATTTTGTAGGTTTATATGCATTATATACTATATTCTTACAATAAAGTAAGCTAGGGGAAAGCAAATGTTATTAAGAAAATGATAGAAAATACATTTACAATACTGTACTGTATTTATTAAAAATAATCCACTTATAAGTTCAAATCCATGTTGTTCAAGAGTCAACTGTAAATGCTCAATAGATGTTTAAGTGACATTACTAACAAAAACACCTTCAAATCTCAAATTTTCTTATGTATTCTTGCTCTACAGATAATCTAAACAGTTTCAGGGCTTTAAATATTATCTACATGTAGATGATTTCCAAATTTGTATTGCTAGCCTAGATCATTCTCTTGCACTAAGTACTAATATATCCAGTTAGACATCTTCACTTAGATGTCTAATACAAACCTCAAACTTTACATAACCAAAACTGAGGTACTGAACTCGCCCCACACCCAAATGTGCTCCTCCCATAGCCTTCCTTATCCCAGTTAATGACTCTTCCATTTCTAGTTACTTAGGTCAAAAATCTGAGATATCCTTAATTTCTCCCTCTCTCACTTAATATACAATCCCTTAGAAAATCATCCATTTTACCTTCAAAATATATTCCGAATCCAATTACTCCTCATGACTTCCTACTTCATCCTGGTCCAAGCAGTTATGCATGACTGCAAAAATCTCCTAATTGGTCTCCTTACTCCTCCCTTCTTTTTAAAAAAAAATTTTTAATGTTTTTATTTATTTTTGAAGGAGAGAGAGAGAGACAGAGCCATAAGTGGGGGAGAAACAGAGAGAGAGGGAGACACAGAATCCGAAGCAGGCTCCTGGCTCTGAACTGTCAGCACAGAGCCTGATGCGGGGCTCAAACCCATGAACTGTGAGATCATGACCTGAGCTGAAGTCGGACGCCTAACCGACTGAGCCACCCAGGCACCCCATTACTCCTCCCTTCTCTTCCTTCAGGCTAACCTCAAGAAAACAGCTAGGGTAACCCTAATAAATCATAAATCCTGTCGTCACTACCTCTCATGCCTCACAAATCCTCTCATGTCTACCCCACTTGCTTCAGAGTTAAAGCCAAAATCCTTACAGTAGCCTCAAGGCCATCTGTGAACTAGCCCTGCCTTCAACTCTCTGACCCTAACTCCTATGATTTTCTTTCTTCTTCTTTTTTATTTTTTTAGAGAGATAGCACACAAGTGGGGAGAGGGCTAGAGGGGAAGGGAGGGAAGGAAAGAGGGGAAGAGAGAGAGAGAATACCCTAAACAGACCCCATGCTCAGCACAGTGTCTGATGCCACGAGCCTGGGATCACGACCTGAGCTGAAATTGACAGCCAGACGTTCAACTGAGCCACCTAGGCACCCCTCTCCTACTACTTTCTTCTTCCTTCTCTCAGCCACACTAGCCTCCTGGCCATTCCTAGACAAGGTCTCTTGAGGCCATGCCTTAGGACTCTTGTATGCCTTATTCCCTCTATCTGGAATCCAAATCCACATTTGTTTAGTACTTCCTCCAGATTTTCACACAATTAACACACTCCCAGTGAGGTCATCCCTTGATAATCCTTTTTTATTTTTTTTTAATGTTTATTTATTATTGAGAGACAGGGAGGCACAGGGGGTGGGGGGGGGGGGGGCGGAGACAAAGAGAGGGAGAGACACAGAATCCAAAGCAGGCTCCAGGCTCTGAGCTATAAGCACAGAACCTGATGCGGGGCTCGAACTCACAAACTGTGAGATCATGACCTGAGCCAAAGTCGGTCGCCTAACCAACTGAACCACCCAGGTGCCCCGATAATCCTATTTAAAATTAAAACCCGGGGCACCTGGGTGGTTCATTTGGTTAAGCATCAGACTCTTGATACAGGCTCAGGAGTGATCTAAAGGTTGAGATCGTGCTGTGCTGAATGTGGAGCCTGCCTATTCTCTCCCTCTTCCTCTGCCCTCCCCCTCTCAAAATAAATAAACTTAAAAAAAATTAAATGCCCTCCTCAAAATTCCCTATTAATTTCCCTCCACAGCATTTATAGCCACCTAACATACTATATATTTTATTTACTTTAATTCTTCTGTCTCCTCAACTAGAATGTGAGCTCCACAAGGGTAGGAATTATATTTAATTGTTGTATCCTGTGCCTAGATTATATTTAATCTAATTATATTTAACTGTTGTATACGTGCCTAGAACTATACTAATAAATAAAAGTTGATTGAGAATTTTATATACAAGGATATTCACTGTAGCATTAGTTGTACGAAACCAACCTGACTGTCCCCCAATGTTTTAAAACCCACAAAGTATAGGAGCGCCTGGGTGGCTCAGTCGGTTGGGCGTCCGAATTCAGCTCAAGTCATGATCTCACACTCTGTGAGTTCGAGTCCCGCATTGGGCTCTGTGCTGACAGCTCAGAGCTGGAGTCTGCTTCAGATTCTGTGTCTCCCCCTCTCTCTGCCCCTCCCCTGCTCATGCTCTGTCTCAAAAATACAGACATTAAAAAAAAATTTTTTTAAACCCACAAAGTATTAACCTTAATAATGTTTAACATTCAAGTGCTTAATATTTTAGATATATTAACATTTAATTACTGAAATAACCCCCATGAGGTAATACAGTAAGGGCATAGACAAGGAAACTAAGGCAGAAAGGTTAAGTAATTTGCCCAAGATCACAAAGCTAATACCTGGAGAAGCAGCATTCAAATTCAGATTGTCTTACTTCACAGCCAGTCTTCATGACAACCTACTATGCTGTGCTGACTTTCAAAATTATAATACGATCCTACCTCTATTAAGACAAAGACAGCAGACTCTCTTAACCAACGAGAATAGGTCAGTTAAGGGTGGCTCAGTTGGTTAAGCGTCCAATTCGGCTCAGGTCATGATCTCACAGTTTGTGGATTCAAGCCCCACACCCAGCCCTGTGCTGACAGCTTGGAGCCTGGAACCTGCTTCAGATTCTGTGTCTCCCTCTCTCTCTGTCCCTCCCCTACTCATGCTCTGTTTCTCTCTCTCTCAAAAAATAAACATTAAAAAAATTTTTAAGTCATTTAAAGTGGGGAATAAAAATATTCCACACATTATTTTATTTCATTTAAAACATAAAGCACACACATTCATGCAGCAATCTTTTGACGAAAGCCTACCCTTTTCTTTAGGAAATGGGTCCACTGGGGTGCCAGGATGGCTCAGTCAGTTATGCATCCAGCTTCGGCTCAGGTCATGATCTCATGGTTCGTGGGTTTGAGCCCCACATCCGGCTCTGTGCTGACAGCTCAGAGCCTGGAACCTGCTTCAGATTCTGTGTCTCCCTCTCTCTCTGCCCCTCCCCTGCTCGTGTTCTGTCTCTATCTCTCAAAAGTAAACGTTTAAAAACAAAAAAGGGAAATGGGTCCACTGGCATTCTTTGGAGTCTTTCTAGCATAAATCATAGCCATAGACACGGATTTAATTTCTTGGAGTGCAAGAACTCCAAACACTTGCCAAGCAGAAAGGGCACAATACTGAATCTCAGTGATTTTTCCCAGAGTTATCTTTATACCTGTTTTGTCCTCACCTAACTGAACAGCTGTTTTTCAGCAACTTGACCCTACAGACCTTCCCCAAAGCATTTAATTGTCAGATAAAGGTTTCAGATAAAAACTCCTGCACTGATATTTTATTGGTTTCTGTATCATATTTTTATGACAAATATAACCAGCACACAATGGTATGGTAGCAAACACAACTGTTAAGAGTACAACTCAACTGATGAAAGCAGAAATACTTGGGACATATTACAGAGAACATATTAGGAAATGGAAGCCATCTGTTCCAACTAAACAGTCAAGGGTAAGTTAGCATATACATTAAGCATGTATATCTGTATATGGAGAAGAAAAAAGTATACAAAGACACACAACAAACTGGGAATGAGGAGGGGGAATGAGATGAGATTTAATTACCCTTTTAAACAATTTTACATTGCTGACTTGCAAAAAGTATGCACTATTTGGGAGATTTTTTTTAAATAAAAAACAAAAATCAATGTGAATTGGGGAACAGTATCCCTATTTTATAGATGAGGAAAGATTTAAAAAAGTAGGAACATGCCCTAGGTCACAGAACTCATTAGAAGCTAAACTGAACAGCTAGTTCAGGTTTGCCCAAGTTTCCAAGCTCATGGCTTTCCTACAATACCAAATTCCCTGGCAAAAAGTTCAAACAGCTCACTCTATGATTTTTTAAAAATACATGAACAAAGAGCATCATATTACTCTTTTTCCTTTAGGTAATAATAAAGAGTCAGATGAAGCCAACGAGAGATTTTCAAAATGAATTATAAGCTTGATTCTACAGCCCAGAGTTCAGGCTTAACTTTCTATAATTTAAAAGAACAAAGATCAACCCTAATATTCATTTAAAAGGACAGAAATTTCTTATTCCTGTACAAAAGCAGAAAAGGATAATTTCTTCTTCCACTGGCCATGCATATAGCTCCTTTAATCCCTTCTCTCTGTCCAGGTCATCTTTCTCCAGGTGTTCAAACAGCAACCTAGAAGCAGTAAACCAAGGCACTAGAGGAGTCTGTTATATTTGGAAATTTAGGGAAGTGGATTTCAATACCAGTAACCTTACCCATACCTGCATTAACTCTTACTAAAAAAAAAAAAAAAAAAAAAAAAAAAAAAAATTTAATGTTTATTTTTGAGAGAGAGAGAGAGAGAGACACACACACACACAGAGCATGAGCAGAATCTGAAGCAGTCTCCAGGCTCCAAGCTGTCAGCACAGAGCCCGACGCTGGGCTCGAACTCACGAACCATGAGATCATGACCTGAGCCGAAGCGCTTAACTGAACAAGCCACGCAGGTGCCTCTGCATTAACTCTTCTTAAAACCTACTCTCTTCCATTTGGAACAGCTTGAAACAAATGTGTGCTTTATTCATAGTCAATTGGCTCCAAAATAAACAGGAGAAAAGGATAACTAGAAAAATCTAAGAAAACATCAGACTGAGAAGCATGATAAATACACCCTAGGGAGTTCAGTCAAAACACATGTCACAAAAAAAGTGAAATAGAGGAAACCTAAGATTTCTAAAATATTTTACTTTTGCTAATTTCAATATATCAAATGAAACAACATACTGAGAACTAGTTCCCAGCAGTACCACCCTTTTCTGTCCTAACTCCTATGGATATTCCAAGCACACGCTCCATACTGTTAGTGAAGCAAACCTGAAACCTAGTATTATCCCATTCTCTAGTTGAAAAAACCTGTGATGGCTCCCTATGTATACAGATTAAAATTTAATTCTGCACAGCTTTGAAAGGCCTCCAAAATCTGGCTCTAATTCACCTTCCCAATCTTATTTTTCACTTCCAGATTTCTAAATCCATCACAGCAACACTCCACACTATTCCATCTTCATGCATTGTTCAAGCCATTTCCTCAGCTTTGAGCATCTTTCTGCCTACCACCTGTTGAAATTCTATTCCTCCTTCAAAATTAGCAAAGTACAGTGGAAAGAGCCCAGCCTTGAAGTCCAGACCCAGACCAATTAGATTTCTAATTCCATCTCCACTATTTAATAGCTTAATGAACTTAAGCAAACACTTCAATAGATGTGTTTCCTCACCGAGGAGCAGCCATATCATCTATGGCACTTTACAAGAATTAAGCACAATAGTTATAAACTATCTCGCACCATGCCTAAGGCATAATAAATACAAAAAATGCTTAACTACTAAGTCATCCTCCTCTCTTCTCTCCCTCCCACCTCCATCAATGTTCCTAACCTTCCCCTAATTCCCACAGCACTTTGTTTATACCATATTGCACTATGAGCACTAATATACTGCAGGATACTCATTGTTCATGTATGTGTATATATATGTATATGTGAGTGTGTATATATACACACACACACACAGCTCCTCCAATAGGTTATACAAAAGGTGGTAATGGGTATGGATTTCTAAATTTCCATTTACAAAACGAATGGGGGTTAATTCCTTACAGAGTTATTACGAGATTTTAAAAAGCTAAGGTATGTTAAATACCTAATATAATGCTTGGCACCTAGTTAAGTTTCAAAGAATGTTTAATGGCAATTGAATGATGAACCTGATCCAGGAACTGTTTAAGAAACACATAAATGCAAAATGCATTTGCCTTAGTAAATCCAATTTCATAAAGCAATCTTTTTTCTTTTTTTTTTTTTTTTTTAAGTAAGTTCTACACCCAACATGAGGCTTGAACTCATGACCCTGAGATCAGGAGTTGCAGGCTCTACTGACTGGGCCAGTCAGGGTCCCCTCATAAAGCAATTTTAATATAGCTTTAATCTACTACTCACCTCTTACTGATTTAAATGTCCAATGAAGACAAATGGAGGTACCTATGTACTTTACCTCAGAAATACTACCACATATTCATGTCTTGCCACTATGAGACTAAGTACATCATGACATATAACTCAAATCACCTCATAACACTTAATCTGGGAGCTTACCCCTAAAGCGTTGTAAGGGATAAGTTACATGGTTACCTTCCTACCCTCTACTAGGAAGAGGAAGCTGGTTGTCTGATGTTTATTCATTCTAATTTATATTGTCCTCAATTTCTTTACTCAAATCTCCAATCAAATGTCAACTATTTCTTTTTTTTTTTTTTAACGTTTATTTATTTTTGAGACAGAGAGAGACAGAGAGAGACAGAGCATGAACAGGGGAAGAGCAGAGAGAGAGGGAGACACAGAATCTGAAACAGGCTCCAGGCTCTGAGCTGTCAGCACAGAGCCCGACGCGGGGCTCGAACTCACGGACGGTGAGATCATGACCTGAGCCAAAGTCGGACGCTTAACCGACTAAGCCACCCAGGTGCCCCAAATGTCAACTATTTCTACAATAGTTTTCTATTATACACTTCCAACCCACTGCTCAATTTAAAGAAAACCCACCTCAAAATTAATTATAGTGAAATCTAATCAAAGAAATTACAAAACAGTAGTAACTTTTTTTTTTTTTTTAAGACTTAATATCACAGCATTTGCATTCCACTCTCGGCTGTACACAGGTGGTACAGCACACAAGAGATCAGAAACGGTTTTGGAAAGAGGGATCTGGCTTTAAATCTGACACCACCACTTACTGGCTGTGTAACCAAAGTATGTTACTTCTTAAACCCCATGGCTCATCTGCGATACAGGGATTGTTAACAGCATGAATCTCACAGGGTTGTTGTCTTAAATGAGATCATGCATGCTATGCATGTGTTTAGCACAGTACTTACAACATCATGAGTACTCAATAAATGGTATTTGAACCAGCTGTGCATAAGCACTAAGGTTCTTGGTAAATATTGCTGAATTAATGAATGTTTAACCCATTTTCTATTCGGGAATAAGTGTACCACTAACTTTAATTCTATCCTAAGTTAAATAATGATTAATAGGAGCAATACCATTTAGCAACATTTCAGTTTACAAAGCCCTTCATATATCCATAAACTCATTTGATCTCCACAACATCCGTAGGGGGTAGACATTTTTAAGAGAAGTATTTTAGAAACAAGGAAACTGATATCCATTATAATGGTAATAAAGAGACAAGGTTACCCACCCTGGTGGGTACCCACCCAGATTCTCCAGGTCAGAGACAAGTGCTTAGTGCCAAAAGTTCTTAACACGACAACCACTAAAAGGAGGCAGATTTCTGCAAATTACCACCCACCTCAAGCACAGTCAATAACCGGAGTCCAGGAATAAGCCCAGGGTAATAAACCAAGTCAGAAGCCACTGATGACACTTACAATGTTGCATTGTTTCCTTACGTGGTGTCCTCCCACACCTTTAGGGCACGGGGGCCAGGTCTGCCCCCTCCCCCACCAGAGCGCCCAGTACAGGACCAGGCACCCGAGAGGCCATCAATAAATATTTGCAGAAATAGCATGGGATGCTGGTAGGTTTTCCAGAGACCCGAAACGAGGCCAACTCCTTGGTGGGGATTAAGCATCTCGGTAGGTCTAGAGTCGATGGGCGGAGAAGGTCCGACGGGTAGCCGGACTGGGAAAGATAGTTGAGGACAGGTGCCGCTAAGGGAAACCAGGGAAGCTGACCCGCTGAAGGGAGAGGAGAGGGCCGCAGCCCTGGCTGGAAGGCCGGGGACCGACAGAGGTTCGGGGCCGGGAGCAGCAGGGCAGTTGGCGTCTGGGGGGAGGGGGCCGCCGCTGGTCTGAGAAGAATCTCGGGCCCAATCTGAGGAGGTTTCTGGGCTCCTCTAGGGACCCATTCCCCAGCCCGTGGCGGCATGTGCTGCACCGAGTACTCGCTGCTACCTGAAACTGCAGCAGCTTCTCTGTCTGCTCCTGGGTTAGATCCCGCTCCTCAGGCGCCGCCATTTTGCCGCCGCCTCTACGCTTCTGACCCGTCCGCACCGTCACCCGCCGGAAGTGACCTCAGTAGCAACCACGTCCGCTCTGAACGGGCCGCCGGCGCGCAACTGCGCCTGCGCCTACTGGCGCAGCGTGAGGGTTCCCGTGGTGACAGTTCCTGCCGTCAGAGGGCGCCACTCTCGGGCCAATACCGAACGCTTCCGGAAATTGCCGAGGGACTGTCGGTACCAGTCGCCCTTACGATTTAGGCGGCGAACAGACCGGCCAAACGGAGACCCAAAGACTTCTGAATAGATCGCAAAGAGCCGAGAGGTACCGAGTGCTCCTCGAGAAGCTGCGGAAATTCCCGAACGCCAATTGGCCGATTTCGCCTGCTTCTTAACCATCTTCCCACAGTCTCCAATATTCCTGAATATTTTTTAGGAGATTGTGCCGTTCGGAAATATCGGCTGTTTGATGTCTGATTGCTTCCTTTACATTTTCAAAAGCTCCTGAACATCTCTCGGGAGATTCCGAAAGTCTCTGGAATAGTGGTTGGGTATTTTCTGAAGCCGACTTGAGCTGGAAGTTGGGGAAAGCCTCAGCCACGTGAAAATCGTGGCTTCAAATTCGCTTCCTAGGATTGTTTGGATTTGGCTACCTGGGTCTTTGTTAATGGCGCTATCGCCAACCAGATGGCGACTCTGCTACCTGTCTCAGACCCACTGGCCTGTCTTCCCTGTGATGAACAGAGGGAAGATCCTGGACTGGGATCGAGATACTTGAGCTCAGGATCTAGGGCCCACCTGGCAAAGTGCTGGACGCCCTTGGGCAAACCACCTCCCTTCTGGGCTCCATTCTGCCATTGGTGGAATGAGGTTCTCCCAAAGCCACTGACATAGCGCCTCAGCTCATTCTCCTTGGAGGCCGTCCCTCACCCTTTCCACTGTCTTGTTTCTACTCTCCAATATCTGACTTCCTCTTCACTTTCCTTGCCCCTTCAAACTGCCACCTCTCTTTAGGCCTTTCTTTAGGCCTCTTTCATTTCCACCTTTTTCCTCCTGCCATCTGCCTCTGTTCACCCTCCAGAAGGCAGAGGGGTCTGGGTCTGGTGTATGCTTTTCCACAGGCTACCTGTGTGCCTAGAAGTCACTCTACCTCACTGTGGAATCCCACGCCTACACACTTCTCAGAGTTGATCAGGCAAGACAGGACAGGAGGTGCTTTCAAAGCTGAAGTTCTGTGAGGAGTACTTTAAGGGACAGAAGGGCACTATCTACTTCTTTCAAACCTGTGTCTTGTAGGTCTTAACCAGGTCTACACAAACTGCCTAATAATACTTTGGAATTCTTCTTAGACCTTTAGGGTAAATTTGGAAACAGACAGATGTGACTTGACATCAACTCAAAGCTCAAAGGAGACCTGGTATTATTCAACATCTCCTATAATGTTGGATCCAGCCAGACCAGATGAGGGATTGCAAAATCATACACTCGCCAGAGTTGTTGCGAAATTCTGACTTAAAATATAGTCCTTCAACAGACAAACTTTGTAGTTATATTAAACACCATTGAATGTTCTTCACTTCCTCAAAAAAAAAAAAAACCCATATGTATATATACATATATATATACATACATTTCTTGACCTACCTTTCTGTTTTCTTTGAATTAAGACATGGTTACAAGAAATGTTTTACTTTTTTTTTTAACTCCACCAGTAAGAATTTGCCTCAGTGTAGGGAATACAATATGGCAAGCTGGAGAGTCCATTCCCTGTCCTAAGGTGGTTTCTGCTTTGTAGCTGTAGCTGATGGCTTCCATGTAAGGCCAGTATTGCTAGAACTTGCCATTTCTTTTTATAGGTAATACCTTTATTTTATTTTTTTAGGTAAGCTCTACACCCAACTAGGTAGGGGCTTGAACTCATGACCATGAGACCTAGAGTCACATGCTCTGATTATCGAGCCTGTCTGTCCCCCAAGAGCTTACCATTTTTAAAAGAGCACCTACAAATTTGGAGCTGCATATGAAATCTCCCCATTTTAAAAAGGTAATAACTTACTCAGATTTTAAGAAAACTACCATGTCAACTATAATTGCAAGCCACATTCCAGCCTATGAACTGCCATTCTGCCCCTCTGACCTAGATAGAATCCTGATGGTCTCTGTTTGCCATGGGAGAACGTGGCCTTGGAAGAAACCTAAGATTTTTTTGATAAGTTCAAGGGGAAAAGTATGGAAAGTGTAATTAATTAATGGCTTGTCCTCTCCTTTAAGAACAGTTTTTCCCCCTGAACTTTATTCTTTTAGAGCAGTGCTGTCCAATCAAAATATAATGTGAGCCACATGTATAATTTGAAATACTCTATTAGCCATATTTAACACAAGTGAAATTATTTTTAGTAATGTATTTAAACCAGTACATGCAAAATATTCTTTTTTTTTTTTTGTATTAAGTCTGCAAAATCTGATGTGTATTTTACACTAAACCCACATCTCTACTTGGACTAGTCACATTTCAACTATTCAGTTGCCACATGTGGAGAGTGACTACTGTATTGGATAGTGAAGTTTTAGAACATTCTGAAGATCTTTTTAATAGATTTATTAATTATATTAGTCTACAGATTTTTAGGAATTCACCCAACAAATATTTATTGAGTGCTTATTCTGAGCCAGACTCTGGACTGGATGCTACAATGATAAAGAGGGCATGGCTGCTGCCCTCTAAGAACACACAGTTTATTGGTAAAGTAAACAAATTTCATCACTCTCTGGAAGGATGTGTGGGTGTAGGCGTGTGTGTGTGTGTGTGTGTGTATGGGTGTGATAGGTCTTTGAATCCCAGTTCTATGCCTATAACATACTAGGATTTGTGACTGAGAGCTATTTTAGAGAATTTAATGAATATATTTGTTTCTCTAATACTAATAATAGGGCTTTGTTTATGCCTTACCATTTTGTTCCTGATAAAGGACAAAATCTGTCCTGCCAAGTCATGGAAATCCTAGAACAAGCCTTCAATTTCTGAATGCCTGGAACATAACATATTTTCTATCAGTTGGGGACACAGCATCTTGATTGCTGAGTAAAGCAGACCATTGATGTCAGCAACAGTTTTTTGTTTGTTTGGCTCCTGCCCCACCAAATTAATGAGAAAGGTAAAACCTGCTCCCAGGCTTCTACTAGGAGTATTTGGACTGACAAAACAAATCAGGCTTGGAGGCAAAGTTTTGGCTTACATAAGTCACCAAGCACATCTCATGCTCTTCAGGGAGGCCTGAGTACAAACTGATGCCACCATTAACTGTGTGACTTTGGCAAGTTAACCTCCCTAAACCTCAGTTTGCTTATCTCTCAGCTGTAAACAAATAGTCCTTACCTCATCAGGTCATGGCAAGGATTAATTCAAAGGGGACATGTAAAGTCTATGACCTAATCATATCTACCTTGCATACTTGACAAGAGGATGGGATGGAATAATGGATTAAGAAAAGGCTTTGCCAAGGCACCCGAGTGGCTTAGTCACTTAAGCATCTGTCTCTTGATATCACCTCTGGTCTTGATCTTGGGGTCATGAGTTCAACCTCCATGTTGGGCTCCACTTTGGGTGTAAAGCCTACAAAATTAATTAATCAAAAATTTAAAAAATAAGGAAAGGCTTTTGTCAACGCTGAAGTTCTTTGCAGAAGTTAGCACTGTAGATTGATTCAACATGTGTTTGTTACTATCTTACAGTTGTTAGTTCTTGGGATGACCTGATATCAGTAATCTCCTAGTCTAGCAAGAAATTAACTGCAGTATCAAGTAGAAAGTGACAGAGACCCAAAAGTATGTAGTTGGTGGTAGACTGGATCAATGACATAGGTCCCCATCTCATCTCTCACCTGGGGCACTGTAATTACCTAGTAACTGGTCTCCTTGATTTTACTCTTATCCCTCTCCAATTCAGTCTCATCACAGCTGCCAGAAAATCTTTTTTAAAAACTAAATCAGATCCTAACATTACCCAACTCAAAACCCGCTATTGGCTTCCCATTGTCCTTGGAATGGAATCCAAACTCCTTAATGTAGCCTACAAGGCCCTACCCATCTGGCCCCTACTGGTTCTCTGACCTCATTACTGGGAACTCATTACTTTCAAACCTCCACTTCATTATTCTCATTTATACTTCAGGGACTTTGCATTTGCAGTGCCCTCTGCCTGGAACACTCTCCTTGGGTCCTTATGTGGCTGGCCCCTTTTGACATTTAGATCTCAGCATGTGTGTGCTATATCCTCAATGAAGACCTAAACATATTATGTTTTCTTCAAAGCACTTATCACTAGATGCTGTTATCTTGTTTACCTGTTTATTTTTGTATTTCCCTACTCTGCATCCCATGAGGATAACAGAGGCCAATTTGGCTTCAGCCACCAATCAGTCCCCAGTGATGAGAACTGTGCTGGGCACGAAGTACAGGGTCTGTAAATATTTGGCCCAGGCCACATCCTTAGAGCAGGGCCTAATGGACTGGAGTGGGGGGTGGGAGGCTTATGAGAGTAAAGCCATGGAAACTAAATGGGAAATTAAGCTACTGCCTGTAGGATATAGAGGGATGATCTTTAATTAGAGCATCTCAAATCAAAAGATACAAGAAGGACCACATCAGTTTTGGGTGATGGGGGAAAAGAGTGCTGATGACAGGTGATCTTTAAAGCAGAGATATTTTATTGCTCATTTTAAAGCCCCATGCCCATAAAAAATTACATGATTTGTGAACTGCGAATGAGTTCAAACAACACCTCAGTTGGCAGAATGGGAAAGGGAGGAAAAGCAGGACACCTATTTACAGATAGCTTAAATAACCCAGATGCATTTAAATTGTCCCCACAATCGTAGGCTCTGATTCAGAAAGGAGGAGCATGTTTCTCAGAGGACAGAGTGTGGGTTCCACTGAACCGGGTGCTGCAGTTACCATCTGGACACCTTGGGGTCCTGATGGCTGTGAACCTAGACATGGTGGAGCTACCATACTGGTCAGGTAGTGCCTCTCATTACAATGAGGGGCCAGTGTTCCTGTTACACACAATGGAGTCAGGAGGAGTATGTCCAGTGCCCAGGGGATTCGCTAGAACATCTCATGGTAGGTACTTCCATACCCAGTGATAATAGAAAGTAAGCAATTGTAACAGCTACAACTTGACAAGGGAAAGGCACCTAAAGGCTCAGACCCTTCAGAAATGAAAGTCTGGGTTAGTCCACTGGAGAGCAATCCGGCCAGCTGAAGTATAAGCCAAGAGTGAGGGAATCTAGAATGAATAATGGAGGAAAAAGATGCTATGATTATCACTTACAGGCTTGAGACCAGCTGCAGCTTCAGAGAACTGTAGCTTATCTCCCTAACGTA
This sequence comes from Panthera uncia, assembly GCF_023721935.1. Classification (NCBI taxonomy): domain Eukaryota; kingdom Metazoa; phylum Chordata; class Mammalia; order Carnivora; family Felidae; genus Panthera; species Panthera uncia. The sequence continues at coordinate 88,564,786 of NW_026057577.1, forward strand.
CTTGCCTTCAGTCTTTACAGAGACTCTGGCTGTAAAAGAGGGACTTTTGTAAGTGATTGGATTTGCACCGTCTTGGAAGGAGTGAAGGCATTTTGTCCCCACAATGGCAGAGAACCCATATTATAGTATGGGACTGGACATGATGAGGGGAAGGAGCAGCACTGAGCAGTACAAGGAGGGTTACTGTGTCGAACTTCTTAGGTTTTACCTCAGAACTTTGAACTCTCATCTATCTCCAAGGCTCTTGGCCTTTTGTTTCTCTTTAGCCACTTCTGTGGTGACCAACGCTATGTGGATTCTATCTAGCCAACACCCTGGTGACCATCTTACTCAGACACAATCCCACAGCACCTCACCTCACACATGCACCACAAGCGTCCTGCCTCCTATCCAAAGCCTGCCTATTCCTGGTGAAGCATGAAACACCATAGGCCAGCACAATGCCCATACATGCATAACTCAGAAGTGCAAAGGAATGGAGCAAAACCCTGACAAATAAGATATGGGATCCACCAAATAAAAGCTCATTTCTGGGGAGCCTGGGTGGCTCAGTTGGTTAAACGTCCAGCTTCAGCTCAGGTCATGATCTTGCGGTTCATGAGTTCAAGCCCTGTGTCAGGCTCTGCGCTAACAGCTCAGAATCTGGATCCTGCTTTGGATTCTGTGTCTCCCTCTCTCTCTGTTCCTCCCCCACTTGTACTCTGTCTCGCTGTTTCTCTCTCTCTCAAAAATAAAGAAAGAATAAAAAAAAATCTTAAGGCTCACTTCCTGCCCTATGTTGAGCTATTCTGAGACGCAATTGTTCATATGCTTTCTGTGAGGACAAACCCCATGAATGGAACAACACACTTGCTATCAAGCAGCAGCCAGTTCCTTGTATTTGCCCTCCATCTTTCCCTGCCCCACTCCCCTGTTCTGTCATGCCATGCTGTGTTCCCTGGGATTGCACTGCCTGGTAAAGTACAAACAAGTAAGCTTTTGATTCAGGGAGGCCATGTTTTCTATGCAACCTGGGCTATGAGACTATGTATCAAGTTGGTGGCTCAACTACAGAGAAAAGAACAATTTCAAGTGAATTTGCCTATATATTCCTTATAGGTTGGGTTCTAAGAACAGAAAGAATAGTGAAGAAACCTTAAATGATACTTAGTAATTATAGTGTCAATAATAATATATTTTTTAAGATTTTATTTTTTTAAGTAATCTCCACACCCAGCATGGGGCTCAAACTCACAACCCTAAGATCAAGAACTGCATGCTCGGGGCGCCTGGGTGGCGCAGTCGGTTAAGCGTCCGACTTCAGCCAGGTCACGATCTCGCGGTCCGTGAGTTCGAGCCCCGCGTCAGGCTCTGGGCTGATGGCTCGGAGCCTGGAGCCTGTTTCCGATTCTGTGTCTCCCTCTCTCTCTGCCCCTCCCCCGTTCATGCTCTGTCTCTCTCTGTCCCAAAAATAAATAAAAAACGTTGAAAAAAATTTAAAAAAAAAAAAGAAAAAAAAAAAAGAACTGCATGCTCTACCAAATGAGATAGCGAGGCACCCCTCAGTAATAATATTGATGTTATTATTTAAAAGATTTTTCAGTGAAAGGGAAAATACATCTAAATTAGAAGAGATTAAGAGAAAATATTAAATTTGAATTAGAAATTATTTGGGGTGCCTGGATGGCTCAGTAGGTAGAGTGTGTGACTCTTGATCTCAGAGTTGTGGGTTTGAGCACATTGGGTGCAGAGATTACTTAAAAATAAAATCTTCAGAAGTACCTGGGTGGCTCAGTCAGTTAAGCATCCAAATCTTGATTTTGGCTCAGGTCATGATCTTGTGGTTCATGAGTTCGAGCCCCACATCGGGCTCTGCACTGACAGTGAAGAGCCTGCTTGAAATTCTCTCTCTCTCTCTCTCTCCCTCTCTCTCTCTCTCTCTCTCTCTCTCCACCTCTCCCCTGTACTCTCTCTTTCTCAAAATAAATAAATAAACTTAAAAAAATAAAAAAATAAAATCTTTAGGGGCACCTGGCTGGCTCAGTTGTTTGAGCATCCAGTTCTTAATTTCAGCTCAGGTCATGATCCCAAGATCGTGGGATTGAGCCCCACATTGGGCTCCGTGCTGAACATGGAGCCTGCTTAAGATTCTCTTTCTTTCTTTCCTTCTGCCCCTCTCCCTCCCTCTCTCTCTCTCAAAAAAAAATTTAAATTAAATAAAATAAATAAAATCTTTAAAAAAAAAGAAATATTAGTAAGAACACAATGCATTTTTCTCTTTAAAAAAAGAAAATGTATTTCCTAGTTCTGTTGACCAAAGAGGTCTATAAGAAGTACTTAACTACTGACGGGCCCAGACAATGGTTTCTGCATATCATTTCCCACTAGAAGTTTGTAGAACCCTTTGAAGAAATGACTGATTCAAGTCTGGGACAGGAAATTTACAGAATGAGCCAGGAATACCTTGCTGTACCAAAAAGCAAAGAAGGTATCAAATTATTACAAGGGCCCAAAGATGGGAAAATTTAAGCATCAAAAAGTCCAGGTATCAGATATGTTTATTATCTTTATTGTCTTGAGGGTTTCTTAAATGTACACACATGTCAAAATTTATCAACTTGGAAACTTTACATATGTGAAGTTTATTGCATGTCAATCATACCTAAATAAAGGTATCTACTTAAAAAGTATAATGCCTACAATAAGTTGGAACACATCAAATATCTATAAATACAGGAGTTCATTATGATCCCTCCCCTCCAAAAATAAGCAACCAACCCAACAACAACAGCAACTCACAACCAAATAGCTCATTAATCACTTTTGGAGACTGTCAGCATATCAACTAATTTTTTTTTTCTGAAAGCTGGCAATTAAGAGAAGTAATCAAGCATTTACTTGTCCTCTATGAACTCTACCTCTAGGTAACCAAACTGATAATGAGTGAAAGTTCTTTAAAAATTTCCAGCTAATGACAAAATTTTCCAGGTGAAAATTTCCACCTTACACCTGTCATAATAGCTAAAATTAAAAAAAAAAATACACACCAACAAGAAATACAAGTGTTGGTGAGAATGTGGAGAAAAAAGAACTCTCTTGCACTGTTGGTGGGAATCCAACCTGGTGCATCCACTGTGGAAAATAGGATGCAGTTTCCTCAAACAGTTAAAAATAAAACTATCCTACAATCCAGTTGCTGCTGTTGTTGAGTTGTTTTTTGTTGTGGGTTTTTTTTTTTTTGGTATCATAATGAACCCCTATATTTATACATATTCAATATGCTTCAATTCATTGTAGGCATTATACTTTTTAAGTACATACCTTTATTTAGGTATAATTGACATGCACTAAACTTCACATGTGTAAACCCACTAATCACACTGCTGGGTATCTACCTTCAAAATACAAAAACATTAATTCAAAGTGATACATACACCCCTATGTTTATAGCAGCATTATTTACAATAGCCAAATTATGGAAGCAGCCCAAGTGTCCATCGGCAGATGAATGGATAAAGAAGACGTGGCATATATATATATGCCGTTATATATGCATATATATACTCAGTCATAAAATGGAATATTACTCAGCTATAAAAAAGAGTGAAATCTTGTCATGTGCAATGACATGGATGCATCTAGACAGTGTAATGCTAAGCAAAATAAGTCAGTCAGAGAAAGACACCACATGATTCCACTCCTATGTGGAATTTAAGAAACAAAACAAATGAGCAAAGGGAAAAAAGAGAGAGAGGGAGAGACAAACCAAGAAACAGACTCTCAACTATAGAGAACAAACGGATGGTTACTAGAGGGGAGGTGGGTGGGGGGATGGGTAAAAGAGATGACAGGGTTTAAAGAGTGTACACATCATGATCAGCACTGGGTGAGGTATGGAATTGTTGAATCACTATATTATACACGTGAAACTAATCCAACGCTGTATGTTAACTACATTGGAATTAAAATAAAAACTTAATAAAAATTTTCCAGCTAGTACAGAGATACTGAGAGAAATAAGACTGCCACAATTTTTAAACCTCAAATAAAATAATTGACTTAGATGAAGATCACAAAGGTTGCTAAAACCTGAGGTGAAAAGCTGATCTGGAACTTTATTATTGATGGATCAGGCTGACAACACCTAAATCTGCTGATCAATTTTTTTTTAACGTTTATTTGTTATTGAGAGAGAGAGAGAGACACAGAGCGTGAGCAGGGGAGGGGCCGAGAGATGGACAGGCACAGAATCTGAAGCAGGCTCCAGGCTCTGAGATGTCAGCACAGGGCCCGACGTGGGGCTCGAACCCACAAACTGTGAGATCATGACGTGAGACGAAGTCGGACGCTTAACCGACTGAGCCACCCAGGCGTCCCAATTTTAATGTCACTAAGGGCAACTAAACATGACATGATGCAAGTGAATTTCCCAACATTATATATGAAATCGCCTTAAAAAAAATTCATGGCAAATCTGATCAAGCCTCTAAATCAGGGTTTCAACTTGGGCATTAGTGACATTTTAAGTTGGATAATTCTATTTTTGTGAAGGCTGTTCTGTGCATTGTAAGATGTCTAGCACATTCCTGGCTTCTACCCATGATGTTAGTAGCACCTATGCAAGTTGTGACAATAAGAAAGGTCTCTGGATATTGCCATATGGTCCCTCGGTTGGGGGGAGTGGAAATTGACCTCAGTTGAAGTGGGACTATATTTGAGGGCAGTAAAGAAGCTGAAGGTCAGGAGAATAAGACAGGCAGTTGCAAATCTTAGAGAAGAAAATGTCAACTCAGTACTCAGGTATAAGGAGAGAGTTCCAGCACAGGCAGATGCTTTAGTTGGACATCCCTGCAGCCTTCATGTGGCCTTTGAGGGCCTGAATTTTCTAGGCAAAAACAGACAATTCAGAAACAAAGACAGATGCCATAGGAAAATTGTGAGATTCCAAGATCAGCAACTGTGGTGGAGAAATTCACCTTCTCTACCCCCCTGGGATCCTGTGCCCCATCTAGCACCAGCCAGGATGCACCAAGGGTGCCAGGATCTCAGAATGCTCTCTCCATCTTTGGGAATGTGTGTTTCATTGTCAACCAGAAAGTCTTCCACTAACCCCTTTGGAGAAGAAAACTGCTCAAAAAAATGTCTCTGTCTAGTTTCAGCAACTCCATTAACTCCCACAGAAGCACATCCTCTAATGACAATTAACTCTTCCTTTAATAAGCAATGATATTAATCCTCTATGGACACATTTGTTTTTTCTTTAAAAAAAAAAAAAAAAGACTTAAGGGGCGCCTGGGTGGCTCAGTCGGTTAAGCGTCCGACTTCGGCTCAGGTCATGATCTCGCGGTCCGTGAGTTCCAGCCCCGCGTCGGGCTCTGTGCTGACAGCTCAGAGCCTGGAGCCTGTTTCAGATTCTGTGTCTCCCTCTCTCTCTGACGCTCCCCCGTTCATGCTTTGTCTCTCTCTGTCTCAAAAATAAATAAACGTTAAAAAAATTTTTTTTTAATTAAAAAAAAGACTTAAGAGATGTCTACTTTTCTACACTGACCATGAAGGAGTATTAGGATTCAAAATTACTCTCCCACTGTAAATAACTTGAAAACTGGACAAAATATGTGCTAACATTGTTTTTAGATATTGACAAGAGAGCACAGAACTGTGATCCCTGGAAGAAGAGAAACAAACAAGTTAAGCCCTATGATTTTCACACTTTCTACCTAAAGGAATTTCTAAACTGCTGAGTAGGAAAGGGGAACTCAAACAGAGCCCGTTGGTCTCAAGAGTCAAGGGGACAGAGATAAGAGTTTGGGGAGGTTGAAGTAGCTAGGATTTATAGGGCACAGTACTGGAAAGGAGGGAGATAGGTAGAGAAAGTATTCCAGAAATATGCAGAGAAGTTGGCCTTGAATCTTTAGCTAAATACCAATCTGCTTGTGATGATGTGATCTTATATGTAAAAAACCCTAAAGTTACACACACACACACACACACACACACACACACACTGTTAGAACTAATAAATGAATTCAACAAAGTAGCAGGATACAAAGTCAACACACAAGTTTCAGTTGTATTTCTTTACACTAACAATGAACAATCTGAAAAAGAAATTAAGAAAACAGTTCCACTTATAATAGCATCAAAAAGAATAAAATACTTGGGAATTAACTTAACCAAGAAAGTGAAAGACTTATACAATGAAAAATACAAAACATTGCTGGGGCGCCTGGGTGTCTCAGTTGGTTAAGCATCCAACTCTTGATTTAAGCTCAGGTCATGATCTCAAGGCTTCGTGGGATATTTGCTGATATTAATATTGTTAAAATTTTTTAAAATTTTGAGAGAGACCGAAACAACCTGAGTGGGGCAGGGGCAGAGAGAGAGAATCCCAAGCAGGCTCTGCGCTGCCAGCACAGAACCCTACGCAGGGCTCGAACTCAGGAAACCTCGAGATCATGACCTGGGCTGAAACCAAGCGTCGGACACTTAACCGACTGAGCCACCCCCTCACGCTGATTTGAAGCCTGGCAACTTGGGCCCAATTTACAGGGCACTAAGTATATAATTGGAAAAGAAAAGAGTGAAGGTGCCTCATTTCAAAACTGAATTCCAATATCTAAGTCAGACAAAATCAACCCACATTTCTGCTAAGGGTTTATTCAAAGAGGTGAACTACGGCTCTCTGGCAGCTAGCCAGCCAAGTTGGCCTATTGCCCTGGGTACTGAACACAGCTTTGTTTCTGGATTTAGGGTCAGGCTTATTTTCCAATTGTTAGGCACGACTGTGAGTGCATGGGAGACTGTGGACTCCAAGGTGCCTTTGCCAGGTAGCCAATCCATTTAAACCAGTGAACCCGTGTTCACCTAGTCCTTCCACCTTTGCCTCATCTCTGCAGGTGCTGTACAGGTTTTCACTAATTCACAGCTCTCCACCTTCCTCCTTCCCTCTCCGGGGTGACCGGACAACTCCTGGTGGTCATTGCTTCCCAGGAGAAGTGAGGATAAAGTTGGAAAAACTCAATCAGATCTAGAGCAGAGTGCCAAAACACAGTTGGGGGAGGCTTCAGCGAGCCAGAAAGGGAAAATCACTTTAAACATAAAGTCACATTTAATGGATGGCGAAAGAATACCAGGCAAGCACTGATCATAAGCAAGCTGGAATGGCTATATTAATATCAGACCAAACAGATTTCAGAATAAGGAGTATTACCAACAACAAGAAAGATCTTATCATCACAGTAAAGGAGTAAATTTATGAGAAGATCTTACAATCCGAACTGTATATGTACCTAATAACAGTCTCAAAATACTGAGAAAGCAAAAACTGGTAGAACTGAAAGGAGGAAAAGACAAATCCACAATTACTGTTGGCCATTCCTTCTTTCTCAGTAATCAATAGAACAACTATAAAGCAAATCAGTAGGGATACAGAAGGCAAACACTACCCACCACCTTGACTTAAATAATGTAAAATACTGCACTTCAAAAGTGCAGAATACATATTTTTTAAAAGCACACATGATAGACTCTATGCTGGGTCATAAAACAAGCCTCCTAAAGCCTCAAATTATTAAAATTATGTAAAATATATGCACTGTAAAGCTCTCAAACATTTGTAAGTTAAACAACACACTTCTAAATGACTAAGTCAAAGAAAAATTCATCATGGAAATTAAAACTTACTTTCACTTAAATTAAAATTAAAATATTTCAATTAAAATACATAGATCTAGGGGCGCCTGGGTGGCGCAGTCGGTTAAGCGTCCGACTTCAGCCAGGTCACGATCTCGCGGTCCGTGAGTTCGAGCCCCGCGTCAGGCTCTGGGCTGATGGCTCGGAGCCTGGAGCCTGTTTCCGATTCTGTGTCTCCCTCTCTCTCTGCCCCTCCCCCGTTCATGCTCTGTCTCTCTCTGTCCCAAAAATAAATAAAAAACGTTGAAAAAAAAATTTTTAAAAAAAAATAAAATAAAATAAAATACATAGATCTAAGTTTGTGAGATGCACCTGCAGTTTGACAGTTTTAGCATTCGTGTTTGAGTCTACGATCCATTTCAAGATAATTTACGTGTGCAATGTGAGATGAGGATTGAAGTTCATTTTTTTCTATATGATATCCACTTGTTCAAGTTTTATAGGTCACCAATAAGAAAACAGTCCAGAGGCGCCTGGGTGGCTCAGTCAGTTAAGCAACTGACTTCAGGTCATGATCTCGCATTCCGTGGGTTTGAGCCCCGCGTTGTGCTCTGTGCTGCCAGCTCAGAGCCTGGAGTCCACTTTGAATTCTGTGTCTCCCTCTCTCTCTGCTCCTCCCCCACTTGCAGTCTGTCTCTCTCTCAAAAATAAATAAACATCAAAAAATATTTTTTTAAAAAAGACTATGTAAATTATATGTCATTTCTCAAACTTTCACCTATTCATTCATTATAGCATCTATCGATTTTTGCATGATTCAGGTATTGTAATAGTTGCCAAATGATAATTTTCTAGCATTGTCATTCCTTATGCATTTATTAGTTGGCTTTCTACTACAAAGAAAACGTTTGTTTGTTTCAGTCTACATGGGTTCACAGACTCTTATTTTATCCCATGGACTGTGATACTTTGCTATCATTATTTCTTTTAGTGCTCAAATGGTCCAAGATTGGATCAGTGGGAGCCCCTTCAAGCTGGCTCCTGGTTTTTATCTCCTCATCATCTTTCTTGCTTTCTGGCACAACAAAATGTTCTAGGCTTAAGAATAAGCCATTTCTAGGGGTGCCTGGGTGGCTCAGTCGGTAAGCGTCTGACTTCAGCACAGGTCATGATCTCGTGGTTCGTGAGTTCGAGCCCCGCATCCGGCTCTAGGCTGACAGCTCAGAGCCTGGAGTCGCTTCGGATTCTGTGTCTCCCTCTCTCTCTGCTCCTCCCCCACTCACACTCTGTCTCTCTCTCAAAAATAAATAAACATTAAAAAAAAAGAATAAGCCATTTCTAGGGATGCTTGGATGGCTCAATTGGTTAAACATACAACTCTTGATTTTAGCTTAGGTCACGATCTCACAGTTCGTGAGTTCAAGCTCCGCATCGGGCTCCACACTGACAGTGCGGAGCCTGCTTGGGATTCTCTCTCTCCTTCCCTCTCTGCCTCTCCCATGCTCCCTCTCTCTCTCAGAATAAATAAACTTAGAAAATATTTATTAAAAAAAAAAAAAGAAGCCATCTCAACAAGTACTCCTGGTACCTTTGAGTGGAAGATGAAGAAACCAAGATTTGTGTGCCAGGTTTGATCATCATAATGGCTACAATTTCTTCTCCTCCTCCACCTTCATCTTTATCTTCTTTTTTACACAACCACAGAACTATTATAACATCAAAAAAGTTTCTCCCCAAATTCCTCAATGTCAGCTGTTTGCTAGTGGGTATTCAAATTTTCCCAATTGTCCCATGAGTATCTTTTTATTGTGCGTTCGCTCACTTAGGATCCAAACAAGGTCAACACCTTGCAAATATGTACAGCACATGTACAAATGTGGAGGTGATAACAAAGTACAATAATGAAATTTTAATTGTTTAACGCAGTAAATGCCACGGGGCCCATCCCCCAGACTCAATACTTAGCAGCATTTGGCCAAACTTGTTTCATCCACACCCCTTCCACTGTCCTGTGCTTTAATTCTTTTAAAGCAAAGTTCACATGTCTTATCAATCCATCCATAAGTACTTCTCTAAAAGAGAAGGAATTCTTTTCTCTCTTTCAATAGAACCACAATATGGTTATTACAGCATAAAAAAATTTAACAATATCAATATCAGCAAATATCCAGTCAATAGTCAAATTTTCATGATTGCCTTATAAATTTTTTTGCAGTTGGCTTGTTAGAATCAGGATCCAAACAATGTCTCCACATTGCATTTATTTATGCTTAGGTCTGTTTGAAAAATCAATTTTATGAGGTCAAATTTATAATTGATAAAGTACATCCGGGTTAAGTGTACAGCTCCCTGAGTTTTGACAGATATGTATACCTATGTAACTACCAGCACACTCCAGATATGAAACATCCTTTACCCTAAAAAATGCTCTTGTGCCCCTTCTCAGTCAATTTACAACCCCTTGCCCAGGCAGCTACTGCCTTCTGTTACCACAGATTACTTTTTTTAAAAAAAAAAATTTATTTGTTTTTGGCAGAGCGCAAGTAGGGGAGGTGGATTTTTGGACGCTCAACTGACTGAGCCACACAGGCACCCCAAAATTTGCATAGTTTTAATATACCTATCCACAGGATCTTTATTAATTATAAAAGGAAAAATAGTTTTGCAGTGGAGAAACCTGACAGATACTACCTTAACCAAATGATCAATGTTAATATCACCAGTACCTGGACAAAAGCACATAATGTGCTTCCTGATATGATGCACTGAGAAGTCAGCATCACATCCACGCTAATCCTGCCAAAAATGTTGAAGCTAACTCTAACCATGAAGAAACATAAGACAACTCAAGTTGGAGGACCAAATAACTGGCTAGTAATCTTCAAGACATCAGTGTCATGAAAGGCAAAGAGAGGAACTGGTCCAGATTAAAATAGATCAAACAGATAACAATGCAATGCATAATCTGAGATTTTCTTTTCCTCTATTATCGAGGCATTTGGTAAAATCTAAGTTATGTCAATTAGATAATGGTATTATATCAGTATTAATATCTAGATTTTTATAATTATAATGTGGTTATGTAAATAAATGTCCTTATTTTTAGGAAAACAATGAAATATTTAGGGATAAAGGGGGCATCAGCTCTGCGATTTACTCTCCAATAGTAGGGGGAAGCAAAAAGGATGAAGGCAATGTGATGAAATGTTACCATTTGGGGAATCTCGATGAGAGGCAGGTGGGAATTATTTACAACTTTCTGTAAGTCTGAAATTATGTCAAAATAAAAAGTTGGAAAAAGGGGGGAAAAAGCCTTGAAAGTCAACCCAACCAATCCAAACAAAACAAAAAAGAAATTATTCGTGGGAATGTAAAATGCTGCAACTGCTATGGAAACCATTATGGCAGTTCCTTAAAAAATTAAAATCGGGGTACCTGGCTGGCTCAGTCAGCAGAGGATGTGATTCTTGATCTATTCTTATGTTTACTTGAAAATTTCTCTTAAAAAAAGTTTTAAGAATTTCTCCACTTTAGACTTCATAAATTGAAATTTAGATTCTGTGAGATTGCCTCATATGTTTACTCAACTTTATTGATTTCTTTTGACTTTTATTGAGTTTCACAATTGAGTGGAGAATTAGAAAAGTAGGGTTGCCTTAAAAAGTCTACAAAGATGTACATGGGGGCATCAAGGTACCAGGAAGCTCCAGCACATAAAAATGCTACATGGTTCAAAATATGACTTTAGTAATGATTTTTGGGACGCTTGTTTGGCTCAGTAGGTTAAGCGTCTGTTTTCAGCTCAGGTCATGATCTCACAGTTCATGGGACCGAGCCCCGGGGTGCGTAGGCTGCTTGGGATTCTCTCTCTCCCTCTCTCTCTGCCCCTCCTCCCCGCTCTCAAAATACGTAAACGTTTTTTTAAGAAGGAAAGGGAAAAAAGTCTTAAAAATAATGATTTTTAATATTAATGTAGAACAAGGAAGAGTAAGGTACAAGATCATTCTGTTGCAGAATAATCTAGACCAGTAACTTGTATAACTGTAAGCATGGAGCTAAAGGCTGCTGGCGGCTAAATTAGGAGGGTCAAGAAGGAAGGAGGAATCTCTGCATTGGATTTTGCACATGAATATGCTATGTAGTGTTGCCTACATTACTGACTGAGGTCTCTAGGAATCAAAGAAGAATAGCCTGCTGAGGTCACAATGAACACAATGTTCATAGCTCTTCTCTAGCCACAAAACCTGCAGTGGACATTTATGGGCTGGTTTGTTAAACTAGCAAACTTTCTAGGTCTTCACAGCACCTGAGCCTGGGGTTAGGGGAATAAGAGACATATGACGGCGGAGTAGTGTGCTTGGATTGGGTTGTGCAGGAACTTAAGTTTTTTTCTTTTTTACACTCCTTATAAACAACTATATTCTCATTATACGATTGAGGCCTACATCGAAATATTACTGAGCGAGAGAGAAATTCCCCTTCACCCTAACTCTGCTTCTACTCGCCACCCATTAGGGAACCACTACTCACAGTTTAGGGCGCATCTTTTCTTTCTCTTTTCCAGTTCATAGTTGACTTTCAAGTGTCAAATCAGAAAGAGAAAAATCCCAATGTCCAAATCTGATGGTGGTTCTCTGAGTCTCCCAGGGAGAGTTTTAAAGGTGTTTATATGTTTAATGTTTAAATGTCAGAGCACCTCACATGTGATGCTGTGATGGGCCATTTATCATCTATTGGTCTCATAGACTGTAATCTCTCCCTGGCCAAAGCTGGCTTTTTCTGCCACATTTTGGTGCCCTGGTGCTTGGCCAAGTGCTGGCAGGGAGGAGGCAGAGACTGTTTATTGAGGGTGGAGGGTTGGACCAGTGGCAGGACGCCTGGATAAATTAGGTCTGCCGTTCTTAGTCAGTTTCACACTTAAGGGACATTTAAGGGACCCAGCCTGTAAAGTAGAGGCCCAGTCAGGTCATCCAAACTCTGGCAGTCTGAGCTGAAGCCACCTTAAATGAAGAGAGATGCATAAGATATGTACTTTAGCAACAAGGCTTAGTGGGGAATGCTCTGGACTTGCAGGAAGGATGCAAGAAGCGGTGGGACGTAGGGTCTACATCTCCAAGCCTCCTTTTCCTCCTCTTATAGAGCGGGACTCTCATAATAATGGGATTCATAATATCTGCCCAGTTTAGGTGAAGAATCCGCAGAATGACTCAGGAGGAAGGTCTGCGCAGCCACTACCCGCCCGCCCCCCGCCCCGGTGCTCCCCAGGCCGGGGTTGCCTGCCTGAGATGGATAAATAGGTCTTTCTCAGACCAGTTCATACTGAAGAACATTTAAGGGGCCAGGTCCCTAAGTAGGGGCCCAGCCGGGCGATGCAAACTCTGGCGGTCGGAGCTGTTCATACCCCGGCCGCTTTGCCCGGTCCGCTTGCTTCTAGACCGGCCGGGCCTGTCCTGTGCCTCGTCCTGGTGTCCCCGCAAAGAGCAATGCCAGCCGGGAGCGGGAGCGCTGCCGGGGCCTCCTGGCCCCTGGGGCTGCACCACCGTCCTGCTGCCGCCCTCCTGTGGCCGCTGCGAGGCGACCTCCGGCCGCGCTGCGGGCCCCCTCCCACGGCCGGTGACATCACCGCATTCCCGTCCCGGCTCCTCCCGCCTGCAGCTGCAGTGACAGGCGAGCCGGGCCCGGTGGCGGAGAGGAAGTGCGGGGCCGCCGCGCCGCGCCGAGCCAGTCCCAGCCGAGGCCGGCTCCCGGGCGGCTCGGGTGACAGTGTCGCGGCCGCCGGGCGCAGCGCCGGGCACGCGCCGGGCAGAGCCGAGCGCCAGGCGGACGCTTCAGCAGAGACGCGGGGAAAATGGCTGATGACTTTGGCTTCTTCTCGTCGTCGGAGAGCGGGGCGCCCGAGGCGGCGGAGGAGGACCCGGCTGCTGCCTTCCTGGCCCAGCAGGAGAGTGAGATCGCGGGCATAGAGAATGACGAGGGCTTCGGGGCACCTGCCGGCAGCCATGCGGCCCTCTCCCAGCTGGGACCTGCGAGTGGGGGTGAGTCAGTATAGGGGCCCGGGAACTGGGGACGCCTGGGGCTCGCACCCGGGTACCTGGCCTCGCAGACCCGGCCTCCGGGCCCTGCGGTGGAGAGAAAAGGGCCTGCTGTGGCCAGCCAGGAGCAGGCCTAGGGTTGAGAGGGACCTGGTAGATATGGGGAGGAATCTTATTGGATTCTGAGGCCCTGCCTGGCGGCTGTGGACCTGGTGGCTCCACGGACAGGAATTTGTCATGACATTTCATCCCAGGGCCAGCTCCACCACTGCCTGGCTCTGGAATCCAACATAACCTGGCCCTGAGAGTCCCTTCTGAACCTCCCCCCTTGGCTGGTTGTCCCAGACTCCCAGCTAAGCCCTGCAGGTGTGGGCAGAACCACAGACCTCCCAGCTCCTCAGTCCTAGCTCTTGCCTACAGCTGGCAAAAGCAGAGGACGCTCAGTGCACCAAGAACTCACAAACCTCTCCTGGGGACCACCTGCCATCCTGCAGCCACTGGGTTAGCCACTTTACTTACATTTAGTCATTTCCTATGCATTATTAAACCCATTTCAGAGATGGCAAAACTGAGGCTCAAAAGGTACACCACTGAAACAACTAGTAAGTGGCAGTGAGGATTTAAACCTGTTTCTGTCAGACTCTAAGCCCTCTCCACCTGACCACACTGTCTTCCATATGCCTGGCTCTGAGTTAGACACCAAGGTGGGGGTAGGGGCACAAAGGGCTTCAGTCAGATGTGGTGCTAGCCTCCTGGGGGTTTCTAACTGTCTATTAATGGTTTTCCATGGTGGTCCAGGGCTACTGTGGTTAGCTTTAGAATCAGGGTCCAGGGTCTGGTCCCTTTGATAGCGTGTTTATCAATGATACTCCTGTTCTGGTTCTGGCTGGAAAGAACAGTTTCTTAAAATATTTAACTAAAAAGTAGATACCTTCATGGGTGCCTCCAAAACAGCCTGTGCTTCTTGTTAATGTTTTCATTTTGGTTGGGGTTTATGGGCCTGTTGGAATCAGTGGTAGCTTACATAATTAAAAAAAAAAATGTTCCTTATCGTCATATTTGTTTTTATTCAACCTTTACTGAGTGCCTACTGTGTGCCAGGACCACTGGGGATATAGAAATGAATAGGACAGTTTCTGTGGCTGTAGGAGCTTGAAGCATCTCAGTACCCCATTGATAAAAGAAATGAAACAAGCCTTTTGTAACATCTAAGAAACTGGAGGCCCAGAGAGCCTGAGTGTCTTGCCCAAAGTCTCACAGCCATGAGTGACAGATCTGAGAATTGATCCTAACCCTCCCAACTTTGGGCCCCACACTCTTTCAAATGATGTGGCCGTCACCCTAGGAGGTAATGGGATGGAGGGGTGGCTTTGTGACCCAGCCAGGCCAAGAGTGGAGTCTTCTCAAACAGCAGCTCCTAGCACCTCATCATGGATGCTCACACATTCCAGGGAACTCCTAGGAAATGCCTGCCTATAGTCATGCACCAGTATTCATTAGTCCACACCTCCTCCTTGAAACCACCAGTTTTTTCAATCTGGCTTGGCCTGCGGGAGGCCCTGCTGAGAAGAGCTGTTATCAGAACCCTCTGAGAGAGAAGGGCAGGTAGAAACTAGGCTAAGGACAGCCAGAGGCATCTGGGAGTTGAGCAGGTTGTGGCCTATCCCAGGACAGTGGGGCTCCAGGGGCTTACAGCCTGGATGAGAGGTTCCCTTTGTGGCAGGAGTGGGGTACAGTTTGACCCCAGACTGGAGGTAGCAGGGAGAAAAGCAGAGACATGGCCCTCTGAAGGCCTTCCAGACTCATACTTGCTGAAGCTGCAAATGTTCAGCTGCCCTCCTAAGTGGGACCTGAAGATCAGGGAGGTAATATGGGATGATGGCT
Source organism: Panthera uncia (assembly GCF_023721935.1). Taxonomy (NCBI): domain Eukaryota; kingdom Metazoa; phylum Chordata; class Mammalia; order Carnivora; family Felidae; genus Panthera; species Panthera uncia. Next base: position 88,580,313 of record NW_026057577.1, read on the forward strand.
CAGTAGGTGGCCAGACAGCATGGAGTTGATCTGACCTTCCTAGGCCTAGATGGTGCTGAGCAAGTAATCTTTCCTAACCAGCGATAGTGCCAGAAGCTAGGATAGGATGGAGAAAAAGTGCCTTGGCCTGTTGGGAGCTGGAGGAAGCTGGCTTCCGGAGCTGCCACCAATCAACACTTCTGTGGCTGTTCTCTTAGATGTTGCCACTGTGCTGACTGCCCTGCCGTTGGACTCCCTGTTACCCCTGGGGAAAGAGGTATCCGATGTAGGCCTGCGCCTCAGCCACATTGAGCCTCTCCTCTGGGGCTGGATCTGTGGCCAGCCTGAGCAATGGACACTTTGTTTCCATTCATCAGCCTTGGGTAGGGCCCCAGAAGGTTTACATTTTCACACCCAGATTTCTGAGCCCTGGCCTGGCTCTGCCCCTGACTTGCCCAGTCAGTTCCTGGCAAGCCTATTTCCCCTGCTGGGCCTCAGTAAGCTCCCAGGAATGTTCTGGACCCTGTCTGCCCTTGTTCCAAAAGGGGTCAGGAATCTGAGGGAAGCAACACCCACAGGGTTATCTGTGGGACTCATATCTGCTGCGCTTCTAGTCTGCAGGCCTCTGACTATGGACATATGATTATAAATGTGCAATAATCAGAAAGCATTATGGGAACAGATACTCAATTCTGTGTGTGGGTGTGTGTGGATTCTCGAAGAGCCTGAAATTTCATCTCCAGAGGAGCAGTCAGGGGACTGAGAAACTGAGGCAGAGACTTTTGAAAGGCCAAGGTAGGCACAAGGACTGTGGACCAGGGACCTGAGACTGGTCTGGTCAGAGTGGGGTGGGGCCTCCAGAAAGGCCAAGTGTACAGACTGACATAATCATGAATGTACCCTGATAGCATTAGGCCCTGGTAGAGGAGATGTCCCAGGAGAAGCCCCTACACAGAAGATGCTGCCACTAAAACTCCATCAGCTCCCTGCTGACTGAGGGATGAGGCCACCTACATAGGAGAAGCCCTAGCTGAATGGGTAGGAATGACAGCTGACATAGTTGGTCAGAAGCAATCACTGTTTGAAAATAGTCAATTATAATGTATATCAACCAGGGATTATTTCCATAAGGTTAAGTATCCCTCCCTTCAGTCCCCAGGCTGAAATCACTGTGGTTCCTGCTTACAGGAACTGTAAGCTAGCTGGCTGGTAAAGGGGTACTTGTCTGTCTGTGGGAAGCTGGTGTGGCCTCCTGTGGCTCTTTGGCAGGAGGCATCACAGTTTCTGAGATGCCTTAGGCAGACCTTGCAGGTAGCAGTGGGCCCAAAAGAGCAATTCACCTTCCATTTAGCTGGCACTCGCTGCTCAACTGTTCACCCATTCTGTGCAGGAACCCTTAGGAGCTGAACACGATACAGAGACTGGCTTGAGAAGGGAGTGCATGACCCTTGGAAGGTCACAAATAACTGCATAAGAGTGTGGGGGATGCTATACAATATTCTGTGATATCCCAGAGCTGGAACCTTCCATCAGTGTCTAGGGAAGTAGGGGAAGTGATAGAGGGCTTCCCAAAGGAGGTGACTTGTGAGCTGGGCCTTGGAGAATGGCTCCAGAGAGCATTCTTTAGAGAGAGAAGCAGGAAGAAAGGCATGGGGTGCAGACTGCTGTGTTTGGAGAAGGAGGAAACCAGAATAGGTTTCGTGAGAGGGACTGGTGGGAAGTGAGGCAGGGAAGTAAGTGGGCAGGGCCAGAATGTAGAGATTCTCACGTACTATGGTCTGAGGTTTGACGTACTCATTCAACAAATATTTATTGAGCCTCTAGTATGTGCCAGGCACAGTTTTATTTTATTTTATTTATTTTTATTTATTATTATTTTTTTAGTGTTTATTTATTTTTGAGACAGAGACAGAGCCTGAGCGGGAGAGGGGCAGAGAGAGAGGGAGGCATAGATTCTGAAGCAAGCTTCAGACTCCGAGCTGTCAGCACAGAGCCCGATGCGGGGCTTGAACTCACAAACCCGCGAGATCATGACCTGAGCTGAAGTTGGACGCTTAACCGACCGAGTCACCCAGACGCCCCGCCACACACTGTGTTAGATGCTGGGTCCCAGCAGTGGACAAAACAAAGTCCCTGCCCTCATGAGGGTCCATTCAAGTGGGGAAGGTACATAATAGGCACATGCACAAAAAAGCCTATCAGGCTGAGGGGTAAGTAGAGAAATACTGCAGGGGCAGGAGGGAGCGGTGCCAGAGGGGTAAATGTCCGGGGTGGTCAGGGAAGGCCTCTAATAAGACAACATTTGGGCAGAGGCTGAAGAGAGATAAGGGAACAGCCTGTGTGGCTATGGGTAGGAAGCCCTTCCAGGCAGAGGGAACAGTCCCAAAGGCAGGAGCAGGCCCTACAGGCCACTGCAGTTCATGAGAGGTGGATATTTTTTCTGGTTTGTTTTTATTATATTTTTAATCAGAAGAGTGACATAGGTAAGTGTATGCTTTACAAAACATCAACCCTGACAGATGGTTTGAAAGAGGGTTGGGAGAGTGTGACACTGGAGTCAGGGAGGCCTGTGAGTGGACAAAAGCCATCCATTCTTTTTCTGATATGTTTTATTCGTGTTTATTTAACACACGTCTCTGAACTCTTACTGTGCCCACCTCTGGAGAAGACAGTGGGGAGGAGAAAGGACACAAGTATGGCCCTCTAGGTGTTTGCCACTAACAGGGCAGATAGAGCGGACAAGGGGCAGAGGGCAGAGGGCAAATTTGAGGGTCACTGTTGCAGCAAAAGCCACAGGAATTTGTGACTAATCAGCTGTCAGGGAAAGGGACCAGGAGGAGTCATTGTTGAGGGCAAAAGAAAATCCTTTTGGGAGGAGTGGAAGGAGGAAAAATAGGCCAGGTGCTGCCTGGTGGGGGCTGCAGTTCCTGCTCTTCCAGGTGGAGCAGTTGCTCAAGGCATCGCAGGGACAGGCAGGGACACGCTGGGCCCCTCTTCCTTAGCTCTCACAGACACCGCCCTGAGCCTACAGCACCTCTATCTCCTCACCAAGCACAGGCTCCACAGGCAATCAGGCCATTCCTAGCCATGGCCGAGGGTGAAGTCATCTCAGGTAGGTGAGGGGCTATTACTGGCTGGGTGGCTCTTGGCAATCATAAGCCTCTCTGGGCCTCAGTTTGAGTATCTGTAAAATGGGTTGATAGCGTCATCACAAAGTTGTGGTGACAATCAAATGTGATAATGGCTGTGAGAAGGATTTGTGAACAGTCATGGATGGAGCCCAACTTATTTATGCATCCAGTATGTCTACGTGGGGAGGGGGTGTTAACACACACATGGGCATAGGCAGAGGATGGCTCAGGGAGCTAATGTAGAACCATTCTGTGCTTGCTTTAAGCTGAGCTATGAATAATGCCATTTCTTTGTTCTCTTTCTAGCTGGTTCTGAGGACATGGGGACCACCATCAATGGAGATGTGTTTCAGGTAAGCAAGATTCTGTGTTAGTCGTGGTAGGGACCAACAGCCTGGGTCTCAAAAACTTATGGTCCCATCATCAGAAGGATTAAGGCTGCAAGTTATTCTGGTCATTATGTCTGATGCATTGGGATGGGGAATATAGATGAGGGTTTTGACATGTTTTCTTCCTTCCTTCCTTCCTTCCTTCCTCCCTCCCTCCCTCCCTCCCTCCCTCCTTCCCTTCCTTCCTTTCTTCCTTCCTTCCTTCCTTCCTTCCTTCCTTCCTCCCTCCCTTCCCCCCTTCCCATTGTGTAGGGGAAGGGAGTGAAGAATCAGAACCACTAGAGACAGGGATTGATGGTGCGTGGCCTCAGGTTGCCCATGGTGATGTCCATCAGGGAGAGAGAGATAAAGTGGCCCACAGTGGCACAGATGCACACTGGGCCCTGCACACATGTGTACCATGGATGGGAGGTTGAACTGACCATCTCTAACATGTCTGAGCATTTTAAGTGGGCAGATCTTTGATCCACTGATTCTACTTCTTAGAATTTTCCCTAAGGAGGGGTGCCTGGGTGGCTCAGTCAGTTAAGCATCTGACTTCGGCTCAGGTCATGATCTCACGGTCTGTGGGTTCGAGCCCCATGTCGGGCTCTGTGCTGACGGCTCAGACCCTGGAGCCTGTTTCAGATTCTGTGTCTCCCTGTCTCTCTGCCCCTCTCCCGCTCACACTCTGCCTCTCTCTCTCTCAAAACATAAATAAACATTAAAAAAATTAAAAAAAAAATTTCCCTAAGGAAAGAATTGGACAAGGACTCCCATACTCCCAGATGTTTGCACGATTATTTATTTTTTTAATGTTTATTTATTTTTTGAGAGAGAAAGACAGAGAACAGAGACAGAGACAGAGCATGAGTGAGGGAGGGGCAGAGAAAGAGGAAGACACAGAATCCAACACAGAGCCCGACATGGGGTTTGAACCCACGAACTGTGAGATCATGACCTGAGCCAAAGTCGGATGCTTAACTGACTGAGCTACCCAGGTGCCCCTGCAGGACTGTTTATAAGAGCAGACAAACTATATGGTGAGCATAGCATAACATATACGTAAGTTGAATTCCTAAATTGTACACCTGAAACTAATGTAACATTGTATGTCAACTACACTCAAATAAAAAGTTAAAAAAAAAAAAAAAAAAAACAAACTGGAAACAACCTGAGTGTCCAGCATCAAAGGACTGAGTAGGTAAACTGGAAAACCGTGCTGTTGTTTAAAAGAGCAATCAGAGCTTTCTGTATTGACATGAAAAGAGGCCCACAATATATTAAGTGGAAAAGCCCGTTGCAGAATAATATGCACAGTATGGTCCAGGTTTTTACTGTAGAAATCTGTTTGCACAGAATATCTGAAAGGATGTGTACCAACTGTTAACAATGCTTAACAGTGGTTAGTCCCAAGGTTGGGCGTGAGATAAGAAAAAGGCTTTCACTTTCACTGGATTGTTTTAAAATTCCTCATAGTAGTCTTATAACACACACACACACACACACACACACACACACACCACCTTTTTCTAGTTAGACTGCCCTCTGTACTTGCCTACTGCCTCCCCTCATTTGTACACAAATCGGTTTAAGAGTCCGTAGACTGGGAGAACTTGGACCACAAATGGCATCCCCAGGACCCCCACAGTTGCAACAGTCCCTCCCCACCCATGCTTAGTTGAGGTAAAGTCTTTGCTGGATGAGGCTTAATTCTCACTGGCTGGGTCAAAGAGCCTTGACCCCTGGGGCTGCAGCTTCAGGATCTCCTGAGCCCCACCCTATTGAAGAGCTAACCTCCCAAATCCTCAGTGGGGAATAAACAATACTTTCTTATGTAAGAGGGATGGGCTGGTACCTTACACAAGGAACCTAGCCAAGTCCCATTTCTGGAAAATTACTCAACTATCGGCGAGCTAGAAAAGTCAGGCTCTAGGACTTTAGGAACTTTGTGTCCCTTCCGGCCTGAGAGCTCCAAGTAAGCAGCATTTATTCCTGTACAGTTTGGTAGGTCATAGAGTTCAGGCGGCCCCTGTCCTGGGCACACTCAAAAGGACTTCACTTGACCCAAAAGGTCTGTGTCCTAAAGTGGACCTGGAGCTGGAGATATACTTAGGACCACAGAAATACTTAGAACACTATGAGCAAGATAATTTTCCCTTTCGGGGTGCCTGGGTGGCTCAGTCAGTTAAGCGTCTGACTTTGGCTCAGGTCATGATCTTGCAGTCCATGAGTTCGAGCCCCGAGACAGGCTCTGTGCTGACAGCTCAGAGCCTGGAGCCTGCTTCGGATTCTGTGTCTCCCTCTCTCTCTGCCCCTCCCCCACTCACACTCTGTCTGTCTCTCTCCTTCAAAAATAAATAAACATTAAAATTTTTTTTTTTTTTAATAAAGAAATGCCAATGCTTAGGGGCACCTGGGTGGGTCATTCAGTTAAGCGTCTGACTTTGGCTCAGGTCATGATCTCACAGTTTGTGGGTTCGAGCCCTGCATTGGGCTCTGTGTTGACAGCTCAGAGCCTGGAGCCTGCTTCAGATTCTGTGTCTCCCTCTCACTCTGCCCCTCCCCCACTCATGCTCTGTCTCTCAAAAGTAAATAAACATTGAAAGAAAATTAAATTAAATTAAAAAAAAGATAATTTTCCCTTTCTATAGGTTAGGATCTTGAGGTCTTCTCCTTTCCTGGCCCCCCAGACTTACTTTCTATTCCCCATAGGGAACCCCAGGGCTCCTTCCCTGTCCCAATGGGAACTCTTATTCTCACTGCTAATAATCCAGGTGTGTTTATGTGTAAATCATTTCACTCCATGCCATTCTAGAACCATTACGGAGAGGGGAGGGGTCATGGATGAGATGAGTCACTCAGGAACCTAGTGGCAAAACTGTTCTCCTAGATCTCCTGCCCCTGATCTGGTGCCCTTTGTCCCACCCCCTTGTGCTGGAACTGGCTGGCTGCAGCCCCCGAATCTTAGGTAGAAAGCCCATGCAGACTTTTTGAGGATTGAGCATAGACCAGGGTCTGGTTTGTGCTGTGGAAGGAGGACAGGGGGAAGCCTTGCTTGTACATGCCCAACACTGTCAAGTGTCCTGGGCAGAGCTTTCTTACTACATTTCTTATTCTTTCCTGGCAGCCTCCGGACCACAAGGGGGTCCAGCTATAAACCTGGTCTTCAAGGCGTAAGGATAAGTCTGCCCACACCTATTCCAGTTCCATCTAGCGCCGCCAGGGACAGGATAGAAGGTCCCTGCAGGACTCCCCCCTCCTGCACAAACTCTCTCTCCCCCCATTCACTGCCATCATCCCCCTTTGAGCTACTTAGAGGAATCAATGGCTCAGCTTAGCTTAGCTTTAGATGGACAATCCCAAAGACGGATATGCTTCATCCTCCTGACTGTCTCCAGAGTCACAGCACATCCTCGGCCAGCCTGACCCGGGGAGGCTCTCATAGTGATGTCCAGCAGAGAGGTCTCTCAGGAGAGGGGCGCTGGGCAACTGGACCAAGATAAGCCTGGCCCTGACTATGGCTTCCTGCTTTTTGGTCCTGGCCATTCTTGCCCCCTTCTCTGTTGAGCTTGGGGGTGCTCAGAGCATTCCTGCAGCCACTGGGAAGCCCACCTGAGCTGCCAGCCTGCAGCTGACCCGATTTCCTCTCTGGGACACTCAAGTGGTTAAAGAGGAGCCCTGCTGTGGCCCCCAACCTCGCTGCTCACTGGCAGGGGTTGGGAAAATAAGTCCACAGAGCAGCCAGAGAAGAGGAGCCAGTAAACAACTTCCCAGGACTCAGTGTGCTGGCAGCACTGTGGTGCTCTTCCTGGACATGGTGCAACATGGGCCAGCATGCACAGGGCCTGCTTGGCCCCAGCAGTGAGCCACACAGCCCTGCTGGCCCCCACACATGCACATCCTCTCCAGGTTACAAGGGGCCCACGGCAGTTATCCCATGTGGGCCCTGCTTCACACTCCGAGTGGGATGTCGCCACTCCCATTCATTATCTATTTATATTTTTAAGAAAGTTTATTGATTTTGAGAGAGAGTGTGTGTGTGCATGCGAGCAGAGGAGGGGCAGAGAAGGAAGGAGAGAGAGAGAATCCCAAACAGGCTCCACGCTGTCAATGCAGAGCCCAATGCGGGGCTTGGACCCGTGAGCCCTGAGATCATGACCCGAGGCAAGATCGAGGGTTGGATGTTTAACCGACTGAGCCACCCAGGTACCCTTCGGGGTGACGTTTGTAAAGGCAAATCGACCAGCTGTTGTCCTCTTCAAAGAAGCTTGCTTGTAATGGAGGACAGAGACCCAGAGAGGAGTGATGCTAGTGCAGGATGGTAAGGCTCAGATACAGGGGTGGTATGAAGAGCTAGGAATCCAAGGGGCACCTGGGTGGCTCAGTCGGTTAAGCGTCTGACTTTGGTTCAGATCATGATCTCAAGGTTCCTGAGTTTGGGCCTCCATCAGGCTCTGTGCTGACAGCTCAGAACCTGGAGCTCGCTTCGGATTCTGTGTCTCCCTCTCTCTCTGCCCCTCTCCTGCTCACTCTCTGTCTCTGTCTCTCTCTCAAAAAATAATTTTTAAAAATTAAAAAAAAAAAGCAAGGATTTTGAGTTCTTAACAGTGTGTCAGGCATCACCCAAGAGCTTTACATGTAAGCTCATTTCATCCTCCCGACACCCCTATGATGTAGGTTCTGTCATTATTCCCATTTTACAGACCAAGAGGAGGATGCACCGAGAGGTTTAATAGCTTGCTCTAGTTAGACAGCTGTGAAAAGCTGGGACTTGAACCAGGCCAGGTGCTGCACTGAATCAGGGAGTACAATAGAGAGGGGATGCTGGAGGTGGGTTTCCAGGCTGCCCGGGGGCATGTGGTGGTCTTGGCTGATAGGAAAGTGTGTGCAAAGTACAGAGGGTGAGGCAGTCTGTGTGGGCCTTGCCCGGAGCCTGGGGCCTGCTGCAGACAGGTGTGTGGGTGTGAGAGAGATGGGGGATGGGCCGGGGGGGGGGGTCACTTGGAGGAGTGGGCGTAGTCTCTAATCTTGGGCAAGTAGACTTATCTGAGAGACCGAGTAAGCGTGTCACAAATCACGTGACACAGAAGTGACTTTGGTCCCTGCTGCTATGTGGCCAGTAAGTTCACACACACCCAGGAATTCAGTTGGAATCTCAGCTCCACCAGTTCCCAGCTGGGTGACCTTGGGACTCTAGAGCTAGAATTTCTCTACCTGTAAAACACCGATCATAAAATCCATCGTGTAGTGTTGTAAAGATCAAAGAGAACTGTTTAATTGTGATTTCTCTGTAAGTTTTAAAGCACTATAACCTGGGAATCTTAATTTTAGGGCAGGTTTTATGGAGATGGTGGGCCTGAAGGACACCACTGTTACACAATTCCTGCTCAAGAGACCCTTCTCCAGCCCACACCCCCCACCCTTTCTCCTCCCATGCCTGGCAGCATCAATGTACCCAGAGTTTCCCAAAGGCACTGGCCCCACAAGGTCCTCAACGCTGTTGGCTCTGGTCTGAAATGACCTTTCCATGTCTCTTCCCATCCTGCTATACCCCCAGGCTAAAATGGCTGTGTCCTCTCTTGACCCCTCTCTTTACCTGACCTGTGTTATAGTGCATAGCCCAGCCATGGTCCTCATTTGTGAGGGACTCTCCATGCCAGACTCCCTAAGGGAATGGGTTGTCTTCTCCATCCCTGTCCCCAAGCCCAAGCATATGATAATTCATTCAATGAATGTTCTAGAAATCCTGCAGCGGGCCTTCCCTGTTTTAGGTACTCTACAGAGGTAGGCTTGGGACTCACTTACTTGATTGGGGCAGGTGGGAGACAGATTGTAAACACGTAAACAAACAAATCATTTCAGATGGCAAGTAGTGCCATGAGGACCATGAAACCCGGCACCTGAATAAACACATATACACAAAAGTAACTGCAGTTGTCTGCAGATGGGACATTCTGTAAGATTGGGCAGGAGGCCTGGTGGCCTGGCCTCAGGACAGTCTTTTTCCAAAGGGGGCAGGGTGGGGCTCACTCAGCATTAGTGATCAACTTGTGTTCTCCAGATTAGGGCCCTTGGGTGTGGTGAGAGACTGTCTAAATTGAAGTGTAATGCTGTGCTGGAAAGAGGAATAGGGCAGTGTTCCAACTGTCCCACCCAAGGCTGGGCCTGAGCCCAGGGAGGTGCCAGGCTACATACCCTGCTCTGGGCCTGCCCTTCCCTCTCCCCCCAGACAGCTGGAGACTGCAGCCCTCCTGTTCCCCGCTGTGTGCTCCTTCACCCTGGCTGCCCACACCCCTTTGGACAAGCGTTTACCCAGCACTTCCTCTGATCTGGGCACATCAGGCTCCAGGGATATTTATCCATGCAGCCACTGCTTATTGAGCACTGATGTGTGCCAAGGACAGTGGGGAGCACTCCTGGACAGAGGGCGCCCCAGACACTGTCTTGTGGGCAGAAGACATTAAACACCAAAGTTCCTGACAGTTTTGATGAGTGCTTGAAGGAAGAGCACAGGGAGCGATGGAAGGATGGAACAGGGAACCAGAGGCTATAAATAAGGTCCAGCTTTGCCCACCAGGACCTCCTGGTTCAGCGGGGAGACTCTTGTGTAGAAGGTGAAGGCCATGATAGAGCACAGAGAAGAAGGGGTGTGAAATCTGCCAAGGGGGTGGATATCCCAGAGCTGGTGACTTCAGAGCTGGAAACTCGTGGGATGGAACAAGATTTCATCAGCTGGAGAAGGGAGGGGAGACAATTGCAGCTAAAGCAGGAGACAGAGGCGGGGCTGCAGAACTGTGTGGGGTGTGTGCAGACTGGAATGTGTAGGACCAGCAGAGTGCCAGAGGAGGAGGCAGGAGATGGGGCTGGACTGGAAAAGGTTTCTGGCTTTGCGAGACCAGAGGGGAACCACATCCTTGCTGGGCTGAGCTCTCAGCCCCAGCACTTGGGAGTCCCTAGCTCAGGCAGGCAGCACAGGGAAGTGGGCAGAGCCCTGGCCTGGGAGTCAGAAGCCTGGATGCCTGCCACTACAGCATGCCATCTTTCCTGGCCTCAATTTCCTCCCCTATAAAATGAGAATGAATAATTATGATAATTATGATAATTCTACCATTCATTGAGCCATCACCCCATGCCAGGCACTCTTCTTCTTCTTCTTCTTTTAAGTTTATTTATTTATTTTGAGAGAGACAGAGAGAGTGCAAGTGAGGGAGGGGCAGAGAGAGAAGAAGAGTGGGGGAATCCCAAGCAGGCTCGGCACAGTCAGTGCGCAGAGCCCAATGCAGGGCTCAAACTCACAAAACCATGAGATCATGACCTGAACTGAGATCAAGAGTCAGGCACTCAACTGACTGAGCCACCCAGGCGCTCCCAGGCACTCTTCTAAATGTCTTACAAATACTGTCACGTCAAATGCTCACAACAGCTCTTAGAAGTAGTTTTATTATTGTTCTCAGTTTCAGATGAAAAAACAGGCCCAGCAAGGCTTATACCACTGTGCAGTCTTAGCCATGGCCATCCTGCCTATCTCAGCGCTGCCTGTTCACTTAGCAGATGCTAATTGAGTATCTTCTGTGTGTCAGGCACTGTGCTGGGCACAGAGGACAGGGTGATGAGCAGGCTAGGCAAGGACCCTACTGTCACGAAGGTGACATTCTGATGGAGAAGGCAGACAATGGACAAGCAAACATAAAGTGAGACTTTTTTCAGACTGTGTAAGTGCTAGTGGGTGAATAAGATTGTAATAGAGAGACTTTAATAATAGTAACACAAGGGACTCACTGCGCCAAGAAGTGTTCAAAATCTTTTCCATTTTTTACTATATATTCTTAAAATATTTACTGATTAGAGAGAGAGAGAAAGAGAGGGCAAACGCAGGGGAGGGGCAGAAAGAGAGGGAGAGAGAGAATCCCAAGCAGGCTCCACACTGTTTTCTTAGAGCCTGATGCAGGGCTTGATCTCACGAACCATGAGATCACGACCTGAGCCGAAATCAAGAGTTGGACACTCAACCGATTGAGCCACCTAGGTTCCTCCAAATCCTTTACATTTTAAAACTGATTTCAACCTTACATCAGTGTTAAGGTGGATAGTCTTACTGAGCCTTCTTCATGATGAGGAAAGTGAGGCACAGGGAGGCTGAGTAACTTTCCCAGGGTCCCCCAGTGGGAAGATTGCTGGCAAAGGGCACAGCAAGTATAGAGGCAGGGTCTAGTCATAGTCACCAGAGGCAGCAGGAGGGAGATTGTTGGGGACTGCTGGGAAATCCAGATGCAGGGGGTGTCTTGGCAGTGAGGCAGCAGAGACAAAGGGGTAGGTGCACGAGCTGTGCATGCTGTGTATTTGTGCCCTAGGAGGCTAACGGTCCAGCAGACGGCTATGCGGCGATTGCCCAGGCTGACAGACTGACTCAGGAACCTGAGAGCATCCGCAAGTGGAGAGAGGAGCAGAGGAAACGGCTGCAGGAACTGGGTAAGGGCCAGGCTGAGGTTCGGAGCAGCTCCAGCTGGGTTGACTGTTTGGGATATGGTGGGGGGTGGGGAATCCTTAGGATAGAGGACCCCCTTCCCCCTGCACTGCCTTAATATGGGTATTGGGTGAGGTTGGGCCCTGAGGCTGCCTGCCAAGGGCCAAGGGGAGAAGCAGCCAGGGCAGCTGTGCTCTCACATTCTTACAAGAAAGCTGCCACTTATTCTCCTGTTGGGATCGCAGATGCTGCCTCCAAGGTGACAGAACAGGAGTGGCGGGAGAAAGCCAAAAAGGACCTGGAGGAGTGGAACCAGCGCCAGAGTGAACAAGTCGAGAAGAACAAGATCAACAACCGGTGAGAGGAGCTATGGGCACATGAGGGCAGCTATAGAAATTTGAGGAGGCCGTGGGGATCTGAGGGGACTATAGGGACATGAGGGGACTGTGGGGACATAAGGGGGCTGTGGGGACATGAGGGGACTGTGGGGACATGAAGGGATTGTGGGGACATGAGGGGACTGTGGAGACATGAAGGGACTGTGGGGACACGGGTCTGTGAGGACACGAGGGGACTATGGGTACATGAGGGGACTGTGGGTACATGAGGGGACTGTGGGGATATGAGGGGGCTGTGGGGACACGAGGGGACTGTGGGGATACAAGGGGACTGTGGGGACATG